>NC_136264.1:216687872-216795372 GCF_964187855.1 Myxine glutinosa | reverse complement strand
CTGCCGTGCACGTACAGTATCTCTATCGTATAGCGCTGCATTTTAGTTTTCGCATTTCGGTTATTTTGAGTTTTGCCGCCAGGTGGGTTCTGGTCACGTGGTTATCTTGCCTGCCGTGCACGTACAGTATCTCTATCGTATAGCGCTGCATTTTAGTTTTCGCATTTCGGTTATTTTGAGTTTTGCCGCCAGGTGGGTTCTGGTCACGTGGTTATCTTGCCTGCCGTGCACGTACAGTATCTCTATCGTATAGCGCTGCATTTTAGTTTTCGCATTTTGGTTAGTTTGAGTTTTGCCGCCAGGTGGGTTCTGGTCACGTGGTTATCTTGCCTGCCGTGCACGTACAGTATCTCTATCGTATAGCGCTGCATTTTAGTTTTCGCATTTCGGTTATTTTGGCGTTGGCGCTGTGTAACGACACTTGCCTCACTCATTTTCGAAACATTTTGAAAGGGAGGAAGAAACAAACCTCGTTGGACAGGTTTTTCTTTAAACGCCCTGCAAGTGAAAGCGAGGAAAGTGTGGCGAAAAAGGCAAAAGTTATCCCCTCCACCTCCGCCAGCATCTTCGTCTGATCTTCAAGGTAAATACACTTAATAAAACCAGTTTATTTCTTTACATTGTCTTTTATTATGTACAGTATATACGAGGTCGTGCTTGTTTATACATTATTTGTTATTTATAAAGTACATTTTTCTTATTTAAAAACACGTAACAAAAAAAATTGGTGTGGTTTTTTGGGGGCTGGAACGGATTAATAGCATTTCAATGCATTTCAATGGGGAAATTTGATTTGAGATACGAGCAATTTGAGTTACGAGCTCGGTCACGGAACGAATTAAACTCGTAAGTCAAGGTTCCACTGTATATATATATAGTTGTGGATATGAGAATTGTGTTTTTTTATTGTGTAAAATATCACCCTCCTTCCTCCATTCAGTGTATAAAGGTCAAAGGTCGTGCCCGTAGTTATTCCATAAACAATCACGTAGCCAATCATAGATTTCCTTTGTTCAGTAGTTATCTCCTTATGTGTATTAGGTTAAGGCTGTGTCTTCCATTAATGAATACTGCATTGCACCGAAGTGGAATAAGGTAGATTCCCTGCACATCCCCCCCTTTCGTCAATTGCCAACTACATCGGGCGGTTTGCTGCATTCTGCTGCTGCTGTGGGTTGTGGTTTTTTCGCTGCAAGACTCCATTAGCCACGAGGTCATCTCGGAGCAGAAGGTGGGAGGAGTCAGCCCAGCGCCGGGAACAAGGCGTGGCCTTGCCAACGCCTTCTCTAAGGGCGGGATCGGTGAGCCCTCGCGACCAATCAGGGCCGAGGCGAGCTCACCGATGGGCGTGTCCTGGAGGCCGGCGGCTTGATCGCCTGAGGCGATATATAAACGCGCGCGGAAGCCTTTGCAAGAAGTTCAAGAGGGAGGAGTCCAGAGAGCAAGTTCCAGAGGGAGGAGTCCAGAGAGCAAGTTCAAGAGAGAGAGGAGTCCAGAGAAGAGGTTCAAGAGAGTTGGAGAGAAACGGGAGGGAGGACAAGTGAATACCCAAGAGAGTCCTGAGAGTTGCGGGAGAGAAACGGCAGTTCAAGAGAGAGAGAACCCGTCACGCCAGACCCCCCCCCAGCAGCTTGACTCCACCAAGCAGCGTTGGCTCCACCAGGCAGCTTCGACCCGTTACCCCGCGGGAACCAGGATCGGTGGCATTGGTGGCCGTCGAGGTCCAGCCCGACGTCCCGTGCGGGATCAAGCCCAAACCATCTGCCCCAGCTGAACCTTCCTCTCCTTCCAGCCATTCGTTCCTATCATCATCCCCCGTGTAAGTCTGATTGTTCGTCCATCTTCTGTGTTGTCCTGGGGTTGTAGGTAAGACTGCCATAGGTAAGCTATATTTGCACAGTGTCTCCTTGCTTCTTTCTGTCTTTTATTTTATTATCCTTCCTTCTTCCTTGGTTTCTTTAATTGTGTAAATAGTAGTAATAAATAATATTCGTATTTCCACCCTTTTGTCTTCTTCTTCTTCACATCCTTCGTCTTTGTCTTTTCCAAATTGAATACCTGTGGCACGATTTGGCCAACGTTCAGGAATCGGGTCTAGTCATTGTTAATAGTTCGTGCCGCAGTTGCTAAAACCGCTCGGCAATTAACATCTGTCCGCGGTACGAACGGGGCTGTGCCACCTACCTTTCCAGGGGTAGCTGGGCAGTGTCAGGGACCTCGTCGGTCAGTTATAGGAGAGGGGACTAATCCCCCCTCTAAGGGGAACCGAGGCCGACGTTGGGTTCCATAACAATATATATACAGACTTGGCATTTAATATGGAATATTTTTTTTGTGGGGGTGAACTTACTTTTCAAGATGACTTAGAACCAAAAGTTCATTGGAATGATGTTGAAATTATTCTAGCTTTTGTTCATGTGACCTTTAAAAGAAACAAAAACCACATTTGACATTTCGAAGCAAATAAATTGATCCTTGAAAGTGATGTAAACTGATATCGAACTCAATTCACGGACAGTACTGTGTTAAACTTCTGTACGTTTTCCAGAAGTATCTCTTTATTTTGCACATTAGCCAAAAAAAAATTCAACAAAAACAAAAGCTAAATTATGACTGGGATTACGGACAGTAAAATTACAGTTCAGTACTTCATGTAATCCCCACGAGCATTCAGGAGAGCACGTACATGCCGAGGCATGCTGTTCACGAGATTTGCCAAGGTTTGGACAGGAATCGCTTGCCATGCAGTGACAATAGCCTGCTGCAATTCACGCACAGAGGCAGGCTGCTGGTCCAAGTTGTCGATTTGACGCGTTAATTCTGCCCACAAGTTCTTTATCGGATTCATATCCGGGGACATGGCAGGCCACTCCATATGCTCTACACCACGGTCAGCAAGAAAGTGTTGGATCATGCGAGCACGATGAGGCCGTACATTGTCATCTTGGAAGACAAAGTTTCCTCAAAAGGCTGCACGAGCAAATGGAAGCAATGTTTCTTCCAGAATGACCCTGTACTTGAACTGGTTCAGGTTTCCATTCAGAACAACCAGGTCAGTTTTGCCCCCTGCATGAAAAGCAGCCCAAACGGTCACCCCACCACCTCCAGCTTGGACTCTTGGCACGATACAATCTTCGTTGTGGGCTTCATGCACTTGTCTGCACACTCGGACGTGGCCATCTTGACGATAGACCAGAAATCTAGACTCATCACTGAAGATCACGTGATTCCAGTGTCCTGGCTGCCATTGACGGTGCTCTCTGGCCCACTGCAATCGGCGCTGGCTGTGTTGTCTGGTCAGGCGTGGCTTTCTCAGGGGACGCCTGGCATGATAGCCTGCTTGAACCAGTCGTTGGTTGACTCGCCTTCTGGATACAGGCACATTTGTCAGTTGCTGCCACTCAGCCCTAAGCCGATTAGCTGACTTGGTATGGCCATTGCAGACTAACCGGTGCAGCTGGCGATCATCTCTCCTTGTGGTTCTGCGTGGACGTCCTGGCATCGGTATTGGAGTAGGGACACCCCTCTGAGCATTTCGATTCAGGATCTTTGACACCTGACCTTGAGTGATGCCATACTGCCGAGCAATAGCACACTGTTTCATGCCAGAATTTCGTAAAGCCACCACTCCATGACAAACAGCATTGTCAAGTTGACGGACCATCTACAGAGGAAGCGGCAATAACTTTTGTAGACGTGCAGCAGTTGTTTTCCACTAATACAGAACGCAACAACCCTTATATACCCGATTGTGAAGCCAATCGTCAAATGTACCTGTCCTTACATTTTGTCACGCCACCTGTGATATAATCCTGTTATTGACTTCTTGCTGCGAAAGACAATCAGTGACATGGTTCTTTCAACAAAGACATCATCGAAGGGGAAAGAGAAACTCACCAGATTGATATACTGAGTTCAGAAAGTAAACCCAAGTCAAGACCAAAAAAATATTCCATATTAAATGCCAAGTCTGTGTGTGTGTATATATATATATATATATATATATATATATATATATATATATATATATATATATATATATATATATATATATATATATATTGTCACGCCACCTGTGATATAATCCTGTTATTGACTTCTTGCTGCGAAAGACAATCAGTGACATGGTTCTTTCAACAAAGACATCATCGAAGGGGAAAGAGAAACTCACCAGATTGATATACTGAGTTCAGAAAGTAAACCCAAGTCAAGACCAAAAAAATATTCCATATTAAATGCCAAGTCTGTGTGTGTGTGTGTGTGTGTGTATATATATATATATATATATATATATATATATATATATATATATATATATATATATATATATAGTGGTTTTTGGAATAAAGGTGACCCCCCTTTTAGTTAGTTGCACCACAACATGTAGCCTCGCTTAGTCAGTTATTTCTTATTGAATGTGAAGTATAGTCTCCTTCCCAGTGTTAGTATGCGTTGAGGCAGGTAAATTAAGGGTAGGCCTCATTGAAGCTTGGAATGCCATGTGGTGGGCCGAGGGAAAGTCGAGCAGGCCCGAGGGAGGAGCTGGAGGGCGTGGCTGGTAAGCAGCAAACAGCCAATGGGAGCTAAGGGCAGTGGCCAAGAACGACGGCCAATGAGAACCAAGGGGAGTGACTGATGAGGGGCTATCACGACACCTGACCCTCGGCGGCCAGAGGAGGCCCGTGGAACATTCTAGTGGGGCTCCGGGGGATATAAGACCTGGCCCGGACCCCTGAACGCTCTCTCTGCCCCCGTTCCCCCTGGCTCTGGTCTCTTTCTGCCCCCGCTCTCTCTGGCCCTGGACTCGGTGCGTGCTCTTGGCCCTGGACTCTGACGATCTCTGGACTCTGGACGCTCCCTGGATTCGCTCTCTGGCCCGACGATCTCCCTGCCTGGACTCCCTGCACGTGTGCTTCGCCTCGCTGGCTTCGGGACACGCTGCGTGGATTCCCGTTCGTGCACGAATGAGGTCGACGTCCCTGCCACGAACATCCTCAGGGGGGAAATGCCCAACGAGCTCCCAACGAGTCCAGGGCAAACTGCACCAAGCGGCCGCGCTTTGTGCGCATCCCCTTCTTCCTCCTGTGGAAGTGTAACTCAGTGTAACTTATTGATTGGCACTGGTAACTCATTGATTAAGAATGGTAACGAAGCAGATAGACGATTTCGTAAATGAATGCCAAGAATGTGCACGAACATGGTAATCTCTTGTCCACCTGGTCACAGCCCCAGGCTGGAGCACCCCCCTATCGTTTGGTAAATGGAACTCGCAGCAGGAGGGGAGCGAGCTGGTGCCAGGACTCGGTGCATGCATGACCTCGGGGCATTAGCGGAGAAGGGATTAGCGCGACAAGGCCCATAAAAACCAGAGCAAACTATGAGTCAGGAGACTTGTCACCAGAAGCTCTGACCTACGGAACGGAACGGAACCCTGTGAACAGCGCTGAGAGAGAGCACTCATCCTCAGAAGCCCTGCACGACGGAATGAACGCGTACCAGGAGTTCGGCGCTGCAGCCGAACAAGAAGGACCATGCGGATAGAGTTAACCTGGTCCATTGAGTTAAACGATATTATTTGGTAATGGAATGAAGTGAATAACCAGTTAATAATAAAGTCATGACCTTTTGTAAAACCTGTTTCCGACCATTGGCGTCTTGAGTCTCACCCACCACTTCCACTACACTCCCCTTCCCCGAACGAGTCTGAGGGCCCTTGTCTGGGAAACGTAAGTAAGGTGGTTAAGATCCTCTTCTGTATTCCTTTTCTATCACCAGTGTACATTTGTGAATAAATCTGTGCTTTGTTTCCAACTTGGCCGTTTTTGTCCCTTCACCATTGGCCTCGCATTGCACGAGTTAAAACTGCTCAATCGAGTTCATAGTAATTAACGGCACGAGTTACGCGACACGCAAACCGCTCGGCATTAAAGACCAGCGTGACTTGTGTGAGGTCCAGCCCCTGTCATCGTGGCGGCGTGTGTATCGAAGGTACTCGGGTTGTGACCAGAAACCCTTCCACGCGCTAGCTGCGGGTTTGGCGGCTGGAATTGCTCAGCAATCCACCCCCACGAGTGTAGAGTGGGTGGCGGCCTCGTGGACTCGAAGCTCGAGGGGCAGCAGGGCTTAATCCCCCCTCTGTACGTCGACGAGCTCGAGATCCACAACAAATTGGTGTCAGGAGTGGGATATTTGGACCTGGAGTGCGCTTCACGTACTCAAAATTACGAGCGTACGAAATTTAGTTTTAAAACCAAATTTATTTGAGTTCGTGCAATGGCTGGCCAAGGCGACCGAGTGCCGGTGGGAGTAGGAGATAGGGAAGAATTAATGACCCAGGACCATCAGGAAGAGTTGTTAGAAGGGGAAGCCAATGAGGGTGCGGCAGGAGGAAGAGAAAATGGCGGCGCCTCGCACGTGGCGGCGGAAGCCGAGCCCGCGGTGCCAGGGGACATGGGCCTATTTATGGCACAGATAAGGGCATACATGATCAAGACGAGTGATGAAATAACAGAGTCAAGAAGTGAAATGAAAGAAATGAGAGAGGAATCCAGGTGCAACATGAAAAAGATGGGTGACAAATCCAGGTGCGATATGGAAAAGATGGCTAAGCGGATGGACACCATGGGGGAGGAGATTGGGCGTAGGATGAGCAGGGAGGTAGCGGTGGTACGCGACGAGGTGAAGTGGTGCGAGGAGCACGTGGAGATGGAGTTAAAGCAGAGTTCAGCCAAGCTACAGGGGAGTATAGAAGAACTGACTAGGGAGGTAGAAAAATTAATGGTAGGACAACAGGAATTAAGGGAACAAGTGGGGAAGAATACCGACGTAATCGGGGGGCTGAAGCCAGCACAAAAAGAAATGAAGCGGAAAGTTATAGCGCCAAAGAAGAGAATGCAAAATGGTGCACGAGGGACTTACGAAGAGGGTGGATGATGTAGTGGAGATGATGGGAACAAAGGAACGAGAGATTAGGACACATGTAGAGACGACCAGGGTAGCCTGAGAAGGGGAGATTTCAGGGGCGCACTGGGAAATAGAAGAGGTGAAACAGAAGCTAGAGGAAGTAGAAGAAGGAATGAGTGAAATTAAGAAGAGACGGAGGGAAACAGAGAATGAATTAAAGGAGGAGGTAATGGAATATGTGCAAGGTCTGTGTTAGCACTGTGATGACGTGCGTGCTGACCAAATGAAAAGTTTGCAGGTGCTGGAGGGGAAGGGAAGCGTGGGAGGAGAAGCCCCGAGGTGAGTGGCGATGATGGCGGAAATGTGTTTGGTGCAAGGGGAGGCTCGAAGAGCTTGGGGGTCGGGATAGACCCAGGCATTCGCGAAAGGCCCATGGTGAGGTGTGCGACTGGTACGGAGTGAGTGGAGAAAGAGTGTGCGCCGGGGTGTGTGATAATGGGGTGTGTGAAAGGTGTGTGTGCACCTGGGTGTGCGAGCATGGAGTGGGTAGCGGGTTGTGATGACGCGACCCAGGCATCGACACCGACCGGGGTAGTCCTCAGTGGGACGGGTAATGCACGCGAGCCCCCAAGAGGTAGTGCACAGTGGGGACCCGAACAGTTCGGCCCCGCATAGACCCCGCAGGGAGCGGCGTATGGGGTACGAACGTCGGGTGGCCATAAGGTCCCGCTCACGCCGTACGATGGCAAGATCGATTTGAGGGCGTACCTGGCGCAGTTAGACCACGTGTGCAGAGGTAACGGTTAGGGGCTGGACGAAGGTGGGATAATACACCTTGTGGCAGCACTCCGCGGTGCGGCGGCGGAGGTTTTGACTGCTTTACCACCGGGTGCTATCACCCTGTCAGATCTCTGTTCGGCCCTAATTAATCGATTCGGTGTGGAACAGCAGAGCGAGCTTGTTAAAGCCTAGCTCGCGTTGCAAAAAAGGAAACCCCAAGAGACCATCGGGGAATTGGTTTACAACATTCGCCGCGCAGTGGGGATAGCGCATGCGGACATGGCCGCGACCTCCCAAGAAAGCTTAGCGCTGGACCATTTCATCCAGGCCTTTTCGGACCCCGAGCTCCGGCAACAGCTCGCCATGTGGCACCCGCAGACCCTGAGCCAGGCGGCTGACGCTGCAGCCCGTTGGGAGGCAGCGAGGCCCTTGGCCCGTGGGGGTGAGCGCCACGCGGTGGCGGTGAGACAGGTAGGGCCCATAGCTAGTGGCGGGCCCCTGAGAGGGTCCGCCCCTGAAAGGGGCCCGGACCTGCAGGACATGGTCCGAAGGCTGGTGGACCAGCGGTTAGCGGGATCTGGACCATGGCAGGTGGCTCCAGCGGTGGCACGCGGTGGGCCACTATCAAATGCCCCAACTCGGGACTACAGGGGGGGTAATTTGGAATTTCGGAGGCACACACCTTACCAGGTGAGGTGTTATTACTGTAACCGGATGGGTCACCGTGCGCAGGATTGCAGAGCCCCGCACCGGGATGGACCCCGGCAGCCGGGACCATCAACTCCGCCTCGTACGGATCGGACTAGCCGACCCCAGACACCCCCCCGCCAGGGCCCGGGAAACTAATATGTGCCGAGCAAGCAGGACCTTGTTCGGCAGCAGAGGATGATAAAGAGCCCTCATTGACGCGACAGGTCATTTATTGTGGCCAAATTGGCACTGGTAGCTTGACAATTCGATGCAAAATTGCCGGCGTGGGGGTAGACGCCGTTGTGGACACAAGAGCAAGCGCCACGATCATCAGCCCTGTGGTCCTTGATTCGAGTGCAGACGGTTGGGATAACATCCGGCGTCTGGAAAATCATAGTTTGCAGTTGGCTACCGGGGTAATGGTCCCCATCATAGGACGTGGTTTTGTGACCCTCAAGTTAGGGTCGGTTAAAAGAAGGACAGAGGTTTGGGTGGCGGAGGTGTGCAACCCATGCCTAATCGGACTGGACTTGTTGACTGCCAGCGGTTGTAAAATCGATTTGTGCCGGGGGATCCTGCAAATGGGAATAGATGAGCTGCCATTAGACGGGGTGAGCACGGCCGAAAGGACGGAGCTGGAGGCTTCTGAGGCAGTGACCATTCCCCGAGGGCCGAGGCAATAGTGCCAGCCCGATGGCGGGCTCGCCCAACCTGCCAGGGGTCCTGCGGCCTGGTCGAACCGGTGGCAGAGCAGTCGGTCCCGGGCTGTCATGGGCCGTACCCTCATAAAAACGGACGGGCCGGTGGTGGCCGTCCGGGTAATTAACGTTAGTGCAGAACCACGCACTATAGGACGGGGCACAAAGATAGCCAGCTGCACCCCAGTTAATGAAGTCGCGGAGGTGAGGGACGAGAACATCCAGCCGAGCCGGTCCCGGAGGGAGTCTCGAGCAACTAGTAGGAATTGGCCCGATCCCATTTGCGAGATGGTAAACCGGAGTAGTGTAGAGTTGGAGGTGACCCAGCAGGAGGCCTTACACAAATGAATCGAAACCCATTTGGACATCTTCTCCTTGTCCTCCGAGGACATTGGACGTACGGGCCTGGTGAAACATCAGATCCACACCGGTGAGGCCCAGCCTATTCGACAGCCTGCCCGACGGCTCCCTTGGAGCAAGAGGGAGGAAGCTGATGAGCAGGTAGAAAAGATGCTCAGTGCGGGTATCATTGAGTCCTCGGGAAGTCCTTGGATGTCACTCGTTGTGTTGGTTAAAAAGAAAGGTGGAACCACGCGGTTTTGCATGGACTATCGCCAACTAAACAACGTGACACTCAAGGACTCGTTTCCCCTGCCTAGAATTGACGATACCCTCGATTCCGTTGCAGGCTCAAATTGGTTCTCAACCTTGGACCTTAAGAGTGGGTATTGGCAGGTGGAGATGGATTGGGCTGGGAAGGAGAAAACGGCATTTTCCACAGGTAAGGGGCTGTATCAGTTCACTGTGATGCCGTTTGCTTTGTGTAACGCCCCCGCCACCTTTGAACGATTGATGGAGCATGTGCTGGGCGGCATGCCATGGCAATCATGCCTGGTGTACCTGGATGACGTCCTGGTACATGCTAAAACATTTCCCCAGGCCATAGCTAATTTGGACCAGGTGTTTGGGTGCCTCAGACAGGCAGGGTTGAAATTGAGTCTGAGCAAATGCACTTTGTTTGCCAAAGAAGTGGCCTATCTAGGTCACGTCATCAATCGCGAGGGGGTGAAAACAGACCCAGGAAAAATTACAGCGGTAGAGGAGTGGTCCGCACCTCGTAACATCAAAGAGGTGTGGGGTTTTTTGGGACTCTGCTCCTATTGCAGGCACTTTGTGGCAAAATTTGCAGAGAAAGCCAGGCCCCTTCACCGGCTTACGGAAAAGGGGACGAGATTGAATTGGACAAGGGAGTGCAATGAGGCCTTCCTAGCATTGAAGGGGTGTTTGACATCCGCACCCATTCTAGCTTACCCCACAAATGACGGGACGTTTACCCTGGACACGGATGCAGGCTAGGAGGTATTGGGTGCGGTCTTGTCCCAGACACAGGGGGGTGTGGAGAGAGTGATCGCCTATTATAGTCGGGACTTGGGTAGGCCCAAGCGAAATTATTGCATCACTCGTAAAGAGTTATTGGCTATGCTGGCTGCCATGAGCCATTTCCACCCGTACTTGTATGGGCAGAAATTTCTGGTTCGAACTGACCATTCCTCCTTGCAATGGCTCCTCCGGTTCAAGGAACCTGAGGGCAAAATTGCAAGATGGTTGGAAAAGTTGCAGCAGTACGATTTCAGTGTGACCCATGGGGCCGGGAAGGCCCATGGGAATGCCGATGCACTCACTCGACGTCCCTGTTTGGGAGAAAACTGTAAATTTTGTGCAAGACACGAGAACTGGGAACAATTGGCAGACCCCAGCCCTGCCCTCGTAGTCCGTGCAACCCGGGTGAGAGGGCCAATCTTGCCACTAACCGCTGATGAGGAATATGGAACTTTGGCTTGGAGCACGGCCCAGCGGGAGGATCCCGTACTGGGACCGGTGCACGAATGGGTTTGATTGGGGAGGAGACCTAGTGGGGAAGAGGTCACCCCCCTCTGGGCACCAACAAAGGCATATTGGGCTCAATGGAAAACCCTGGAATTGAAAAATAACATCTTGTACCGCAAGTGGGTAGAGGTTCCCTCTGAGAAAACTTCCTGGCTGGTGATAGTCCCAGAACAGTTTAAGACCACCATTTTACAGCAGGTGCATGGTACCCGCCCCTGTGGCCATTTGGGCAGAACAAAGACAACATCTCGGGTTCGCCGGAGGTTCTATTGGGTAAATATGGGGCGTGATATACAGGACTGGTGTCGGAGATGCGATGCCTGTACTGCTAAAAAGGGACCAGCACGGAGGATGAGGGCCCCCCTTCAATTACATCAGGTGGGGGCCCCCTTGAGCGGGTGGCAATGGACATATTAGGACCGCTACCCCGCACCTGCCAAGGTAATAGGTACATACTCGTGGTCATGGACTATTTCACCAAGTGGCCGGAGGCCTATGCCCTCCCTAACCAAGAAGCCGGGGTTGTGGCACAGGCCTTCATAGAAGGATTTGTATGTCGGCATGGGATTCTGGAGGAGCTGCACACCGACCAGTGTCGAAATTTTGAAAGCCAATTGTTAAAATATGTGTGCAGGCTCCTGTCAATTCGGAAAACTAGAACAACGCCCCTACGACCGCAATCTGACGGGATGGTGGAAAGGTTCAATCGAACCCTGATCCAGCAATTGGCCCTGTTCACCACCACCTGTCAGGACGATTGGGACGAACATCTCCCGTATTTGTTAATGGCCTACCGCACTAGTCAGCACGGGGCCACCACATGTAGTCCAGCACTGCTCATGTACGGGCGGGAGTTGCGGGCTCCCACCGATCTACTATGCGGGCCCATGCCTGGAGGCCTTGATAGACCGCCGGGGGAGGGCTATGCCCATCACTTAGAAGAAGGCATGGAGAGGGTCCATGCCTTCGCACGTCGCCAGCCTCAGTTGGCCGGTGCCAAAATGAAGCGCAGGTACGACCACCAGAGCCAGGTAAGCCAATATCTTCGGGGATGAAGATTTGGTTTTTCAATCACCGGAGACGGAAGGGCAGATGCCCCAAGCTCACGTCGCCCTGGCAAGGCCCGGGGGTCGTCCTGGCGCAAATTTGTGACGTGGTAGTAAAAATCAAAATGGGACCACGAGCTCTCCCTTGGATCGTCCATGCAGACCGTTTGAGACCCTACACGGGCGAGCAGGTGCCCTCATGGACCACCTTGGCCTTAGAGGCCGAGGCAGGACCCAGTACCTCTACTGACGGGGGCTCATAGTTTAGAGGACTGGGGAGAGTAGTGTACCCCACGTGGGGAATGGTAGTGTGACCATTCCTCCAACGGGGGGGGGGGGAGGGGGGGCCATGAGCATAAGTTTCGGGGGATGGCAGTGTTAGGCCCATGGAGGGGCCAGCAATGGTTGCCTCCATGGGGCACCGAAGCTAGCCGAGGGAGGGCTAGGGTAATGATAGGGATTTAGAGCGACCATAGGGACTGAGAGTTAAGTAGTGACACCTGAACTGTAGAGGGGACGTAGAGAGTTTAGGTGGTTGTTAAAAAAGGGTGTGCATAGTGTAAAGGGACGACGGGGAAGCACGAGTTGTAGGGGAAATTAGTTAGATAGATGATGCTGTGTGTGTGAGAATAAACGGAGTTGTGTTGTAGTGTGGATGGAATTGTGTTGAGGTGTGTGCAAAATAAATAAAATAAATTAACGGTGTGTACCCCGGTTTATAATAGGTACACCGTTTCCCTGCGTGTCGTAAGAGGCGACGAAAAAGGTTGGCGTCAGGAAGGGCATCCGGCCATAAAAACATTGCCTCAAAAAGAGAACCATGACAATTACGACTACATATGGGCAGGGTACAGCCCGAAGTACCCCGTGGGGGACCCCACTCCCTCTCGTCAAATCTCAAGGTGGGGAACCCAATCAAAGCAAGGGTGGAAATCATTCCATTTATGACGACGAAACGTCTGATGCCCGACGTGGAGATCGGTTTCTGAGGTTTGGGTTAGGGTTGTTTCAGATTTGGGTTAGGGTTAGGGAAGTATTGGTCAGAAGAAGAGTGGACATATGTTGTGTGCAAGAGACGAGATGGAAGGGAAGTGGTGTGAGAATGGTGAAGGGTAGGCAGGGACAGAAATACAAGTTTGTGTGGCAAGGGTGCCCGGAGGGCGTGAATGGTGTTGGTGTCCTGTTTTCTGAGGAGTTTGTAGACAGTGTGGTGAGTGTGACTAGAGTGAGTGAAAGGTTGATGATGGTGAAAATGATATGGGATATGATGGGAAAGCTCTTGGTGAACATCATCTCGGGATATGCTCCGCAGGTTGGTCGGAGCGATGAAGAGAAGGACAAGTTCTGGTGTGCTATAGAGAAGCTGATGGAAAACGTGAAAGATGAGGAAGTCGTTGTGGAAGGAGGAGACCTAAATGGACATGTGGGAAGGAGTATGGACGGTTTTGAGGGAGTTCATGGGGGTTACGGATATGGTGTGAGAAATGGAGAAGGTGAAAGGATTTTGGAGTTTGCTGATGGAGCTGATTTGTTGATTTGTAATACTCAGTTCCAAAAAGAGGATAATAAGCTTATTACATACACGTCAGGTGGGTCGACGACAACCATTGACTACCTGCTGGTGCGTAGGCGAGATACGGGGTACCTCCGGGACACAAAGGTGATGCCGGGGGAGGAGGCTGTTTCACAGCACCACTTGGTTGTCTGCGACATAAGGGTGAAAGGTGCGAGGAGAGCTCGGCGGGTGAAGTACCAACCGAGAATGAAGGTGTGGAGGTTGAAAGAGGTGACAGTGAGGGAGGCATTAAAAGAGAGGCTGAGTATGGTAGAGGATGATGTGGTTGAGCTTGAAAGTGGTTGGATGTCAATGAAAGATAGTCTGTTGGGAGACGTTGGTGAGGTATGTGGATGGACAAAAGGACCACCGAGGCACTCGGAAACATGGTGGTGGGATGACGAAGTTGGAAAGAAGATTGACGAGAAGAGGAAGAAGTTCAAGGAGTGGCAGAAGGCGAAGGGTATGGGGGCAGAAATGGCAGAGCATGAAAGTTATAAGGCAGCCAAGAAGGCTGCAAAGAAAGAGGTAGCAAAGGCACAGGATGCATGTAGGAAAATGTTCGGAGAACGCTTGGATTTGGAAGAGGGTCAGAGAGCGGTATTCAGGATTGCAAAGCAGATAGCGAAAGAGAGGTGTGATGTGATGGGGTGAGTTGCTTGAAGGATGAAGTGGGACAAATCGTTGTGGACCCAGATGGAATTAAAGGAAGATGGAAGAGATATATGGAAATACTGTTGAATGCAGAGAATGAATGGGATTGCAACATAGAGAGTAACCCAGTTTTAGGACCGACAGAGAAGATAACCGAGAAGGAAGTTGAGGAAGCGATAAAAGCAATGAAGAGTAGAAAAGCGGGAGGGCCGACGGGAGTTGTGGGGGATATGTTGAAGGCAGCGGGAAGTTGGGGTGTGGAGAGAATGACAGAGATCTGCAATCTGGTGGTGAAAGAAGGCCGCATTCCAGTGGATTGGGAACTGAGTACCCTCGTCCCTCTATACAAGTGGAAAGGTGACCCTCTGGACTGTGGCTCGTATCGAGCGATAAAGTTATTGGAGCATGGAATGAAGGTATTGGAAACGGTGTTGGAGAGGAGGATCAGGAAGAAAGTGAAGATTGACGAAATGCAGTTTGGATTTATGCCAGGAAGAGGAACGACAGACGCGCTTTTTATTGTGAGGCAGTTGCAGGAGAAGTATATGGAGAAGAGGAAGAAGTTGTTTCTTGGGTTTGTTGATCTGGAGAAGCCATTCGATAGGGTTCCACGTGAAGTAGTGACATGGGCATTGAGGAAGTTAGGAGTGGAGGAATGGTTGATCAGAGTGGTGATGGCAATGTACAAAAGAGCACGCACAGCTGTAAGGAAAGGACGGGAACAGTGGTGAGTTTGAGGTGAAGGTGGGAGTGCATCAGGGGTCGGTCCTAAGTCCACTACTATTTGTAGTTGTGATGGAGGTGCTGGCTCAGAACGTAAAGGAGGGTTTACCGTGGGAGTTGTTGTATGCAGATGATCTGGTGTTGATTGCAGAAAGTATGGATGGACTGAAGGAGAAGTTTAACAAGTGGAAGGAATGTATGGAGACAAAAAGGTCTGAAGGTGAATATCGGAAAAATGAAGGTGATGGCAAGTGGTAAATCATGTGGTGAGGTGGAAAGAACTGGGAAGTGGCCGTGTGCTGTGTGCAGGAAGGGTGTCGGAGTGA
The DNA here is from genome assembly GCF_964187855.1 of Myxine glutinosa. Classification (NCBI taxonomy): domain Eukaryota; kingdom Metazoa; phylum Chordata; class Myxini; order Myxiniformes; family Myxinidae; genus Myxine; species Myxine glutinosa. The sequence continues at coordinate 216,780,110 of NC_136264.1, read as the reverse complement.
ATTCCATTCAATGTATAATGTGCGCTGAGTGGGTTCATAAAAAATGTCGTGGTTTGAGAGGGTCATTAACCAGTGTGGCAGCTACATTCAAGTGTAAGGTGTGCACAGAGGGAGCTGCAGATGGAGGAAATGTTGAGTTGGATCTTGGAGATGTTGTGAAGCTGGAAGGTGTGAAAACATTTCGTTACCTAGGAGACATGCTGAATGGAGAAGGTGGATCAGACTCGGCAACGGTTGCAAGAGTGAGATGTGCATGGAGGAAGTTTCGGGAACGGAGTGGCGTGCTGACGAGGAGGGGAGTGTCGTTGAAGCTGAAGGGAAAGGTGTATGCTGCATGTGTGAGAAGTGTTTTGATTTATGGGAGTGAGACATGGGTAATGAACGTAGAGCAGCAACGAAGGCTGGAAAGGGTGGAAATGCGAATGGTTCGGTGGATGTGTGGAGTATCGTTGAGAGAGAGGAAGACAAATGATGAATTGCGAAAGATGATGGGAATAGAGCCTGTGATGGATGCTGTGAAGAGAAACAGGTTGAGATGCTTTGGTCATGTGTTGAGGAAGGATGAAAGTGACTGGTTGAGAAGAGTGATGGAAATGATTGTAGAAGGAAGTAGAGGACGGGGAAGACCGAGAAAGACTTGGCTGAAGATGGTCGAAGAAGAAATGCGGGCAAGGGGGTTAACAAGGGGAGATGCAGAAAATAGGGTAAAATGGATAACATTGTCATGGGGACCGCAAGGCTAACCCCCGCTCTTGCAGGGAAAATGGCCTTAAAATGCCTGTTGTTTGTTTGTTGTTGTGTGGAAATAAATGGTGTGCAAGATAAATGGTGTGGAATAATTGGTGTGGAATGCATGGTGCGAAGGATTGAATGGGGGAAGTGGAACCCATTCACGAAAGCCCGGGGGGGGGGGTCGTTTAAAGCTAGGTAGAGGGTTCAGGTAAATTGCATGGATATTGACCCCTGTGGTGTGGGTCGTGGAAAGTAGTGTTTTGTGAGGTGCAGGAGACAGGGACATGGCTGGGCGTGTGACTTAATTGGTGAGTATTGTTATTGAGGCACTCTGTCGCTGGTAGCTTGTCGGCCAGGTAAGGCCGCAGGTAGGCTCTGGGAGCCGGTTAGGTTAGTGAGTGAGTGGGGCCCGAGGATCCCAGGGAAGGACCTGGGTTGCCCAATGCCGAGGTGGGCATCGAGGTGGTAAGTGCCAGGTCGGGCCTTCCCCAGTTATAGTAGTTGTAAGGAGCAGGCAAGCTCAGGAGGCAGCTTCAGTGACGGCGGAGCGCAGGTCGGTAGACCTGCTGGTAGAGCCACACGACCCAGCCCCGAAATTGTGCGAAGGCACAGAGAGAAAATTTGTTGGGTGAGACCCAAATTCAGGAGGGCACCACAGTGTGGGCAATGGGAATTCGGGTTCTTAGAACCACATAGTTTAAAGAGGCCGATTGGCAGGGTGCAACCCCGGGTAGTTTAACAGTGTAATGTTATTAGGGTAGTTAGGAAGTGAGATCCCTTCACACCATCCACAACCATTCACCGAGGAGGGCGAGCTTCACACCATAAGGCTCTGTAAGCTGTTTGGGTAGTAAGACGCATCACGACGTGAGTGAGACATTGTTTTGTTCCATCCCTTCCTTCCTGGGAGGGATTTGGGGACGAATTTGGCGTTAGAGGGGGATATGGGAGACAAGACGTAGAGACGAATTCTAAATACAAGGGGGGCTCAGGTAGTGTAGCCAACGGTGGGGGGTACGGACGGTTAGGGACGAGCTTGCTCTGCTCACTCTGCCGCATCCCTCACACCGCACCGGGTATGGTGGTGCCTGGTCACCTTCTTTTTTGTGTGCCACTGTCTGCTTTTCCTTTTGCTTGTTGCGCCTTGTCTTTCCCTCCCTGCCCCAGGACCATTTGGAAGCCGACCTGTGCAGCAGCTTGCTGCCAATCCATCTAAGTACTCATGGAGCACAAGCCTTGTGGCACCGCACCTCTGCTGTGCAGCATCTTGCTGCCAAGTCACCTTGAACCTTCGGACCACCTGTTGAGTGGCACTGACGCCACGCAGTTGGACCACGTGACGAGTGGCCCTGCTTGTAAATGAAAAAAAAGTGTGTGCAATTGTGTGCCATTTCTGAAGATGTGAAGATTTAGATGGCCCTGATGTCCAAAATGGCCTGTATGCCGGTCAGGGTCAGCCGGTTTTTGTTAGCCAGCACACACAAGACAAGAAGATGCAAGATGCAAGCAGCAAGTGCCTTCATTTCCTTCCTCCATTTCTTTCCTCAAAGTGCAGGTCCTGGGTCGTAGTCTTGTAAATAAAGGTTAAGTTTTGTGCTTGTAAATATAAGAATGTGCCCACCGGCTATGTGTTTAGTTTAAAAATTCCGGAAATACACGGATAGTTGTGGGTGTGAGTCTGTTAGATTAGCTGCTCAATGCATTAGGAGGGACATATCTAGTGTAAAGAATGTCGCACACATGGGTTAGAATAAATGTTAGGGGGGATTACATCTATGTGTCACATTAAAGGTAAAACTAAATTGAATGCCAGACTCTACCGGTCGTTCCGACTGAAGTCGACTCGGGACGAGTCTGGTCAGAGAGGGGGGTCGTGTTGTGGTTTTTGGAATAAAGGCAACCCCCCTTTTAGTTAGTTGCACCACAACATGTAGCCTCGCTTTGTCAGTTATTTCTTATTAAATGTGAAGTATAGTCTCCTTCCCAGTGTTAGTATGCGTTGAGGCAGGTAAAGTAAGGGTAGGCCTCATTGAAGCTTGGAATGCCATGTGGTGGGCCTGGGGCAAGTCGAGCAGGCCCGAGGGAGGAGCTGGAGGGCGTGGCTGGTAAGCAGCAAACAGCCAATGGGAGATAAGTGGAGTGGCCAAGAACGGCGGCCAATGAGAACTAAGTGGAGTGACTGATGAGGGGCTATCAGGACACGTGACCCGTGGAGGCCCGTGGAATATTCTAGTGGAGCTCCGGGGGATATAAGACCCGGCCCGAACCCCCGGACGCTCTCTCTGCCCCCGTTCTCCCTGGCTCTGGTCTCTCTCTGCCCCCACTCTCTCTGGCCCTGGACTCGGTGCGCGCTCTTGGCCCTGGACTCTGACGATCTCTGGACTCTGGACGCTCCCTGGATTCGCTCTCTGGCCTGACGATCTCCCTGCCTGGACTCCTTGCACTTGCGCTTCGCCTCGCTGGCTTCGGGACACACTGCGTGGATTCCCGTTTGTAAACGACTGAGGTCGATGTCCCTGCCGCGAACATCCTCGGGGGGGAAACGCCCAACGAGCCATCCAGGGCGAACTGCGCCAAGCGGCCGCGCTTTGTGCGCATCCCCTTCTTCCTCCCCTTCCCCGAACGTGTCAGAGGGCCCATGTCTGAGAAACCTAAGTAAGGTGGTTAAGATTCTCTTCTGTGTCCCTTTTCTATCACCAGTGTACATTTGCGAATAAATCTGTGCTTTGTTTCCAACTTGGCCGTTTTCGTCCCTTCACCATTGGCCTCGCATTGCACGAGTTAAAACCGCTCGATCGGGTTCATAGTAATTAACGGCACGAGTTACGCGACACGCTAACCGCTCGGCGTTAAAGACTAGCGTGACTCGTGTGAGGTCCAGCCCCCATCCTCGCGGCGGCGTGTGTGTCGAAGGTACTCGGGTTGTGACCGGAAACCCTTCCACGCGCTAGCTGCGGGTTTGGCGGCTGGAATTGCTCAGCAATCCGCCCCCACAAGTGTAGAGTGGGTAGTGGACTCGAAGCTCGAGGGGGAGCAGGGCTTAATCCCCCCTCAGTACGTCGACGAGCTCGAGATCCGCAACAATATATATATATATAAACACACACACACACACACACACACACACACACACACACACACACACACAGTATATATGCATGACAATGGAACCACCTTTTGAGGGCATTTTTCCCTGCAGAGCAGGGGTTGGCCTTTTTTGGGCACCATGGTCCCCTTTTTTGAAGCAATGTTTTTTTTATGGCTGGATGCTCTTCCTGCCGCCAGCCCTGTTAGTCGCCTCTTGCGACACACAGGGAATTACCAGTGAACTGGTACTCAATTTGCCGACCTCGGAAGGATGACAGGCTGAGTCAACCCCCCTGGTGTTAATTCTGCGATCGACCGGGATTCGAACCCAGGATCCTAGGATCCCAATCCGGCACCCTAACCGCTAAGCCAACACCAGGCTTTATATATGCATGACAATAATGACATAAAAACAAACACACAAAAACACACACACACATGTACACACAAACAACACACACATGCACGCATGCATGCACACACAATTCAGACAAAACCACAACGTTTAAGGAGGATTCCAAGTTCTGTGGTTATTTTTGCGATTCTAACACAGTGACTCTCCATGATTAATGCTTCCACCTGGGTCGCGGTTTGTGTGTCGGTCGAATCAGAAGACCAGCTTGAACAGAGGTTATGTTTAAAGGACTCGTGTCTCTGCTTAAATGAGCCACTCATTTGGCTACTGTAGATTACGAGCATCTTCACCATATCAGGCCACCATGTGTTTTGGAATATATTTGTTACTGACGCCCTCTTTGCATAAAACTTTGCTGACACCTCATCGCTCAGTTTGAATAAAATCGATAATGGTGTGCCAACGTCTGCATTGCATTCCGAAACAGCAAACAATGCTCGATTAATGAAAAATGTTAACGGTTTTTGCAATGTGCTCACTTCAGAACTCCTTGTATATTGTCCTTGTGTTGAAAACAGACGTGTCATGTGATTTTTCCCTGGTGCCAATCCAAGCCCATTCCGACGACCCAAATGTACCCCAAAATCTGCATTCCTCTTGAAATTATTAACTTCGAGACAAAACTAGGGCAATGCGACTGTGTCACCAATATGCCTCCGCATAGTCCCACAATGGGTAGATGCCCCTCGTTCACTGTCCTAAAAATAAACAAGTTAATTTAAATCCCTTCGGCTGTTTTCAAGTATCACATTTTCACCAGCCATGACAGGTTTCACATCGATCGGTGAAGCGGTTTCAGAGAAAAGAGAGAAGGGATGAAAAAAAATATCGGCTTTCAAGCTAATATGGCTGTCACACCACGTAACATGTGACCTTTAAAAATGTACACTCTGCATATGTATGGGTTGGAGATCACGTTTGCAAAGTTTCGTGTTGATTGGATAAGGTTAATTTTTCTATCCGAGATGGCTGCCAAACCATGTGATTAATGACGTTTTTGTGGTCATCTTTTAATCGCCATGCCATGTCAATGACACACGTAAAGTTTCGAGTCAATCGATTTGGTGGTTTGGGAGAAGATATTATTTTAAGGTTTTAGGTTAAATCCAATATGGCTGCCAAACCGTGTGACCTATGATGTCATAAATTTAATATTTCAATACAAATGTGTCATAGATCATGTGCATGCAATTTCAGATTTTTAGTATATTCTGAAAGGAATTCGATGAAAACATTTTGGCTGGTATGCCACTTCACCTATGATGTCATCATTATCATGATTTTGTTCCCAATTGTGAGTACTTGACAATGTGCCAAGTTTCAATTTTTTCCATTCAGCGGTTTCCGAGAAATAATTTTTTAATTATTTGCATTTATCCAAGATGGCTGCCATACTACGTGACCAATGACATCACAATTATCATTAAAACATTCTGCATGGGTGTCACTCCTACCCTGAACGTTTTGTCTCAATCGGATATGTGGTTGCTAAGAAAAACGAGGTTTAGCCCGTTCGGACGGACATACGGACATATGGAATGGACGGACGGAAGGACGGACGGACGGACAGACAACCCGAAAACATAATGCCTCCGGCCACCTTCGGGGGCAGAGGCATAAAAGTCAGCAGAAGTCTGCCATGTTGTACACATCATATACAGTATGTACATGCCCAAACTATTAAATACATGAAACAAGGAAGCTTCATTGAACATTATCAAGGAAGCTCAAATTATCCTATGATTTCAAACAAAGCAAATCCCTGTGTGTACGTCTGAAAATCATGGAAAAACACACTGCTGCACCAATCTACACGAAACGTTGCATGCGTACTCGGTTCCCAGAAGGAAAGGGTCTTACTAGTCTTACAAAAAGGGTTTCCCTTAAATTCTGTGAAACCCAGTCTTAAACAACACATGGACTAACAACTAACAACTCAACTGACTCAAAAGCAAACAGGGAAATCGTTATATTAGAACAGCTTCTGGCAAGCATACCTTGGGACTTCCGTTAACAAAATCATGAATTTGTCTGGATCAGGCAACCGTCTGCTATCTTCACTGAAGCTGCGCAATTTCTTGAGCTGGAAATGCCAAGACAGGGTGGTATGAAATGGGGTAGGAAAAAGATATTCATTCAGAATTGCATCAAAATAATTCACAAGAAATCTAAAAATGGAATGAGCTCCAACAAACGATAAAGGAACTTCACTGCAACATCATTTAATGACAACATTTAGGTCGTGCATAACAACCACAACAACCACAGATTTCCCAACTTCACAACTAACAAGAATGACTGCACTGCGGTCACAATCTGAGACAAAATCTGGCAAAGGGCCGATTGGGAAACACACATTTAAAGCACTCTTAAAAGATGAACAGCGTGATTGGGAAACACACATTTAAATCACTCTTAAAAGATGAACAACACCATTGGAAAACACACATTTAAAGCACTCTTAAAAGATGAACAGCACGGTTGGGAAACGCACATTAAAAACACTCTTAAAGGATGAACAGCGTGATTGGGAAACACACATTTAAAGCACTCTTAAAAGATGAACAGCACGGTTGGGAAACACACATTAAAAACACTCTTAAAAGATGAACAGCGTGATTGGGAAACACACTTTTAAAACACTCTTAAAAGATGAACAGCACAATTGAGAAGCGCACATTTAAAACACTCTTAAAAGATGAACACCACAATTGGGAAAAAACACATTTAAAACACTGAAAAAATGAACAGCACGGTTGGGAAACACACATTAAAAACACTCTGAAAAGATGATCAGCACGGTTGGGAAACACACATTAAAACACTCTAAAAGATGAACAGTGCAATTGGGAAACATACATTTAAAACACTCTTAAAAGATGAACAGCGTGGTTGAGAAACACACATTAAAAACACTCTAAAACTAGAACGGGACTCAGTGGAGAGCATACCTCCGCCTGGTTGCCATATCACTCAATGGTGAAGAATCACTTTAAAAATTTATTATTTCTCATATCCGAATCCATATTCAGATCTACACCAAAATCGAATTGATTCTTCCTTGTCACACACATCCTGTCCAACAAGTTTCGTCCAAATCCGTCCATAACTTTTTTTTTAGATATCCTGCTTTGTATCATTTTTGGACCGATCCTATCTTCACCAAAATCTAATCATTTCGTCCTTGTGACATACGCTACATCTCTGCCAAGTTTTGTCCGCATCCGCCCATTAAACTTTTTGAGATAATTTGTTCACAAACAAACAGACAGACAGACAAACAGACAAACAGACAGGGGTGAAAACATAACCTTCATCCACCTTTGGGGGTGGAGGTAAAGATGAACAGCGTGATATGGAAAACGCACATTCAAAACAGTCTAAAAAGATAAACAGCACGATTGGGAAACACACATTCAAAACACTCTTGAAAGATGAACAACACAATTGGGAAACACATTTAAAACACTCTTAAAGGACGAACTGGGCACTCTTAAAAGATGAACAGCGCGATTGGTAAACGCTCATTTGAAACACTCTTAAAAGATGAACAACACAATTGGGAAACACACATTTAAAACACTCTTAAAGGAAGAACAGGGCACTCTTAAAAGATGACCAGCACGATTGGGAAACGCACATTTAAAATACTCTTAAAAGATGAACAGCACGATTGGGAAACACATTTAAAACACTCTTAAAGGATGAACAGCACGATTGGGAAACGCACATCGAAAGCACTCTTAAAAGATGAACAGCACGATTGGGAAACGCACATTTAAAACACTCTGAAAAGATGAACAGCACGGTTGGGAAACACGTTTAAAATACTCCTAAAAGATGAACAGCACGATTGGGAAACGCACATCTAAAGCACTCTTAAAAGATGAACAGCACGATTGGGAAACGCACATTTAAAACACTCTTAAAAGATGAACAGCGCAATTGGGAAACACACATTTAAAACACTCTTAAAAGATGAACAGCACAATTGGGAAACGCACATTTAAAGCACTCTTAAAAGATGAACAGCACGATAGGGAAACGCACACTTAAAACACTCTGAAAAGATGAACATCACGGTTGGGAAACACACATTTAAAACACTCTTAAAAGATGAACAGCACGATAGGGAAACACATTTAAAACACTCTTAAAAGATGAACAGCACGATTGGGAAACACACATTTAAAATACTCTTAAAAGATGAGCAGTGTGATTGGGAAACACACATCTAAAGCACTCTTAAAAGATGAACAGCAAGATTTGGAAACGCACATTTAAAACATTCTTAAAAGATGAACAGCACAATTGGGAAACATACATTTGAAGCACTCTTAAAAGATGAACAGTGCGATTTTGAAACACACATTTAAAACACTCTTAAAAGATGACAGTACAATTGGGAAACACACATTTAAAACACTCTTAAAAGATGAACAGCACAATTGGGAAACACACATTTAAAACCTTCTTAAAAGATGAACAGTGCAATTGGGAAACACACATTTAAAACACTCTTAAATGATGAACAGTGTGATTGGGAAACACATTTAAAACACTCTTAAAAGATGAACAGCACAATTGGGAAACACACATTTAATGCACTATTATCCATGTCACCCTCCCTTTGGTTGTATCAGAAAGACCACAAAAACCCAAAACCAAGATTTACTTCTGCCTACAAGTGCGGTGACTATAAATTCATTTATTTCCTGAGGAACGACTGAAGCTACACTTTGCGGTGGATTGACCGGTAATAATCAACTGATAATAATTGGTCAGATATTGTCATTCCCAACTTCATGTGAAAGGAATGTGGAGCTTTTCTCCCGTTCATTGGGTTATTTCTCTGAAAATAACTCATAGAATGGGTTCCGGTCAGTATCCGGCTGTCCGTCCATTCATTAACATTTGACCAGAACATTTTCTCACAAACTCTTGGCCGATATGGACCAAATTTGGTATGATGCATCAGGACAGCAAGGTATCATGGGGTTGTGCTCCCCTTCTGGATTCGCCCCGATAAGAGGCTGAAAAGGAAGATTTCCCTCAAATTCAGGTAATATATTTTAAAATCTTCTCAGAAACTGTGTGCTAATAACCATCAGCCCCCACGGCCACGGGGCTACCTTTTGTTGTGGACCATTTAATCACCGGAGAAGCACCATTTTCTCGTTTTCACCTGAGAGCTCTGATATTTTCTTGGCAGGGATGCTTCACTAGGCCACGATTTCTGTCTGCATGTGCTGCCTTGTTCTGCTCCTTTCTTGAAACGTTTCCTTATGGACATTTGAGCTCCAACAATCCTTACCTGATTAGTCTGTGAATGCATGTGTGAATGAATGAATGAATGACTGGGTCCATAGAAGGGGAAGTTTTTCTTCCAACACAATAGTCTAGTAGGAAGACTAGGTCCCCCTGCACCCCCCGGAGATATACTTCTAATCAGTGTTTCTAGATTGGAAAAAATGTGTAGAAAATGACTAGCTATGGCCCCAAGCTGAAAAAATGTCCCACATACCATTTTTATGCAAATTACTGCTGCAAATTTTATGCAAAATTATGCAAATTTTATGCAAATTTTTGATGAGGAGTAGAGTTGAGGGGTCTTTGAGGGCTTCATCGAGGTGCTCTCGGTTGCAAGACTGGGTCATTCTGAGAAGCACAGCAGGGTCAGAGATCATGATGTTCTCCTCCTCAGTGAATCTCTCCATCAACAGCCTCTCCATTGCCTCACACACTGTTTTGAGGCAAAAGAGGGACTTTGCGTAGGCCTTTCCACTGAGAACACCTTTGAGAGATCCACTTGTTACTAGTTGTGCCTCAAAGAGAATCTCTGCATATCCAGAACCACGCATCTTGTGTCCAGTGAGCATCCCGATGTAGTTCATGGATGTGTGGAAGGGTCCAATCGTTACTACATGACTAGCAAATTCATTTGGCCAGCGCCAGATGATGGGAAGGGCTTTCATGCAGACACCCAGATCAAATGTATTCAGGACCCATCTCTGACCCACCTCAGCAGTTGCTGCCTCGGAACGCTTCAGTAGCTCACGAACAACTGCGTTGTCTGTGATCGGTCTGTGCCTGGTGCCTGCATGGCATGGCAATGGCCTGCAGCCTGTGCCTGGGCTAGGGGGTTTCACCTCTGCAACTGGTTCTCCCCCACCCAGCAAATCAACAGTCGACTACTGCACGCCTATCCACCAACCGATCACAGACAACGCAGTTGTTCGTGAGCTACTGAAGCGTTCCGAGGCAGCAACTGCTGAGGTGGGTCAGAGATGGGTCCTGAATACATTTGATCTGGGTGTCTGCATGAAAGCCCTTCCCATCATCTGGCGCTGGCCAAATGAATTTGCTAGTCATGTAGTAACGATTGGACCCTTCCACACATCCATGAACTACATCGGGATGCTCACTGGACACAAGATGCGTGGTTCTGGATATGCAGAGATTCTCTTTGAGGCACAACTAGTAACAAGTGGATCTCTCAAAGGTGTTCTCAGTGGAAAGGCCTACGCAAAGTCCCTCTTTTGCCTCAAAACAGTGTGTGAGGCAATGGAGAGGCTGTTGATGGAGAGATTCACTGAGGAGGAGAACATCATGATCTCTGACCCTGCTGTGCTTCTCAGAATGACCCAGTCTTGCAACCGAGAGCACCTCGATGAAGCCCTCAAAGACCCCTCAACTCTACTCCTCATCAAAAATTTGCATAAAATTTGCATAATCTTGCATAAAATTTGCAGCAGTAATTTGCATAAAAATGGTATGTGGGACATTTTTTCAGCTTGGGGCCATAGCTAGTCATTTTCTACACATTTTTTCCAATCTAGAAACACTGATTAGAAGTATATCTCCGGGGGGTGCAGGGGGACCTAGGCTTCCTACTAGACTACAAGGGTGTAGTTATTTATTTACATCATTTTTAGCTCTTACACGAGCCTCGATCTTGTATACAAAAAAAATCCAAAAAAAATCCTGTCTTTGTCCCAGCGGATCCATCCATTTTTGTGTCTCATGCCAGTTTCCTTTTATGCCTCCGCCGACGTAGTCGTTCACTAGGCCACGTTCACTAGACGACGACGGCGGAGGATTATGTTTTCAGGTTGTCCGTCCGGCTGTCCGTCCGTACATGATAGGTTTTCGTTACCGCAAAAACTAGAGAACGGCTGAATCGATCTAAGCCAAACTTGGTGCATGTATATAGAATGATGTAAAAATGAACTTATTAGATTTTGGGGTCACGAGGTCAAATGCCGAAGGTCAGAGGTCATGTTCAGCAAAAATCCTTTTACCGCGATAACTTGTGAACCAGTGAAAGGATTCTGACCAAATTTGGCACAGTTATGTAGAATGCTGTAAAGATGGACTGATTAGATTTTGGGGTCAAGAGGTCAAAAGTCAATGGTCAAAGTCTGTAATATGTCTATAACTTGAGAATGGCTGAAGTGATATAATTCAAACTTGGTGCTGGGCAGTACCAAGTACCAGTGTTTATTCAAATATATATATATATATCTATATATATATATATATATATATATATATATATATATATATATATATATATGTACATATATATATATATACAGACTTGGCATTTAATATGGAATTTTTTTTTTTTCTTGACTTGGGTTTAATTTCTGAACTCGGCATATCAATCTGGTGAGTTTCTTTTATGCTTCGGTGATTTCTTTGTTAAAAGAACCATGTCACTGATTGTCGCAGCAAGAAGTCAATAACAGGATTATATCACAGGTGGCGTGACAAAATGTACGGACAGGTACATTTGACGATTGGCTTCACAATCGGGTATATAAGGGTTGTTGCGTTCTGTATTAGTGGAAAACAACTGCTGCACGTCTACAAAAGTTATTGCCGCTTCCCCTGGAGATGGTCCGTCAACTCGACAATGCTGTTTGTCATTTAGTGGTGGCTTTACGAAATTCCGGCATGAAACAGCGTGCTATTGCTTGGCAGTATGGCATCACTCAAGGTCAGGTGTCAAAGATCCTGAAACGAAATGCTCAGAGGAGTATCCCTACTCCAATACCGAGGCCAGGACGTCCCCGCAGAACCACAAGGAGGGATGATCGCCAGGTGCACCGGTTAGTCCGCAATGGCCGCACCAAGTCAGCTAATCGGCTTAGGGCTGACTGGCAGCAACAGACAAATGTGCCTGTATCCAGAAGGCTAGTCGACCAACGACTGGTTCAAGCAGGCTATCGTGCCAGGCGTTCCCTGAGAAAGCCACGTCTGACCAGACAACACCACCAGCGCCGATTGCAGTGGGCCAGAGAGCACCATCAATGGCAGCCAGGACACTGGAATCACGTGATCTTCAGTGACGAGTCTAGATTTCTGGTCTATCGTCAAGATGGCCGCGTCCGAGTGTGCAGACAAGTGCATGAAACCTACAACGAAGATTGTATAGTGCCAAGAGTCCAAGCTGGAGGTGGTGGGGTGACCGTTTGGGCTGCTTTTCATGCAGGGGGCAAAACTGACCTGGTTGTTCTGAATGGAAACCTGAACCAGTTCAAGCACAGGGCCATTCTGGAAGAAACATTGCTTCCATTTGTTCGTGCAGCCTTTCGAGGAAACTTTGTCTTCCAAGATGACAATGCACGGCCTCATCATGCTCGCATGATCCAACACTTTCTTGCTGACCGTGGTGTAGAGCATATGGAGTGGCCTGCCATGTCCCCGGATATGAATCCGATAGAGAACTTGTGGGCAGAATTAACGCGTCAAATCGACAACTTGGACCAGCAGGCAACCTCTGTGCGTGAATTGCAGCAGGCTATTGTAACTGCATGGCAAGCGATTCCTGTCCAAACCTTGGCAAATCTCGTGAACAGCATGCCTCAACGTGTACGTGCTCTCCTGAATGCTCGTGGGGGTTACACGAAGTACTGAACTGTAATTTTACCGTCCGTAATCCCAGTCGTAATTTAACTTTTGTTTTTGTTAAAATATTTTTTGCCTAATGTGCAAAATAAAGATATACTTCTGGAAAACGCACAGAAGTTTAACACAGTACTGTCCGTGAATTGAGTTCGATATCAGTTTCCATCACTTTCAAGGATCAATTTATTTGCTTCAAAATGTCAAATGTGGTTTTTGTTTCTTTTAAAGGTCACATTAACAAAATCTAGAATAATTTCAACATAATTCCAATGAATTTTTGGTTCTACGTCATCTTGAAAAGTAAGTTCACCCCCACAATAAAAATATTCCATATTAAATGCCAAGTCTGTGTATTTATTTATTTTTATATATATATATATATATATATATATATATATATATATATATATTTATATATATATATATATATACATATATATATATATACAGTCATGGCCAAAAACATTGGCTTTTGCACTTAAAAAAAAATAATGCACCATTTCTTCCGGAAAATTGTTGAAATTAAAAAATATTTTGGTATCCACAATTGTATTTCTTTGGTTTGCAGTGGAACAAAACAAAAAAAGGTGAAAATTTTTTCTAAATCTTAGCTTATTCCACAAATAAATCCGAAAATGGCCCGGACAATACCATTGCCACCTTTTAGAAGTTGTTAGAAATAATTAGATTTCAAGGAGGTGATTCTCCTTTTCTTTGGAATTGATCTCACCTGTGGTGAGTTGCTGGTGCCTGCAATATAAAAAGCACTCATTCAACCAGTTCGAATAGAGAAAGGAGACATTCTGCTGTTTTGCGTCACTCTGTGTACCGCAGTGAGCATGGAGAAAAGAAAGAAAACCAGAGAATTGTCTGAGGAGGTCAGACAAGATTGTAGCCAAGCATGGACAATCTCAAGTCTGCAAGTCCATCTCCAGAGACCTTGATGTTCCTGTGGCCACCATACGCAATGTTATCAGGAAGTTTAAGGCCCATGGCACTGGAGCCAGCCTCTCTGGATGCGGCCGCAAGAGAAAACTTGATCGAAGATTGCAGCGAAGGATTGTTGAAATGGTGGAGAAAGCACCTTGATCACTGCCAAACAGATTCAAGCTGACCTTCAGACATAAGGTACGGTAGTTTCAACTCACACCATTCGTCACCAACTCAATGAAAGGGGGTTCTATGGTAGGAGACCCAGGAGGAACCCACTGCTGAGAGAGAGACATAAGAAAGCCCGACTCGAGTTTGCCTAAACACATCTGAATAAGCCAAAATCCTTCTGGGAGAATGAATGTCCTGTGGACAGATGAGACCAAATTAGAGCTTTTTGGTAAAGCACATCATCTCTATGTTTACAGATAACAAAATGAAGCCTTAAAAGAAAAGAACACCTTCCATACAGTCAAACATGGAGGAGGTTCAGTGATGGTTTGGGGTTGCTGTGCTGCCTCTGGCAATGGGTGCCTTGAATGTGTCCATGGCATCATGAAATCAGGAGATTACCAAGGCATTTTGGAGCACAATGCTCAACCCAGTGTCAGAAAGCTGGGTCTCTGTCGAAGGTCATGGGTCTTGCAGCAGGACAATGACTCCAAACACACTTCAAAAAGCACCCAGGAATGGTTCAAGACAAAACGCTGTTAGTATGGCAGATAGGTGAAATATTTGGGAGAATTGTGACTTTGATGATACAAGCACGAGATTTGGCACACAGTTAGAGTATGCCCTAAGGAAGATATTTGGCTATAGGGCCATCACAGATTTGTCCTGTGACAACAATGGCGGCCATTTTTCAAAAAAGGACAAATCTGCGATGGCCCTACCTAGAGCCAAATATCTTTCTTAGGACATACTCTGATTGTGTGCCAAATGCCATGCTTGTATCATCAAAGGCACAATTCCTGCACCTATCTGCCATACTATGGACTGTTCTGAAGTGGCCAGCAATGAGTCCAGATCTAAATCCCATTGAACACCTGTGGGGAGATCTGAAAACAGCAGTTGGGAGAAGGCACCCTTCAAATCTGGGAGAACTGGAGCAGTTTGCACAAGAAGAGTGGGACAAACTGCCAGTAGAGCGGTGTAGGAAGCTCATTCATGGCCATCGGAAGCGCTTGACTGCAGTTATTTTGTCCAAAGGCTGTGGATGCTACCAAATATTAAGTCTAGGGTGTGAATAATTTTGTCAATGCCATTTCTTTTTATTTTCTGATTTAAAAGGACATATTAAGTTCTGAATCAAAAACAAAGGTTCTGTAATATTAACAGTGAAACAGAGAATTGTGGAGACCAAATACTTTTGTCAATTTCAACTTATTTTTGAGAAAATTGTGAGTTATTTGAAAAAAGGGCAAGGGTGCCAATATTTTTGGCCACGACTGTATAATGATGTAAATATTAACTGATTAGATTTTGGGGGCAAAGGTCAAAGGTCAATGTTTGTAATAAGTCGATAACTTGAGAACGGCTGAAGTGATCTGATTCAAACTTGGTACAGGTATGTATAATGATGTAAAGATGAACTAATTAACCTTTGGGGTCCCGAGGTCAAAGGTCAGAGGTCATATCAGGTAGAAATATGGTAACTTGAGAACAGCTGAATGGATTTAAATCAAACTTGGTACAAATATTGTAATGATGTAATAATGTGGGCGGAGGCATATCAGTTGACGTCGTGAAGTCGAAGAGTGTCGTTCTAGTTGTTTAATAAATCCTGATTTCGTAAGATTGCGCATGTCTGCACCGCAATCAGTTTCCTGCGCATCGTACTATCGTTGCTTTCTGCTTCTACAGGGGGAATCTAAATGAGGTTAAAATCCTGAGTGGGGTTGGCTCAGGTTTGGAATAGGATCATTCGCCTCCAAATTGGCATGACCGTTAAGCCGACCAACCATGAAGCGATTGCTTTGGCATTTTACAGCTCCTCGCCTAACTTGTTATTAACAGTCGTGGTGGGGGCGTAAACATGACAACATTCCATACAACACAAATCAACCAAAGAAAACAATGACTAGAAAAACTGCATCTTACCTCATCTTGATCTGGCAACAGCTTAGTAAGCTCAAAAAGTTTTTCTGCTCCAAGCTCCTCTCCTCGACAAGCTTTCACATCTCCCACAATACACTCCACAGACCTAGAGGACAATAAAAGGATATTCAGATTTTTTTGGCTAAAAACTGGCTGGTACAAAGAGGTTTATAGGCCTGAATGAAAGTGTCTGCAAGCAGCTAGAAGAGCAGGCCGATTCGGACCCTCCTCAAATAAGAGATGCAGAGTCGCGGCAGGAGCATAGAGGTGAGGATGGAAATCAGTTGAAGTTATTGTGCAAGCTTAGCAAGAAAAATAACAGAAAATTCATCATCTCAAGCATAAATTGTTTGTGGGAGTTTCATTGGACAATAGGACATGTACGCCAGAGTCTTGTGGTCTATTAGATGTATGCCAGAGTCTTGTCGTCTATTACATGTATGCCAGACTCTTGTGGTCTATTACATGTACGCCAGAGTCTTGTGGTCTATTAGATGTACGCCAGAGTCTTGTGGTCTATTAGATGTATGCCAGAGTCTTGTGGTCTATTGCATGTACGCAAGACTCTTGTGGTCGATTACATGTACGCCACAGTCTTGTGGTCTATTGCATGTACGCAAGACTCTTGTGGTCGATTACATGTACGCCAGAGTCTTGTGGTCTATTACATGTACGCCAGAGTCTTGTGGTCCATTAGATGTATGCTAGAGTATTGTGGTCTATTACATGTACGCCAGAGTCTTGTGGTCTATTAGATGTATGCTAGAGTATTGTGGTCTATTACATGTACGCCAGCCTCTTGTGGTTATTACATGTACGCCAGCCTCTTGTGGTTATTACACGTACGCCAGAGTCTTGTGGTCGATTACATGTACGCCAGAGTCTTGTGGTCTATTACATGTACGCAAGACTCTTGTGGTCGATTACATGTACGCCAGAGTCTTGACAACAAGTGTGTTGTTTATTACAGACCTGTGGCAATTGACCCCTCTGGGATGACATTTAAGGTCCCATCTCCCTCTCTCCGTCTACTCCCCACCCCCTTCTCCATTGGGCCACCATTATTATCTACCATATAAAACACAATGTGTGTGTGTGTGTGTGTGTGTGTGTGTGTGTGTGTGTGTTTGTGTGTGTGTGTGTGTGTGTGTGTGTGTTTATGTGTGTGTTTGTCTGTCTGTCCCCTTCATAAGGCTTGGTTTTAAAGGCTTTGAGTTGTGCTTTAGGAGGGATTTGAGTGGGGTGGTTTAAGGGACGATCTTTGTACACGACTGTGTGTCAACCGTTTAAAAGACCAAAAAGACTCTGAGGACCCAAAAGACCACAAGAACCCAGAAGACCCCAAGGACTCTGAAGACCCAATGGACCCCAAACACCAAAAATACCATGTAGACTGTTAAAGACTGTGAGGTATGTACCGATTTTAGCTCTTACACGAGCCTCAATCTTGTATACAAAAAAAACCGAAAAAAAAACCACAAAAGACCATGAAGACCCAGAAGACCCCAAAGATTCTGAAGACCTAAAATACCCAGAAGACCCAAAATACAAGGAAGACACAAAAGACTGAAAAGACCCTGAAGACCGAAAAGACCCCGAGGATCAAAAAGATCCAAACAACCCCAAGGACCCAAATTACAGAGGACCCAAAAGACCCTAAGGACACAGAAGACCCCCAAGGACTCTGAAGATCCAAAATACCCTGAATACCCAAAATATCGAAAAGACCCTGACGACCCAATGGGCCCCAAACACCCAAAATACCCCAAAGACCCAAAACACCTTGAAGACTGTTAAAGACCCCAAAGACCATGAAGACCCAAAATACCCTGAGGACCCCAAAGATCCAAAAGACCCTGAAGACCCAATGGACCCCAAAGATACCAAAGACCCAAAAGACCCTGAAGACCCAAAAGACCCTGAAGGCCCAATGGACCCCGAACATCCAAAATAAACGGAAGATCCAAAATACGCTGCAGACCCAAAAGACCCCGAGGATCCAAAAGACCCAAACAATCCCGAGGACCCAAATGACCCAGAGGACCCAAAATACCCCAATGACCCCGAAGACCCAAAATATCCCAAAGACACAAAAGACCCTGAAGACCCAATGGGTCCAAAACACCCACTATGTTCAACTTGTTTCCATGGAAAACAGAAAAATGAAAATTTTCAAATATCTTTAAGTGGCAAAAGGCACATGTTTCATCAAATTTGATCAGTATTTGTGACTTTTAGAGCTTGGACGTCGTCCAAACTGATGTTTATGGGTCAAGTCATGTCATAGGTCATGACGAGGTCATTTTTCGGATATCGTCAAAATCCGTAATATATGTGTTGAGGTTTGTTACATACTGTATACACACCAAGTTTCAGCCTTCTAGCTACATTAGGAAGTACCAAATTGACAAAAATTGATTTTTCAATATGGCCGCGCTGCCGCGCCCATTTTTGGGCGTGCAACGCCCAAATGCAATCCCAAACTAGTTTATGTCTTAAAGATGCTGCATAACAAGTTTCATCAAACCTCATCAATATTTGTGAATTTTAGAGCGTAGACGTCGAATTGTTTACAGACGACAGACAGACAGACAGACAGACAGACGGACGACGGACGACGGACACTAGGTGTCGACAAAAACTCAGCTGGACATAGTCCAGTTGAGTTAACAATATCATGGGTCCTGTGTATCTGGTGTATGTCATGTGCATATATGTATATCATGTGTGCATCTTGTGTATATAATGTGTAGCATATATCATGTATATAATGTGTACCATATATCATGTATATCATGTGTAGAATATATAATGTAAATCATGTGTAGAGTATATCATGTATACCGTATATCATGCGTAGAATATATCATGTATACCACATATCAGGTGTACCATATATTATGTATATCATGTGTACCATATCATATATATCAGGTACACCATATATCATGTGTACATCATGTGTACTGTATATCATGTGTATCTTGTGTGCATATGTCTATATCATGTGTTATCTTGTGTATATCATGTGTACTGTATATCCTGTGCATACCATGTGTACCGTATACCAAGTGTATCATGTGTACCATATAACATATGTTTATATCATGTGTGTATCTTGTGTATATAATGTGTACTGTATATTCTGTGCATACCATGTGTACCGTATACCAAGTGTATCATGTGTACCATATAACATATGTTTATATCATGTGTGTATCTTGTGTATATAATGTGTACTGTATATTCTGTGCATACCATGTGTACCATATATCAAGTGTGCAACCCCCCACCCCACCCCCTTACCCCCAACTTTTTTTTCCCCTTCCCACTCACTTCCACATCCTTCCTGGATTTGATACATTGTTTGGCTATGAATTATGAATTAATCTTAAAATATCAAATGAAAAGGAAAATAATCAAAATATCCGTGGCAGTTGTTTAACAAGTGTGTTGCTCGGAGCTTCTCAGAATTGATCAATTTCCAGACTCTGATCGGGATGATAATGGTAAAGTGTGTTCACTGTTTACTAACGATGCACACCAAATATAAACACCACGTCAAAGCTAAAGAAACATTATGAGACACAGCGACGTGTCTCTTAAAACAACAAAAACAACAACATACCTCATGAGCTTTTCAGATGTGTTGATATATCATCTATTTGTGGAAATGTCTGATGGTCCAAATGTGCCCCTACTATGCAATATTGAAACAAGTGAGCATCGCATCCCCACCTTTTAACATTTATGAAGAACCTCATTGTGCTGCACAATGAAAAGGCCCCAATTCCATGCTGTATGGTATATGCAGCAAGGCGGAATAAAGGAAATAAAAAGGCTCATTCGTAGTCAGAAGCGCATTGGAAAGCAGAGCTTGGCATCCGATACCACCAAACAGAACGTGAGAAAAATGAGAATGGCAGCGTGTCTGGCGCCGAACTGTCCGAACACAAGGCTGGGTGGGACAAGATTATTTGACTCAAGAATTCCTTTCATCCAAAAGGGAGCCTGCACCACCACATGGTACCAACGAAAAACAAGCACAGGCTGCCTTCGGTCACTTTGATGCTCAGCATTTGCAGCATCTTTTCAATCCACGCCAGGCTGCTGGATCGAAGCAACGGCCCGTCAACTCGACCCTTAAACCCCTTTTCAGCATACAGACAAATGAGCAGGTTTAACGTGAACCCTCAAAAAATACGGAGCTCACTTTTACGAGCTGAAGTGTCGTTCAGCCTTGGACAATTCAGTACATAGATCACGTTGTCGTTGTGCTATCGAATTAGACTGCAAACAGCACGACACCTTAAACTCGAATGAAATATCAAATTAAGCTCTCATGACAAGCCTTCATTTTGCCAAAGTAAATGCAACAAGCCTTCATTTTGCCAAAGTAAATGCAACAAGCCTTCATTTTGCCAAAGTAAATGCAACAAGCCTTCATTTTGCCAATGTAAATGCAACAAGCGTTCATTTTGCCAAAGTAAACACAACAAGCCTTCATTTTGCCAAAGTAAATGGCACAAGCCTTCATTTTGCCAAAGTAAATGCAACAAGCCTTCATTTTGCCAAAGTAAATGCAACAAGCCTTCATTTTGCCAATGTAAATGCAACAAGCCTTCATTTTGCCAAAGTAAATGCAACAAGCCTTCATTTTGCCAAAGTAAATGCAACAAGCCTTCATTTTGCCAAAGTAAATGCAACAAGCCTTCATTTTGCCAAAGTAAATGCAACAAGCCTTCATTTTGCCAAAGTAAATGCAACAAGCCTTCATTTTGCCAAAGTAAATGGCACAAGCCTTCATTTTGCCAAAGTAAATGCAACAAGCCTTCATTTTGCCAAAGTAAATACAACAAGCCTTCATTTTGCCAAAGTAAATGCAACAAGCCTTCATTTTGCCAAAGTAAATGCAACAAGCCTTCATTTTGCCAAAGTAAATGGCACAAGCCTTCATTTTGCCAAAGTAAATGCAACAAGCCTTCATTTTGCCAAAGTAAATGCAACAAGCGTTCATTTTGCCAAAGTAAATGGCACAAGCCTTCATTTTGCCAAAGTAAATGCAACAAGCCTTCATTTTGCCAAAGTAAATACAACAAGCCTTCATTTTGCCAAAGTAAATGCAACAAGCCTTCATTTTGCCAAAGTAAATGCAACAAGCCTTCATTTTGCCAAAGTAAATGCAACAAGCCTTCATTTTGCCAAAGTAAATGCAACAAGCCTTCATTTTACCAAAGTAAATGCCACAAGCCTTCATTTTGCCAATGTAAATGCAACAAGCCTTCATTTTGCCAAAGTAAATGCAACAAGCCTTCATTTTGCCAAAGTAAATGCAACAAGCCTTCATTTTGCCAAAGTAAATGCAACAAGCCTTCATTTTGCCAAAGTAAATGCAACAAGCCTTCATTTTGCCAAAGTAAATGCAACAAGCCTTCATTTTGCCAAAGTAAATGCAACAAGCCTTCATTTTGCCAAAGTAAATGCAACAAGCCTTCATTTTGCCAAAGTAAATGCAACAAGCCTTCATTTTGCCAAAGTAAATGGCACAAGCCTTCATTTTGCCAAAGTAAATGCAACAAGCCTTCATTTTGCCAAAGTAAATACAACAAGCCTTCATTTTGCCAAAGTAAATGCAACAAGCCTTCATTTTGCCAAAGTAAATGCAACAAGCCTTCATTTTGCCAAAGTAAATGCAACAAGCCTTCATTTTGCCAAAGTAAATGCAACAAGCCTTCATTTTGCCAAAGTAAATGCAACAAGCCTTCATTTTACCAAAGTAAATGCCACAAGCCTTCATTTTGCCAATGTAAATGCAACAAGCCTTCATTTTACCAAAGTAAATGCCACAAGCCTTCATTTTGCCAATGTAAATGCAACAAGCCTTCATTTTGCCAAAGTAAATGCAACAAGCCTTCATTTTGCCAAAGTAAATGCAACAAGCCTTCATTTTACCAAAGTAAATGCCACAAGCCTTCATTTTGCCAATGTAAATGCAACAAGCCTTCATTTTGCCAAAGTAAATGCAACAAGCCTTCATTTTGCCAAAGTAAATGCCACAAGCCTTCATTTTGCCAAAGTAAATGCCACAAGCCTTCATTTTACTAATGTAAATGCAACAAGCATTCATTTTGCCAAAGTAAATGCAACAAGCCTTCATTTTGCCAAAGTAAATGCATTAAGCCTTCATTTTGCCAATGTAAATGCCACAAGCCTTCATTTTGCCAAAGTAAATGCCACAAGCCTTCATTTTGCCAAAGTAAATGCAACAAGCGTTCATTTTGCCAAAGTAAATGCATCAAGCCTTCATTTTGCCAAAGTAAATGCAACAAGCCTTCATTTTGCCAATGTAAATGCCACAAGCCTTCATTTTGCCAATGTAAATGCCACAAGCCTTCATTTTGCCAAAGTAAATGCAACAAGCCTTCATTTTGCCAAAGTAAATGCCACAAGCCTTCATTTTGCCAAAGTAAATGCCACAAGCCTTCATTTTGCCAAAGTAAATGCCACAAGCCTTCATTTTGCCAAAGTAAATGGCACAAGCCTTCATTTTGCCAATGTAAATGCCACAAGCCTTCATTTTGCCAAAGTAAATGCAACAAGCCTTCATTTTGCCAATGTAAATGCAACAAGCCTTCATTTTGCCAAAGTAAATGCCACAAGCCTTCATTTTGCCAAAGTAAATGCAACAAGCCTTCATTTTGCCAATGTAAATGCCACAAGCCTTCATTTTGCCAAAGTAAATGCAACAAGCCTTCATTTCGCCAATGTAAATGCAACAAGCCTTCATTTTGCCAAAGTAAATGCCACAAGCCTTCATTTTGCCAAAGTAAATGCAACAACCCTTAATTTTGCCAAAGTAAATGCAACAAGCCTTCATTTCGCCAAAGTAAATGCAACAAGCCTTCATTTTGCCAAAGTAAATGGCACAAGCCTTCATTTTGCCAAAGTAAATGGCACAAGCCTTCATTTTGCCAAAGTAAATGCAACAAGCCTTCATTTTGCCAAAGTAAATGCAACAAGCCTTCATTTTGCCAAAGTAAATGGCACAAGCCTTCATTTTGCCAATGTAAATGCAACAAGCCTTCATTTTGCGAAAGTAAATGCAGCAAGCCTTCATTTTGCCAAAGTAAATGGCACAAGCCTTCATTTTGCCAAAGTAAATGCAACAAGCCTTCATTTTGCCAAAGTAAATGGCACAAGCCTTCATTTTGCCAATGTAAATGCAACAAGCCTTCATTTTGCCAAAGTAAATGCAACAAGCCTTCATTTTGCCAAAGTAAATGCAACAAGCCTTCATTTTGCCAAAGTAAATGCATCAAGCCTTCATTTTGCCAATGTAAATGCAACAAGCCTTCATTTCGCCAATGTAAATGCAACAAGCCTTCATTTTGCCAAAGTAAATGCCACAAGCCTTCATTTTGCCAAAGCAAATGTCACAAGCCTTCATTTTCCCAAAGTAAATGCAACAAGCCTTCATTTTGCCAATGTAAATGCAACAAGCCTTCATTTTGCCAATGCAAATGCCACAAGCCTTCATTTTCCCAAAGTAAATGCAACAAGCCTTCATTTTGCCAAAGTAAATGCAACAAGCCTTCATTTTGCCAAAGTAAATGCCACAAGCCTTCATTTTGCCAAAGCAAATGTCACAAGCCTTCATTTTGCCAAAGTAAATGCAACAAGCGTTCATTTTGCCAAAGTAAATGCAACAAGCCTTCATTTTGCCAAAGTAAATGGCACAAGCCTTCATTTTGCCAACGTAAATGCCACAAGCCTTCATTTTGCCAAAGTAAATGCCACAAGCCTTCATTTTGCCAATGTAAATGCAACAAGCCTTCATTTTGCCAATGTAAATGCAACAAGCCTTCATTTTTCCAAAGAAAATGCAACAAGCCTTCATTTTGCAAATGTAAATGCAACAAGCCTTCATTTTGCCAATGTAAATGCAACAAGCCTTCATTTTGCCAAAGTAAATGCAACAAGCCTTCATTTTGACAATGTAAATGCAACAAGCCTTCATTTTGCCAAAGTAAATGCAACAAGCCTTCATTTTGCCAAAGTAAATGCAACAAGCCTTCATTTTGCCAAAGTAAATGCAACAAGCCTTCATTTTGCCAAAGTAAATGCATCAAGCCTTCATTTTGCCAAAGTAAATGCATCAAGCCTTCATTTTGCCAATGTAAATGCAACAAGCCTTCATTTTGCCAAAGTAAATGCAACAAGCCTTCATTTTGCCAATGTAAATGCCACAAGCCTTCATTTTGCCAAAGTAAATGCAACAAGCGTTCATTTTGCCAAAGTAAATGCAACAAGCGTTCATTTTGCCAAAGTAAATGCAACAAGCCTTCATTTTGCCAAAGTAAATGCAACAAGCGTTCATTTTGCCAAAGTAAATGCAACAAGCCTTCATTTTGCGAAAGTAAATGCAACAAGCCTTCATTTTGCCAAAGTAAATGCATCAAGCCTTCATTTTGCCAATGTAAATGCAACAAGCCTTCATTTTGCCAAAGTAAATGCAACAAGCCTTCATTTTGCCAATGTAAATGCCACAAGCCTTCATTTTGCCAAAGTAAATGCAACAAGCCTTCATTTTGCCAAAGTAAATGCAACAAGCCTTCATTTTGCCTATATAAATGCCACAAGCCTTCATTTTGCCAAAGTAAATGCAACAAGCCTTCATTTTGCCAATGTAAATGCAACAAGCCTTCATTTTGCCAATGTAAATGCAACAAGCCTTCATTTTGCCAAAGTAAATGCCACAAGCCTTCATTCACAAGCCTTCATTTTGCCAAAGTAAATGCAACAAGCCTTCATTTTGCCAAAGTAAATGCCACAAGCCTTCATTTTGCCAAAGTAAATGCAACAAGCCTTCATTTTGCCAAAGTAAATGCCACAAGCCTTCATTTTGCCAAAGTAAATGCAACAAGCCTTCATTTTGCCAAAGTAAATGCCACAAGCCTTCATTTTGCCAAAGTAAATGCCACAAGCCTTCATTTTGCCAAAGTAAATGCCACAAGCCTTCATTTTGCCAATGTAAATGCAACAAGCCTTCATTTTACCAAAGTAAATGCCACAAGCCTTCATTTTGCCAATGTAAATGCAACAAGCCTTCATTTTGCCAAAGTAAATGCAACAAGCCTTCATTTTGCCAAAGTAAATGCAACAAGCCTTCATTTTACCAAAGTAAATGCCACAAGCCTTCATTTTGCCAATGTAAATGCAACAAGCCTTCATTTTGCCAAAGTAAATGCAACAAGCCTTCATTTTGCCAAAGTAAATGCCACAAGCCTTCATTTTGCCAAAGTAAATGCCACAAGCCTTCATTTTACTAATGTAAATGCAACAAGCATTCATTTTGCCAAAGTAAATGCAACAAGCCTTCATTTTGCCAAAGTAAATGCATTAAGCCTTCATTTTGCCAATGTAAATGCCACAAGCCTTCATTTTGCCAAAGTAAATGCCACAAGCCTTCATTTTGCCAAAGTAAATGCAACAAGCGTTCATTTTGCCAAAGTAAATGCATCAAGCCTTCATTTTGCCAAAGTAAATGCAACAAGCCTTCATTTTGCCAATGTAAATGCCACAAGCCTTCATTTTGCCAATGTAAATGCCACAAGCCTTCATTTTGCCAAAGTAAATGCAACAAGCCTTCATTTTGCCAAAGTAAATGCCACAAGCCTTCATTTTGCCAAAGTAAATGCCACAAGCCTTCATTTTGCCAAAGTAAATGCCACAAGCCTTCATTTTGCCAAAGTAAATGGCACAAGCCTTCATTTTGCCAATGTAAATGCCACAAGCCTTCATTTTGCCAAAGTAAATGCAACAAGCCTTCATTTTGCCAATGTAAATGCAACAAGCCTTCATTTCGCCAATGTAAATGCAACAAGCCTTCATTTTGCCAAAGTAAATGCCACAAGCCTTCATTTTGCCAAAGTAAATGCAACAAGCCTTAATTTTGCCAAAGTAAATGCAACAAGCCTTCATTTCGCCAAAGTAAATGCAACAAGCCTTCATTTTGCCAAAGTAAATGGCACAAGCCTTCATTTTGCCAAAGTAAATGGCACAAGCCTTCATTTTGCCAAAGTAAATGCAACAAGCCTTCATTTTGCCAAAGTAAATGCAACAAGCCTTCATTTTGCCAAAGTAAATGCAACAAGCCTTCATTTTGCCAATGTAAATGCCACAAGCCTTCATTTTGCCAAAGTAAATGCAACAAGCCTTCATTTTGCCAAAGTAAATGGCACAAGCCTTCATTTTGCCAATGTAAATGCAGCAAGCCTTCATTTTGCCAAAGTAAATGGCACAAGCCTTCATTTTGCCAAAGTAAATGCAACAAGCCTTCATTTTGCCAAAGTAAATGGCACAAGCCTTCATTTTGCCAATGTAAATGCAACAAGCCTTCATTTTGCCAAAGTAAATGCAACAAGCCTTCATTTTGCCAAAGTAAATGCAACAAGCCTTCATTTTGCCAAAGTAAATGCATCAAGCCTTCATTTTGCCAATGTAAATGCAACAAGCCTTCATTTCGCCAATGTAAATGCAACAAGCCTTCATTTTGCCAAAGTAAATGCCACAAGCCTTCATTTTGCCAAAGCAAATGTCACGAGCCTTCATTTTCCCAAAGTAAATGCAACAAGCCTTCATTTTGCCAGAGTAAATGCAACAAGCCTTCATTTTGCCAATGCAAATGCCACAAGCCTTCATTTTCCCAAAGTAAATGCAACAAGCCTTCATTTTGCCAAAGTAAATGCAACAAGCCTTCATTTTGCCAAAGTAAATGCCACAAGCCTTCATTTTGCCAAAGCAAATGTCACAAGCCTTCATTTTGCCAAAGTAAATGCAACAAGCGTTCATTTTGCCAAAGTAAATGCAACAAGCCTTCATTTTGCCAAAGTAAATGGCACAAGCCTTCATTTTGCCAACGTAAATGCCACAAGCCTTCATTTTGCCAAAGTAAATGCCACAAGCCTTCATTTTGCCAATGTAAATGCAACAAGCCTTCATTTTGCCAATGTAAATGCAACAAGCCTTCATTTTTCCAAAGAAAATGCAACAAGCCTTCATTTTGCCAAAGTAAATGCAACAAGCCTTCATTTTGACAATGTAAATGCAACAAGCCTTCATTTTGCCAAAGTAAATGCAACAAGCCTTCATTTTGCCAAAGTAAATGCAACAAGCCTTCATTTTGCCAAAGTAAATGCCACAAGCCTTCATTTTGCCAAAGTAAATGCAACAAGCCTTCATTTTGCCAAAGTAAATGCAACAAGCGTTCATTTTGCCAAAGTAAATGCAACAAGCCTTCATTTTGCCAAAGTAAATGCAACAAGCGTTCATTTTGCCAAAGTAAATGCAACAAGCCTTCATTTTGCGAAAGTAAATGCAACAAGCCTTCATTTTGCCAAAGTAAATGCATCAAGCCTTCATTTTGCCAATGTAAATGCAACAAGCCTTCATTTTGCCAAAGTAAATGCAACAAGCCTTCATTTTGCCAATGTAAATGCCACAAGCCTTCATTTTGCCAAAGTAAATGCAACAAGCCTTCATTTTGCCAAAGTAAATGCAACAAGCCTTCATTTTGCCTATATAAATGCCACAAGCCTTCATTTTGCCAAAGTAAATGCAACAAGCCTTCATTTTGCCAATGTAAATGCAACAAGCCTTCATTTTGCCAATGTAAATGCAACAAGCCTTCATTTTGCCAAAGTAAATGCCACAAGCCTTCATTCACAAGCCTTCATTTTGCCAAAGTAAATGCAACAAGCCTTCATTTTGCCAAAGTAAATGCCACAAGCCTTCATTTTGCCAAAGTAAATGCAACAAGCCTTCATTTTGCCAAAGTAAATGCAACAAGCCTTCATTTTGCCAATGTAAATGCAGCAAGCCTTCATTTTGCCAAAGTAAATGCAACAAGCCTTCATTTTGCCAATGTAAATGCAACAAGCCTTCATTTTGCCAAAGTAAATGCAACAAGCCTTCATTTTGCCAATGTAAATGCAACAAGCCTTCATTTTGCCAAAGTAAATGCAACAAGCCTTCATTTATGCCAAAGTAAATGCAACAAGCCTTCATTTTGCCAAAGTAAATGCAACAAGCCTTCATTTTGCCAAAGTAAATGCAACAAGCCTTCATTTTGCCAATATAAATGCAGCAAGCCTTCATTTTGCCAAAGTAAATGCAACAAGCCTTCATTTTGCCAAAGTAAATGCAACAAGCGTTCATTTTGCCAAAGTAAATGCAACAAGCCTTCATTTTGCCAATGTAAATGCAACAAGCCTTCATTTTGCCAAAGTAAATGCAACAAGCGTTCATTTTGCCAAAGTAAATGCAACAAGCCTTCATTTTGCCAAAGTAAATGCAACAAGCCTTCATTTTGCCAAAGTAAATGCAACAAGCCTTCATTTTGCCAAAGTAAATGCAACAAGCCTTCATTTTGCCAATGTAAATGCCACAAGCCTTCATTTTGCCAAACTAAATGCCACAAGCCTTCATTTTGCCAAAGTAAATGCAACAAGCCTTCATTTTGCCAAAGTAAATGCCACAAGCCTTCATTTTGCCAATGTAAATGCAACAAGCCTTCATTTTGCCAAAGTAAATGCAACAAGCCTTCATTTTGCCAATGTAAATGCAACAAGCCTTCATTTTGCCAATGTAAATGCAACAAGCCTTCATTTTTCCAAAGTAAATGCCACAAGCCTTCATTTTGCCAAAGTAAATGCAACAAGCCTTCATTTTGCCAATGTAAATGCAACAAGCCTTCATTTTGCCAAAGTAAATGCAACAAGCCTTCATTTTGCCAAAGTAAATGCAACAAGCCTTCATTTTGCCAAAGTAAATGCCACAAGCCTTCATTTTGCCAATGTAAATGCAACAAGCCTTCATTTTGCCAATGTAAATGCAACAAGCCTTCATTTTGCCAAAGTAAATGCAACAAGCCTTCATTTTGACAATGTAAATGCAACAAGCCTTCATTTTGCCAAAGTAAATGCAACAAGCCTTCATTTTGCCAAAGTAAATGCAACAAGCCTTCATTTTGCCAAAGTAAATGCAACAAGCCTTCATTTTGCCAAAGTAAATGCATCAAGCCTTCATTTTGCCAAAGTAAATGCATCAAGCCTTCATTTTGCCAATGTAAATGCAACAAGCCTTCATTTTGCCAAAGTAAATGCAACAAGCCTTCATTTTGCCTATGTAAATGCCACAAGCCTTCATTTTGCCAAAGTAAATGCAACAAGCGTTCATTTTGCCAAAGTAAATGCAACAAGCGTTCATTTTGCCAAAGTAAATGCAACAAGCCTTCATTTTGCCAAAGTAAATGCAACAAGCGTTCATTTTGCCAAAGTAAATGCAACAAGCCTTCATTTTGCCAAAGTAAATGCAACAAGCCTTCATTTTGCCAAAGTAAATGCATCAAGCCTTCATTTTGCCAATGTAAATGCAACAAGCCTTCATTTTGCCAAAGTAAATGCAACAAGCCTTCATTTTGCCAATGTAAATGCCACAAGCCTTCATTTTGCCAAAGTAAATGCAACAAGCCTTCATTTTGCCAAAGTAAATGCAACAAGCCTTCATTTTGCCTATATAAATGCCACAAGCCTTCATTTTGCCAAAGTAAATGCAACAAGCCTTCATTTTGCCAATGTAAATGCAACAAGCCTTCATTTTGCCAATGTAAATGCAACAAGCCTTCATTTTGCCAATGTAAATGCAACAGGCCTTCATTTTGCCAAAGTAAATGCCACAAGCCTTCATTTTGCCAAAGTAAATGCCACAAGCCTTCATTTTGCCAAAGTAAATGCAACAAGCCTTCATTTTGCCAAAGTAAATGCCACAAGCCTTCATTTTGCCAAAGTAAATGCCACAAGCCTTCATTTTGCCAAAGTAAATGCAACAAGCCTTCATTTTACCAATGTAGATGCAACAAGCCTTCATTTTGCCAATGAAAATGCAACAAGCCTTCATTTTGCCAATGTAAATGCCACAAGCCTTCATTTTGCCAAAGTAAATGCCACAAGCCTTCATTTTGCCAAAGTAAATGCAACAAGCCTTCATTTTGCCAAAGTAAATGCAACAAGCCTTCATTTTGCCTATGTAAATGCCACAAGCCTTCATTTTGCCAAAGTAAATGCAACAAGCGTTCATTTTGCCAAAGTAAATGCAACAAGCGTTCATTTTGCCAAAGTAAATGCAACAAGCCTTCATTTTGCCAAAGTAAATGCAACAAGCGTTCATTTTGCCAAAGTAAATGCAACAAGCCTTCATTTTGCCAAAGTAAATGCAACAAGCCTTCATTTTGCCAAAGTAAATGCATCAAGCCTTCATTTTGCCAATGTAAATGCAACAAGCCTTCATTTTGCCAAAGTAAATGCAACAAGCCTTCATTTTGCCAATGTAAATGCCACAAGCCTTCATTTTGCCAAAGTAAATGCAACAAGCCTTCATTTTGCCAAAGTAAATGCAACAAGCCTTCATTTTGCCTATATAAATGCCACAAGCCTTCATTTTGCCAAAGTAAATGCAACAAGCCTTCATTTTGCCAATGTAAATGCAACAAGCCTTCATTTTGCCAATGTAAATGCCACAAGCTTTCATTTTGCCAATGTAAATGCCACAAGCCTTCATTTTGCCAGAGTAAATGCAACAAGCCTTCATTTTGCCAATGCAAATGCCGCAAGCCTTCATTTTCCCAAAGTAAATGCAACAAGCCTTCATTTTGCCAAAGTAAATGCAACAAGCCTTCATTTTGCCAATGTAAATGCAACAAGCCTTCATTTTGCCAAAGTAAATGCAACAAGCCTTCATTTTGCCAATGTAAATGCAACAAGCCTTCATTTTGCCAAAGTAAATGCCACAAGCCTTCATTTTGCCCAAGTAAATGCAACAAGCCTTCATTTTGCAAATGTAAATGCAACAAGCCTTCATTTTGCCAAAGTAAATGCCACAAGCGTTCATTTTGCCAAAGTAAATGCAACAAGCCTTCATTTTGCCAATATAAATGCAACAAGCGTTCATTTTGCCAAAGTAAATGCAACAAGCCTTCATTTTGCCAAAGTAAATGCAACAAGCCTTCATTTTGCCAAAGTAAATGCAACAAGCCTTCATTTTGCCAAAGTAAATGCAACAAGCCTTCATTTTGCCAAAGTAAATGCAACAAGCCTTCATTTTGCCAAAGTAAATGCCACAAGCCTTCATTTTGCCAAAGTAAATGCAACAAGCCTTCATTTTGCCAAAGTAAATGCAACAAACAAGCCTTCATTTTGCCAAAGTAAATGCAACAAGCCTTCATTTTGCCAAAGTAAATGCATCAAGCCTTCATTTTGCCAAAGTAAATGCATCAAGCCTTCATTTTGCCAAAGTAAATGCCACAAGCCTTCATTTTGCCAAAGTAAATGCAACAAGCCTTCATTTTGCCAAAGTAAATGCAACAAGCCTTCATTTTGCCAATGCAAATGCCACAAGCCTTCATTTTGCCAAAGTAAATGCAACAAGCGTTCATTTTGCCAAAGTAAATGCCACAAGCCTTCATTTTGCCAAAGTAGATGCAACAAGCCTTCATTTTGCCAATGTAAATGCCACAAGCCTTCATTTTGCCAAAGTAAATGCAACAAGCGTTCATTTTGCCAAAGTAAATGCCACAAGCCTTCATTTTGCCAAAGTAAATGCAACAAGCCTTCATTTTGCCAATGTAAATGCCACAAGCCTTCATTTTGCCAATGTAAATGCCACAAGCCTTCATTTTGCCAAAGTAAATGCAACAAGCCTTCATTTTGCCAAAGTAAATGGCACAAGCCTTCATTTTGCCAAAATAAATGCAACAAGCCTTCATTTTGCCAATGTAAATGCAACAAGCCTTCATTTTGCCAATGTAAATGCAACAAGCCTTCATTTTGCCAAAGTAAATGCCACAAGCCTTCATTTTGCCAAAGTAAATGCCACAAGCCTTCATTTTGCCAAAGTAAATGCAACAAGCCTTCATTTTGCCAATGTAAATGCAACAAGCCTTCATTTTGCCAATGAAAATGCAAAAAGCCTTCATTTTGCCAAAGTAAATGCAACAAGCCTTCATTTTGCCAATGTAAATGCAACAAGCCTTCATTTTGCCAATGTAAATGCAACAAGCCTTCATTTTGCCAAAGTAAATGCAACAAGCCTTCATTTTGCCAAAGTAAATGCAACAAGCCTTCATTTTGCCAATGTAAATGCAACAAGCCTTCATTTTGCCAAAGTAAATGCAACAAGCGTTCATTTTGCCAAAGTAAATGCAACAGGCCTTCATTTTGCCAAAGTAAATGCAACAAGCCTTCAGTTTGCGAAAGTAAATGCAACAAGCCTTCATTTTGCCAAAGTAAATGCAACAAGCCTTCATTTTGCCAAAGTAAATGCAACAAGCCTTCATTTTGCCAAAGTAAATGCAACAAGCCTTCATTTTGCCAAAGTAAATGCAACAAGCCTTCATTTTGCCAAAGTAAATGCAACAAGCCTTCATTTTGCCAAAGTAAATGCAACAAGCCTTCATTTTGCAAAGTAAATGCAACAAGCCTTCATTTTGCCAAAGTAAATGCAACAAGCCTTCATTTTGCCAATGTAAATGCAACAAGCCTTCATTTTGCCAAAGTAAATGCCACAAGCCTTCATTTTGCCAAAGTAAATGCAACAAGCCTTCATTTTGCCAAAGTAAATGCAACAAGCCTTCATTTTGCCAAAGTAAATGCAACAAGCCTTCATTTTGCCAAAGTAAATGCAACAAGCCTTCATTTTGCCAAAGTAAATGCAACAAGCCTTCATTTTGCCAATGTAAATGCAGCAAGCCTTCATTTTGCCAAAGTAAATGCAACAAGCCTTCATTTTGCCAATGTAAATGCAACAAGCCTTCATTTTGCCAAAGTAAATGCAACAAGCCTTCATTTTGCCAATGTAAATGCAACAAGCCTTCATTTTGCCAAAGTAAATGCAACAAGCCTTCATTTTGCCAAAGTAAATGCCACACGCCTTCATTTTGCCAATGTAAATGCCACAAGCTTTCATTTTGCCAAAGTAAATGCCACAAGCCTTCATTTTGCCAAAGTAAATGCCACAAGCCTTCATTTTGCCAAAGTAAATGCCACAAGCCTTCATTTTGCCAATGTAAATGCCACAAGCCTTCATTTTGCCAAAGTAAATGCAACAAGCCTTCATTTTGCCAATGTAAATGCCACAAGCCTTCATTTTGCCAATGTAAATGCCACAAGCCTTCATTTTGCCAAAGTAAATGACACAAGCCTTCATTTTGCCAAAGTAAATGCCACAAGCCTTCATTTTGCCAATGTAAATGCCACAAGCCTTCATTTTGCTAATGTAAATGCCACAAGCCTTAATTTTGCCAAAGTAAATGCCACAAGCCTTCATTTTGCCAATGTAAATGCCACAAGCCTTCATTTTGCCAAAGTAAATGCCACAAGCGTTCATTTTGCCAAAGTAAATTGGCAGTGTCCATATGTTTTATACCTCTCCCACCCCCCCCCCCCCCCTTCCCATGCCTCCCCCCCACAGTTCTCTCGATGTCTCCATGTCTCTCGGTCCCTGCTCTCAAATGTTGTGTTTGTGTCCTTCCCCCTCTCTCCCCATCTTGTCTACCGCTCCCGATGTTATTTGTTTTGTGTGTCTGTTTGTCTTTCTGTGTGATTAATGTTCGCTCTTTCACGAGTCTCGATCTTGTATACAAAAAAAATAAAAATAAAAATGCAACAAGCCTTCATTTTGCCAAAGTAAATGCAACAAGCCTTCATCTTGCCAATGTAAATGCCACAAGCCTTCATTTTGCCAAAGTAAATGCCACAAGCGTTCATTTTGCCAAAGTAAATGCAACAAGCCTTCATTTTGCCAAAGTAAATGCCACAAGCCTTCATTTTGCCAATGTAAATGCAACAAGCATTCATTTTGCCAAAGTAAATGCCACAAGCGTTCATTTTGCCAAAGTAAATGCAACAAGCCTTCATTTTGCCAAAGTAAATGCCACAAGCTTTCATTTTGCCAAAGTAAATGCAACAAGCCTTCATTTTGCCAATGTAAATGCAACAAGCCTTCATTTTGCCAATGCAAATGCAACAAGCCTTCATTTTGCCAATGTAAATGCAACAAGCCTTCATTTTGCCAAAGTCAATGCCACAAGCCTTCATTTTGCCAATGTAAATGCCACAAGCCTTCATTTTGCCAAAGTAAATGCCACAAGCCTTCATTTTGCCAAAGTAAATGCCACAAGCCTTCATTTTGCCAAAGTAAATGCCAAAAGCCTTCATTTTGCCAAAGTAAATGCCACAAGCCTTCATTTTGCCAATGTAAATGCCACAAGCCTTCATTTTGCCAATGCAAATGCCACAAGCCTTCATTTTGCCAAATAAATGCAACAAGCCTTCATTTTGCCAATGCAAATGCAACAAGCCATCATTTTGCCAATGTAAATGCAACAAGCCTTCATTTTGCCAAAGTAAATGCAACAAGCCTTCATTTTGCCAATGTAAATGCAACAAGCCTTCATTTTGCCAAATAAATGCAACAAGCCTTCATTTTGCCAATGCAAATGCAACAAGCCATCATTTTGCCAATGTAAATGCAACAAGCCTTCATTTTGCCAAAGTAAATGCAACAAGCCTTCATTTTGCCAATGTAAATGCATCAAGCCTTCATTTTGCCAATGTAAATGCAACAAGCCTTCATTTTGCCAATGTAAATGCCACAAGCCTTTATTTTGACAATGTAAATGCAACAAGCATTCATTTTGCCAATGTAAATGCCACAAGCATTCATTTTGCCAAAGTAAATGCAACAAGCCTTCATTTTGCCAATGTAAATGCCACAAGCTTTCATTTTGCCAAAGTAAATGCAACAAGCCTTCATTTTTCCAATGTAAATGCAACAAGCCTTCATTTTGCCAAAGTAAATGCAACAAGCATTCATTTTGCCAAAGTAAATGCAACAAGCCTTCATTTTGCCAATGTAAATGCCACAAGCCTTTATTTTGACAATGTAAATGCAACAAGCATTCATTTTGCCAAAGTAAATGCAACAAGCCTTCATTTTGCCAATGTAAATGCCACAAGCTTTCATTTTGCCAAAGTAAATGCAACAAGCCTTCATTTTGCCAAAGTAAATGCAACAAGCCTTCATTTTTCCAATGTAAATGCAACAAGCCTTCATTTTGCCAAAGTAAATGCAACAAGCATTCATTTTGCCAAAGTAAATGCAACAAGCATTCATTTTGCCAAAGTAAATGCAGCAAGCCTTCATTTTGCCAATGTAAATGCAACAAGCCTTCATTTTGCCAAAGTAAATGCATCAAGCCTTCATTTTGCCAATGTAAATGCAACAAGCTTTCATTTTGCCAAAGTAAATGCAACAAACATTCATTTTGCCAATGTAAATGCCAGAAGCCTTCATTTTGCCAAAGTAAATGCAACAAGCCTTCATTTTGCCAAAGTAAATGCAACAAGCCTTCATTTTGCCAAAGTAAATGCCACAAGCCTTCATTTTGCCAAAGTAAATGCAACAAGCCTTCATTTTGCCAAAGTAAATGCAACAAGCCTTCATTTTGCCAATGTAAATGCAACAAGCCTTCATTTTGCCAAAGTAAATGCAACAAGCCTTCATTTTGCCAAAGTAAATGCAACAAGCCTTCATTTTGCCAAAGTAAATGCCACAAGCCTTCATTTTGCCAAATTAAATGCAACAAGCCTTCATTTTGCCAAAGTAAATGCAACAAGCCTTCATTTTGCCAATGTAAATGCAACAAGCCTTCCTTTTGCCAAAGTAAATGCAGCAAGCCTTCATTTTGCCAAAGTAAATGCAACAAGCCTTCATTTTGCCAATGTAAATGCGACAAGCCTTCATTTTGCCAAAGTAAATGCAACAAGCCTTCATTTTGCCAAAGTAAATGCAACAAGCCTTCATTTTGCCAATGTAAATGCAACAAGCCTTCATTTTGCCAAAGTAAATGCAACAAGCGTTCATTTTGCCAAAGTAAATGCAACAGGCCTTCATTTTGCCAAAGTAAATGCAACAAGCCTTCAGTTTGCGAAAGTAAATGCAACAAGCCTTCATTTTGCCAAAGTAAATGCAACAAGCCTTCATTTTGCCAAAGTAAATGCAACAAGCCTTCATTTTGCCAAAGTAAATGCAACAAGCCTTCATTTTGCCAAAGTAAATGCAACAAGCCTTCATTTTGCCAAAGTAAATGCAACAAGCCTTCATTTTGCCAAAGTAAATGCAACAAGCCTTCATTTTGCAAAGTAAATGCAACAAGCCTTCATTTTGCCAAAGTAAATGCAACAAGCCTTCATTTTGCCAATGTAAATGCAACAAGCCTTCATTTTGCCAAAGTAAATGCCACAAGCCTTCATTTTGCCAAAGTAAATGCAACAAGCCTTCATTTTGCCAAAGTAAATGCAACAAGCCTTCATTTTGCCAAAGTAAATGCAACAAGCCTTCATTTTGCCAAAGTAAATGCAACAAGCCTTCATTTTGCCAAAGTAAATGCAACAAGCCTTCATTTTGCCAATGTAAATGCAGCAAGCCTTCATTTTGCCAAAGTAAATGCAACAAGCCTTCATTTTGCCAATGTAAATGCAACAAGCCTTCATTTTGCCAAAGTAAATGCAACAAGCCTTCATTTTGCCAATGTAAATGCAACAAGCCTTCATTTTGCCAAAGTAAATGCAACAAGCCTTCATTTTGCCAAAGTAAATGCCACACGCCTTCATTTTGCCAATGTAAATGCCACAAGCTTTCATTTTGCCAAAGTAAATGCCACAAGCCTTCATTTTGCCAAAGTAAATGCCACAAGCCTTCATTTTGCCAAAGTAAATGCCACAAGCCTTCATTTTGCCAATGTAAATGCCACAAGCCTTCATTTTGCCAAAGTAAATGCAACAAGCCTTCATTTTGCCAATGTAAATGCCACAAGCCTTCATTTTGCCAATGTAAATGCCACAAGCCTTCATTTTGCCAAAGTAAATGACACAAGCCTTCATTTTGCCAAAGTAAATGCCACAAGCCTTCATTTTGCCAATGTAAATGCCACAAGCCTTCATTTTGCTAATGTAAATGCCACAAGCCTTAATTTTGCCAAAGTAAATGCCACAAGCCTTCATTTTGCCAATGTAAATGCCACAAGCCTTCATTTTGCCAAAGTAAATGCCACAAGCGTTCATTTTGCCAAAGTAAATTGGCAGTGTCCATATGTTTTATACCTCTCCCACCCCCCCCCCCCCCCTTCCCATGCCTCCCCCCCACAGTTCTCTCGATGTCTCCATGTCTCTCGGTCCCTGCTCTCAAATGTTGTGTTTGTGTCCTTCCCCCTCTCTCCCCATCTTGTCTACCGCTCCCGATGTTATTTGTTTTGTGTGTCTGTTTGTCTTTCTGTGTGATTAATGTTCGCTCTTTCACGAGTCTCGATCTTGTATACAAAAAAAATAAAAATAAAAATGCAACAAGCCTTCATTTTGCCAAAGTAAATGCAACAAGCCTTCATCTTGCCAATGTAAATGCCACAAGCCTTCATTTTGCCAAAGTAAATGCCACAAGCGTTCATTTTGCCAAAGTAAATGCAACAAGCCTTCATTTTGCCAAAGTAAATGCCACAAGCCTTCATTTTGCCAATGTAAATGCAACAAGCATTCATTTTGCCAAAGTAAATGCCACAAGCGTTCATTTTGCCAAAGTAAATGCAACAAGCCTTCATTTTGCCAAAGTAAATGCCACAAGCTTTCATTTTGCCAAAGTAAATGCAACAAGCCTTCATTTTGCCAATGTAAATGCAACAAGCCTTCATTTTGCCAATGCAAATGCAACAAGCCTTCATTTTGCCAATGTAAATGCAACAAGCCTTCATTTTGCCAAAGTCAATGCCACAAGCCTTCATTTTGCCAATGTAAATGCCACAAGCCTTCATTTTGCCAAAGTAAATGCCACAAGCCTTCATTTTGCCAAAGTAAATGCCACAAGCCTTCATTTTGCCAAAGTAAATGCCAAAAGCCTTCATTTTGCCAAAGTAAATGCCACAAGCCTTCATTTTGCCAATGTAAATGCCACAAGCCTTCATTTTGCCAATGCAAATGCCACAAGCCTTCATTTTGCCAAATAAATGCAACAAGCCTTCATTTTGCCAATGCAAATGCAACAAGCCATCATTTTGCCAATGTAAATGCAACAAGCCTTCATTTTGCCAAAGTAAATGCAACAAGCCTTCATTTTGCCAATGTAAATGCAACAAGCCTTCATTTTGCCAAATAAATGCAACAAGCCTTCATTTTGCCAATGCAAATGCAACAAGCCATCATTTTGCCAATGTAAATGCAACAAGCCTTCATTTTGCCAAAGTAAATGCAACAAGCCTTCATTTTGCCAATGTAAATGCATCAAGCCTTCATTTTGCCAATGTAAATGCAACAAGCCTTCATTTTGCCAATGTAAATGCCACAAGCCTTTATTTTGACAATGTAAATGCAACAAGCATTCATTTTGCCAATGTAAATGCCACAAGCATTCATTTTGCCAAAGTAAATGCAACAAGCCTTCATTTTGCCAATGTAAATGCCACAAGCTTTCATTTTGCCAAAGTAAATGCAACAAGCCTTCATTTTTCCAATGTAAATGCAACAAGCCTTCATTTTGCCAAAGTAAATGCAACAAGCATTCATTTTGCCAAAGTAAATGCAACAAGCCTTCATTTTGCCAATGTAAATGCCACAAGCCTTTATTTTGACAATGTAAATGCAACAAGCATTCATTTTGCCAAAGTAAATGCAACAAGCCTTCATTTTGCCAATGTAAATGCCACAAGCTTTCATTTTGCCAAAGTAAATGCAACAAGCCTTCATTTTGCCAAAGTAAATGCAACAAGCCTTCATTTTTCCAATGTAAATGCAACAAGCCTTCATTTTGCCAAAGTAAATGCAACAAGCATTCATTTTGCCAAAGTAAATGCAACAAGCATTCATTTTGCCAAAGTAAATGCAGCAAGCCTTCATTTTGCCAATGTAAATGCAACAAGCCTTCATTTTGCCAAAGTAAATGCATCAAGCCTTCATTTTGCCAATGTAAATGCAACAAGCTTTCATTTTGC
The DNA here is from genome assembly GCF_964187855.1 of Myxine glutinosa. Classification (NCBI taxonomy): domain Eukaryota; kingdom Metazoa; phylum Chordata; class Myxini; order Myxiniformes; family Myxinidae; genus Myxine; species Myxine glutinosa. The sequence goes on along the minus strand of NC_136264.1, from coordinate 216,740,847 downwards.
CAAAGTAAATGCAACAAACATTCATTTTGCCAATGTAAATGCCAGAAGCCTTCATTTTGCCAAAGTAAATGCAACAAGCCTTCATTTTGCCAAAGTAAATGCAACAAGCCTTCATTTTGCCAAAGTAAATGCCACAAGCCTTCATTTTGCCAAAGTAAATGCAACAAGCCTTCATTTTGCCAAAGTAAATGCAACAAGCCTTCATTTTGCCAATGTAAATGCAACAAGCCTTCATTTTGCCAAAGTAAATGCAACAAGCCTTCATTTTGCCAAAGTAAATGCAACAAGCCTTCATTTTGCCAAAGTAAATGCCACAAGCCTTCATTTTGCCAAATTAAATGCAACAAGCCTTCATTTTGCCAAAGTAAATGCAACAAGCCTTCATTTTGCCAATGTAAATGCAACAAGCCTTCCTTTTGCCAAAGTAAATGCAGCAAGCCTTCATTTTGCCAAAGTAAATGCAACAAGCCTTCATTTTGCCAATGTAAATGCGACAAGCCTTCATTTTGCCAAAGTAAATGCAACAAGCCTTCATTTTGCCAAAGTAAATGCAACAAGCCTTCATTTTGCCAAAGTAAATGCAACAAGCCTTCATTTTGCCAAAGTAAATGCAACAAGCCTTCATTTTGCCAATGTAAATGCCACAAGCCTTCATTTTGCCAATGTAAATGCAACAAGCCTTCATTTTGCCAAAGTAAATGCAGCAAGCCTTCATTTTGCCAAAGTAAATGCAACAAGCCTTCATTTTGCCAAAGTAAATGCAACAAGCCTTCATTTTGCCAATGTAAATGCCACAAGCCTTCATTTTGCCAATGTAAATGCGACAAGCCTTCATTTTGCCAAAGTAAATGCAACAAGCCTTCATTTTGCCAAAGTAAATGCAACAAGCCTTCATTTTGCCAATGTAAATGCCACAAGCTTTCATTTTGCCAATGTAAATGCAACAAGCCTTCATTTTGCCAAAGTAAATGCAGCAAGCCTTCATTTTGCCAAAGTAAATGCAACAAGCCTTCATTTTGCCAATGTAAATGCGACAAGCCTTCATTTTGCCAAATTAAATGCAACAAGCCTTCATTTTGCCAAAGTAAATGCAACAAGCGTTCATTTTGCCAAAGTAAATGCAACAAGCCTTCATTTTGCCAAAGTAAATGCAGCAAGCCTTCATTTTGCCAAAGTAAATGCAACAAGCCTTCATTTTGCCAATGTAAATGCCACAAGCCTTCATTTTGCCAAAGTAAATGCAACAAGCCTTCATTTTGCCAAAGTAAATGCAGCAAGCCTTCATTTTGCCAAAGTAAATGCAACAAGCCTTCATTTTGCCAATGTAAATGCGACAAGCCTTCATTTTGCCAAAGTAAATGCAACAAGCCTTCATTTTGCCAAAGTAAATGCAACAAGCCTTCATTTTGCCAAAGTAAATGCAACAAGCCTTCATTTCGCCAATGTAAATGCAACAAGCCTTCATTTTGCCAATGGAAATGCAACAAGCCTTCATTTTGCCAAAGTAAATGCCAGAAGCCTTCATTTTGCCAAAGTAAATGCCACAAGCCTTCATTTTGCCAAAGTAAATGCCACAAGCCTTCATTTTGCCAAAGTAAATGCAACAAGCCTTCATTTTGCCAAAGTAAATGCAACAAGCCTTCATTTTGCCAAAGTAAATGTAACAAGCCTTCATTTTGCCAAAGTAAATGCAACAAGCCTTCATTTTGCCAAAGTAAATGCAACAAGCCTTCATTTTGCCAAAGTAAATGCAACAAGCCTTCATTTTGCCAAAGTAAATGCAACAAGTCTTCATTTTGCCAAAGTAAATGCAACAAGCCTTCATTTTGCCAATGTAAATGCAACAAGCCTTCATTTTGCCAATGTAAATGCAACAAGCCTTCATTTTGCCAAAGTAAATGCAACAAGTCTTCATTTTGCCAAAGTAAATGCAACAAGCCTTCATTTTGCCAAAGTAAATGCAACAAGCTTTCATTTTGCCAATGTAAATGCCACAAGCCTTCATTTTGCCAAAGTAAATGCAGCAAGCCTTCATTTTGCCAAAGTAAATGCAACAAGCCTTCATTTTGCCAAAGTAAATGCCACAAGCCTTCATTTTGCCAAAGTAAATGCAACAAGCGTTCATTTTGCCAAAGTAAATGCAACAAGCCTGCATTTTGCCAATGTAAATGCAACAAGCCTTCATTTTGCCAATGTAAATGCCACAAGCCTTCATTTTGCCAAAGTAAATGCAACAAGCCTTCATTTTGCCAAAGTAAATGCAGCAAGCCTTCATTTTGCCAAAGTAAATGCAACAAGCCTTCATTTTGCCAAAGTAAATGCAACAAGCCTTCGTTTTGCCAAAGTAAATGCAGCAAGCCTTCATTTTGCCAAAGTAAATGCAACAAGCCTTCATTTTGCCAATGTAAATGCCACAAGCCTTCATTTTGCCCATGTAAATGCGACAAGCCTTCATTTTGCCAAGGTAAATGCAACAAGCCTTCATTTTGCCAATGTAAATGCGACAAGCCTTCATTTTGCCAATGGAAATGCAACAAGGCTTCATTTTGCTAAAGTAAATGCAACAAGCCTTCATTTTGCCAATGTAAATGCCAGAAGCCTTCATTTTGCCAAAGTAAATGCAACAAGCCTTCATTTTGCCAAAGTAAATGCCACAAGCGTTCATCTTGCCAAAGTAAATGCCAGAAGCCTTCATTTTGCCAAAGTAAATGCCACAAGCCTTCATTTTGCCAAAGTAAATGCAACAAGCCTTCATTTTGCCAAAGTAAATGCCACAAGCGTTCATCTTGCCAAAGTAAATGCCAGAAGCCTTCATCTTGCCAAAGTAAATGCCACAAGCCTTCATTTTGCCAAAGTAAATGCCACAAGCCTTCATTTTGCCAAAGTAAATGCCACAAGCGTTCATCTTGCCAAAGTAAATGCCAGAAGCCTTCATCTTGCCAAAGTAAATGCCAGAAGCCTTCATCTTGCCAAAGTAAATGCCAGAAGCTCATTTTTGCATTTGTTTTAATTACTGTTTACAACATTACCTCAGGCTTACAAAAACAAAGTGCAGCAAAATGATAAGCCTGAAATTACTGCAAACTCAGTTGTTGAAGATGTTACAAGAGTACTACCTGGAAGGTGCAATCAACAACCTCTTGGACAGGTAGTCGAGAGAGATTGTCTGTTCTGCATATTAATGTTGACTCTGCCTTCAATTCTTACAAAAGCACAAATTTGTGCCGGATTATCATCCACGGATCATCTTTATTCCACATCAGTCATATTGGCAAGGCAGAAGTATGCAGCTTCAGGAACACCTCACAACATTTTGGCAACACGACAATACACCTCACACCTTTTAGGAAACATTTTTGATTGTGACGTAATCAAGGTAATCCACCATGATGGAGGTGGAGAGACCCGACAACAGAGCGACAGAGGTTTGTTATAAAACAATCTGGCAGACATTTGCTTCACAAAAGCACCGACTAATTCAAAACAAAATTGTTGGTGGTATGAAACAGTTTGCCTTGATGAAAAGAACACTATCAATGCATCTGGAGTTTGTACATCTGCTGATAAAATGGGGGAAAAGAAACAACAACATTGGAGTGAACGCATGCCCAGGCCACAGCCAAAGGTCACGATGGACGCGGAGAGAATGGCCAAAGAGACCGGGAAGGCAAACGTACTGGAAGGAACCAACGACGTGCTTTTACAACATTACGAGCACAGGTACCTGCACCTTGTGCGGAAGGAATTTAGAGTTTAGAAAAGGAGCAACAGGTACTATGTGTAATGCCAATTAATTCACCACATGTAATTTTGCAGGGAATACTATAATATATAATTAATACAACATATACAATCATATGTATGTGTATGTATGTGTGTATATATATATATATATATATATATATATATATACAATCATATGTATATGTATATGTATATGTATGTTTGTGCATGTGTATATATATATATATATATTGTGGCGGACACGAAAGCTCACTGGCGTGATGGCATCATTCCGCGCACCAAGTGGGCGGCGGCCACGCCCGAGGGGTAGGCGTGGCCGCGGGACATACACCGGGCGCGCAGCCCGGAGCGCTCCAGTGCTACAGTGGAGCTCTTGTAAAAAAGACACTTTGAACTTACCGCGTTGTCCGCTTCCTCCTTGCTAAACAAGTAGCGCGCGTAGCACCGCGCTTCATTGGTGACCCTCCGACGTTCTGGTCAGCCGTCGCTGACCACCCAAACCCGCCACAGCAATGGCAACCAACGCGGTCACAATCAAACTCCCCGAGTTCTGGGAGGCTCAAGCTGAAGTTTGGTTCCTGCAGGCAGAAGCCCAGTTCCGACTTCGAGGCATCATGGTGGACGAGACCATGTACTGCCACGTGGTCGCCTCCCTCGGGCCCGGCACGGCCGCCCGCGTCGTGTCGGTCCTGAGGAACCCACCGGCCGACGGCAGGTACGAGACGATCAAGCGTCTCCTCCTCGCTACGTTCGGCCTCACGGTGGACGCACGGGCCGACCGCCTCCTGGACCTCCACGAGCTCGGTGACACGCGACCGTCGGTCCGCATGGACCATATGCTGTCGCTGATGGGCGACGAAACCCCGAACGCTCTATTCCGGGCGTTATTTCGACGTCAGCTGCCGGCACGAGTACGCCTCGCGTTGGCCGGTTCTGCGACGACGGAACCCCGAGCTCTCGCTGCCGAGGCCGACAAGTTCTTCGCGGCTTTGGACACGCAGGCGAGTTTTGGCGCGGCCGTCGCGCATCCCAAGGCTGATGCACACCTCGTGGCTGATGCTGATGCACACCTCACGGCCGCCGCCACGCCCCACCCACCACCGCCGCCGCGGAGAAAACCGCGGCCGCCGCCACCTCCGCCGCCAACCTGGTGTTTTTTCCACACCCAGTTCGGCCATGAGGCTCGGCAATGTCGCCCGCCGTGCTCATTCGGCAGGTCGGGAAACGCCCGGGCCGGCCCTCGGTAGTGGCACTGAGCGCCGGCCGTTCAAACAGCCTACTGTTCATCACGGACATCTTATCCGGGCGCCGTTACCTGTGCGACACGGGACCGCAGGTGAGTGTCGTTCCCGCCGGTTCATCCGACAAGCAGACCGCGGGCCGGGGCCCCGCGCTGCTTTCTGCCAACGGTACGTCCATTCGCACATATGGAAAACGCTGCCTTTCTCTGCGGTTCGGAGGGCAGGTTTTCTGGTAGTCGTTCGTCACTGCCGACGTGCCGATGGCACTGCTTGGCGCAGACTTCCTCTGTGCCAATGGCCTGTTGGTGGACGCAAAGCACAGAAGGCTTGTCCAGGCCGAGACGTTCAGCTCGCTCACTTGCGCGCTGCCCGCCTCGTTGAGCACCTCCCGGAGCGGCTCATCGAGCGGCTCGCCGAGCGGCTTGCAGAGCGGTTCGGTTCCGGCCAGGTTGATCTGTACGCTTCCGGCAGCGGACGAATTCACCCGCCTCCTCGCCAGCTTCCCGGCCATCACGCGGCCCACCTTCTCGGCGGGGGCCGTCAAGCACGGGGTGGAACACCACATCCCCACCGCCGGGCCACCGGTCTACGCCCGGGCACGCCGCCTCGAGCCGACGAAGCTTGCGGTAGCTAGAGCGGAGTTCGCTACGCTGGAGCGGCTCGGCATGGTGCGGCGCTCCGAGAGTGCTTGGGCGTCGCCGCTCCACATCGTGCCAAAGCCCAGCGGGGGATGGCGACCGTGCGGGGACTACCGGCGCCTCAACGACGCCACCACCCCCGACCGCTACACTGTCCCCCACATTCAGGACTTCTCCGCCCGGTTGGCCGGCATGTCCTTCTTTTCAAAGGTGGACCTCATACGCGGCTACCATCAGGTCCCCGTCAGGCCGGAGGATATCCCGAAGACGGCGGTCATCACGCCATTCGGACTTTTCGAATTTCTTCGGATGCCCTTCGGTTTGAATAATGCGGCTCAGGCGTTCCAGCGACTAATGGACAGCGTCTTGCGCGACTTGGATTTTCTGTACGTCTACCTGGACGACATCCTCGTCGCCAGCGCGTCCCGCGAAGAGCACCTTCACCATCTCCGCACGCTTTTCGAACGCCTGGGCCAGCATGGCCTCATCGTGAACCCCACCAAGTGCCGGTTCGGCGTCGCCGACATCGACTTTTTGGGGCACCGCGTCACCAGGCACGGGGCCGTCCCCCTACCGGCCAAGGTGGAGGCGGTGAAGGGGTTTCCACGCCCCCGCACGATCAAGGGGCTCCAGGAGTTCCTGGGGATGGTAAACCTTTACCATCGGTTCCTGCCCTGCATCGCCCAGCTCCTGCGCCCCTTGCACGAGGCCCTCCAAGGGAAGCCGGGCAAAGGTGACGTTACCTGGACCGAGCAGATGGACGCGGCGTTCGCGGGCGCAAAGCTCGCCTTGGCTAACGCCTACCATGCTCGCGCACCCGGCGCCCGATGCACCAATCGCCCTCACCACCGACGCCTCGGACTACGCGGTGGGCGCGGTGCACGAGCAATGGGTGCGCGGTGCCTGGCAACTGCTGGCGTTCTTCAGCCAGCAGCTTCGCCCGCCCGAACGCCATTATAGTACCTTCGACCGCGAGTTGCTCGGGCTTCACCTGGCGGTCAGGCACTTCCGCCATCTGCTCGAGGGCCGTGCGTTCACGGCATTCGTCGACCACAAGCCACTGGTCTTCGCGATGGGCAAGGTCGCCGAGCCGTGGTTGGCCCGGCAGCAGCGTCACCTCTCGGCCGTGTCCGAATATACGACGGACATCCGGCACGTCGCGGGGAAGGACAACCCGGTGGCGGATTGCCTTTCCCGGTCCGTCGCCCACGCAGTCCACCTTGGCATCAACTATGCCCGGATGGCGGCGGACCAGGCCGCCGTCCCCGGCGTCCAGGCCTTGCGGACCACCGTCACGGGCCTCCGCGTCACCGAGGTGCCGTTCGATGGCGCGGGCATGGCCCTCTTGTGCGACGTCTCCCTCGGGCGGCCTCGCCCCATCGTGCCCGTGGGCTGGCAGCGCCAGGTTTTTGACGCCATCCACGGCCTGTCCCACCCGGGCACGAAGGCCTCCCAGAGGTTGATCGCCGACAAGTTTGTCTGGCATGGCCTCCGGAAGGCCGTCCGCGGCTGGACCAAGACGTGCCTCGCGTGCCAGCACGTGAAGGTGCACCGACACACCCAGGCCCCATTGGCCCCGTTTACGGTGCCGGAACGTAGGTTCCGACCACGTTCACGTGGACCTGGTGGAACCTCTGCCCCCCTCGCGGGGTTTCACCCATGTCCTCACCATGGTGGACCGCACCACCCGGTGGCCGGAGGCCGTGCCTTTGGCGGCGACGACGGCGGCGGACGACGCGCAGGCGTTCATCGCCACCTGCGTCGCCCGGTTCGGCGCCCCCTCGGACATCTCGTCCAACCGCGGCCCCCAGTTCACCTCGGAGCTCTGGGGGGCGGTCGCGCGCTGGCTCTGGGTCCAGCTGCACTGAATCACGGTCTACCACCCCCAGGCCAACGGCCTGTGCGAGCGGTTCCACCGCTCGTTGAAGGCCGCGCTCCGGGCCACCCTCCGCGACGGCGGCTGGGTCGACAGGCTCCCCTGGGTCCTGCTGGGCCTCCGGACGGCGCCCAAGGACGACCTGCGCGCATCCGCGGCGGAGTTGGTCTTCAGACAACCGCTGCGGGTGCCGGGCGATTTCCTACCCGACCCCACGGCACCATGGTCCGCGGCGCAGGAGCGCTCCGCGCTTCAGGAGACCGCCCGGAGGTTCGCCCCGGTACGGGCACCCACCTACGCACGTCGCCCCAAAGCTTCGCACCGCGGAGTATGTCTTCGTCCGGCACGACGCCCACCGGACACCACTGTGGCCCCCGTACGACGGGCCTTTCCGCATGCTGGAGACCGGGGTGAAACATTTCACCTTGGACATCGGCGGTACTCCCGACCGCGTCTCAGTGGATCGCCTCAAGCCGGCCCACCTCGACGTGGACCACCCGCCGCCGGTGGCTCGGCCCCCGCGTCGAGGCCGCCCCCCTGCGGGCGGACCCCTGGCACCGCCCAGCCCCGCCGGCACGCCGCCCCCCGGTCCGGCACCCATCCCGGGTGCAGCCGGAGGCATCCCAGCTGGCATCCCTGCACCCCGGACGCCGCCAGTCGCCAGAGGGCGCTTCGGCCGGGTCAACCGTTTGCCCCGCAAACTGGCCCTCCAGGTGCGCGGGAATTCTGGGGGGGCGCGTGTGGCAGACACGAAAGCTCACTGGCGTGATGGCATCATTCCGCGCACCAAGTGGGCGGCGGCCACGCCCGAGGGGTAGGCGTGGCCGCAGGATATACACCGGGCGCGCAGCCCGGAGCGCTCCAGTGCTACAGTGGAGCTCTTGTAATAAAGACTCTTTGAACTTACCGCGTTGTCTGCTTCCTCCTTGCTAAACAAGTAGCGTGCGTAGCACCGCGCTTCAATATATATATACAATCATATGTATATGTAGGTATGTGTGTATGTATATATATATAGATATATATAGATATATATATATTATATATATATATATATATATATATATATATATATATATATCTATATATATATATATATATCTATATATATATATATATATCTATATATATATCTATATATATATATATATATATATATATATATCTATATATATATATATATATATATATATATATATATATATATATATATATATATATATAGTATATATATATACAGTATATATATATATATATATATATATACAATTATATGTACATGTATGTATGTGTGTGTGTATATATATATATATATATATATATATATATATATATATATATATATATATATATATATATATATATGTGCAGCATCTGTCCTGTCCTGTGTTGTCCTGTCCTGTGTTGTGTTGTCATGTCTTGTCTTGTCTTGTCACTGAACTACTTTCTCAAACTTTTGTGAAATCGTACCAAACTTCTGGTATGCACATATCTCTCCAGTCGGTATGTCCTAAGGGTATTTTTTTGAAAAACATTTCAATTTTGTTTTGGGGAATTTTTTTGGAAAAAAAAATTTTTTACACTTCAGTTTTCAACTTCAATGGTTTATAAAATGTGATATCACGTATATTACAAATACATTTGTGCAAAATAATTGTTTGAATTATTATGATTGGTTTAAACCATGACAAAACGGCAACTCGGGTACAGTCATTTATCTATACTAGGGCATGCCCGTACTATATATATATCTAAAATTATATCCCCCCCCTCTATTTACATGAAATGGTTTGGTCCATTCGCAAAGCCAAAGCGAACGGCTTGCGAGTACGGTGACAATCCCCCCCCCTCTATTTACATGAAATGGTTTGGTCCAAAGCGAACGGCTTGCGGAGTTTGGTAAATAAATCGCCATAGCTCGGTAACTACTTCTCCGATTAATATGAAACCTTGAAAAGGCACATCCTCGGGTCCCCAGCAATATACCTGGCAAGTTTCAAGTATATCGGACCCGTGGTTGTCGAGAAACAGCGGTCACAGACAAACGACACACACACATACACACACACATACACACACACACACAGAGATTACTGGAATTATAGATAGACTAGGGCATGCCCGTACTATATATCCCGTGCCCGTACCCGTGCCCGTGCCCGTGCCCGGACGTGCCCGTGCATAAGCATAAAATTATATCCCCCCCCCTCTATTTACATGAAATGGTTTGGTCCAGCGAACGGCTTGCGAGTACGGTGACAATCCCCCCCCTCTATTTACATGAAATGGTTTGGTCCAAAGCGAACGGCTTGCGGAGTTTGGTAAATAAATCGCCATAGCTCGGTAACTACTTCTCCGATTATTATGAAACCTTGAAAAGGCACATCCTCGGGTCCCCAGCAATATACCTGGCAAGTTTCAAGTATATCGGACCCGTGGTTGTCGAGAAACAGCGGTCACAGACAAACACACACACACACACACACACACACACACACACACACACACACACACACACAGAGATTACTGGAATTATAGATAGATATCTACACATCTGGGCAGTGTCTGTGTTGTCACTTAACGACTCCCTCAAACTTTTGTTTCCGTGGTTGTGAAGTGTTTTTAATAACGTTGTGGTGGTTTTGAATCACGTGGTGGTGAGGTATTTTGAATTATGTGGTGGTGAGGTATTTTGAATTATGTGGTGGTGAGGTGTTTTTAAATCACATGGTGGTGAGGTGTTTTGAATTACGTGGTGGTGAGGTATTTATAATCACGTGGTGGTGAGGTGTTTTGAATTACGTGGTGGTGAGGTATTTATAATTACATGGTGGTGAGGTGTTTTTAATTATGTGGTGGTGAGGTGTTTTGAATGACGTGGTGGTGAGGTGTTTTTAATTTTGTGGCTGTGAGGTGTTTTTATTACGTGTTTTATGGCTGTGAGGTGTTTTTAATTTTGTGGTGGTGAGGTGTTTTTATTACGTGTTTTATGGCTGTGAGGTGTTTTGAATTACGTGGTGGTGAGGTATTTATAATCACGTGGTGGTGAGGTGTTTTGAATTACGTGGTGGTGAGGTATTTATAATTACGTGGTGGTGAGGTGTTTTTAATTATGTGGTGGTGAGGTGTTTTGAATGACGTGGTGGTGAGGTGTTTTTAATTTTGTGGCTGTGAGGTGTTTTTATTACGTGTTTTATGGCTGAGGTGTTTTTAATTTTGTGGTGGTGAGGTGTTTTTATTACGTGTTTTATGGCTGTGAGGTGTTTTTATTACGTGTTTTATGGCTGTGAGGTGTTTTTATTGCGTGTTTTATGGCTGTGAGGTGTTTTTATTACGTGTTTTATGGCTGTGAGGTGTTTTTATTACGTGTTTTATGGCTGTGAGGTGTTTTTAATTTTGTGGTGGTGAGGTGTTTTTATGATGTGTTTTATGGCTGTGAGGTGTTTTTAATTTAGTGGTGGTGAGGTCTTTTTATTACGTGTTTTATGGCTGTGAGGTGTTTTTAATTTTGTGGTGGTGAGGTGTTTTTATTACGTGTTTTATGGCTGTGAGGTGTTTTTATTACGTGTTTTATGGCTGTGAGGTGTTTTTAATTTTGTGGTGGTGAGGTGTTTTTATTACGTGTTTTATGGCTGTGAGGTGTTTTTATTCCGTGTTTTATGGCTGTGAGGTGTTTTTATTACGTGTTTTATGGCTGTGAGTTCTTTTTAAATCTCGTGGTGGTGAGGTGTTTTTATTACGCGTTTTATGGCTGTGAGGTGTTTTTATTACGTGTTGTATGGCTGTGAGGTGTTTTTATTCCGTGTTTTATGGCTGTGAGGTGTTTTTATTACGTGTTGTATGGCTGTGAGGTGTTTTTATTACGCGTTTTATGGCTGTGAGGTGTTTTTATTACGTGTTTTATGGCTGTGAGGTGTTTTTATTACGTGTTGTATGGCTGTGAGGTGTTTTTATTCCGTGTTTTATGGCTGTGAGGTGTTTTTATTACGTGTTGTATGGCTGTGAGGTGTTTTTATTCCGTGTTTTATGGCTGTGAGGTGTTTTTATTACGCGTTTTATGGCTGTGAGGTGTTTTTAATTTTGTGGTGGTGTGTTTTTATTACGTGTTTTATGGCTGTGAGGTGTTTTTATTACGTGTTGTATGGCTGTGAGGTGTTTTTATTCCGTGTTTTATGGCTGTGAGGTGTTTTTATTACGTGTTTTATGGCTGTGAGGTGTTTTTATTACGTGTTTTATGGCTGTGAGGTGTTTTTAATTTCGTGGTGGTGAGGTGTTTTTATTACGTGTTTTATGGCTGTGAGGTGTTTTTAATTTTGTGGTGGTGTGTTTTTATTACGTGTTTTATGGCTGTGAGGTGTTTTTAATTTCGTGGTGGTGAGGTGTTTTTATTACATGTTTTATGGCTGTGAGGTGTTTTTATTACTGTTTTATGGCTGTGAGGTGTTTTTAATTTTGTGGTGGTGAGGTGTTTTTATTACGTCTTTGATGGCTGTGAGGTGTTTTTAATTTCGTGGTGGTGAGGTGTTTTTATTACATGTTTTATGGCTGTGAGGTGTTTTTATTACTGTTTTATGGCTGTGAGGTGTTTTTAATTTCGTGGTGGTGAGGTGTTTTTATTACGTGTTTATGGCTGTGAGGTGTTTTTATTTCTGTTTTATGGCTGTGAGGTGTTTTTATTACGTGTTTTATGGCTGTGAGGTGTTTTTATTTCTGTTTTATGGCTGTGAGGTGTTTTTATTACTGTTTTATGGCTGTGAGGTGTTTTTAATTTCGTGGCTGTGAGGTGTTTTTATTACGTGTTTTCTGGCTGTGAGGTGTTTTTAATTTCGTGGTGGTGAGGTATTTTTATTACATGTTTTATGGCTGTGAGGTGTTTTTATTACTGTTTTATGGCTGTGAGGTGTTTTTATTACGTGTTTTATGGCTGTGAGGTGTTTTTATTATGTGTTTTATGGCTGTGAGGTGTTTTTATTACGTGTTTGATGGCTGTGAGGTATTTTGAATTACGTGGTGGTGAGGTGTTTTGAATTACTTGGTGGTGAGGTATTTTGAATTACGTGGTGGTGAGGTGTTTTGAATTACTTGGTGGTGAGGTATTTTGAATTACGTGGTGGTGAGGTGTTTTGAATTACGTGGTTGTGTGGTGTTTTGAATTACTTGGTGGTGAGGTGTTTTGAATTACGTGGTGGTGAGGTGTTTTGAATTACGTGGTTGTGTGGTGTTTTGAATTACTTGGTGGTGAGGTGTTTTGAATTACGTGGTGGTGAGGTGTAATCGTCCCAAACTTCCAGTCTGCACCTACCCCTCCCCTATGTATGTGCTGCTGGGGGGTTCTTTCTTGAAAAAAAAACATTCAACATAAATCTTCAACCAAAATTGCCTATAAAAATGTAATATCACAAACACAACAAATACATTTGTGCAAAGTAATTGTTTGTATTATGATTGGTGTAAATCATGACAACACAGCAACTCAGGTACAGTCATTAGCCTCAGCTAAAATAAGCCCGTTCCTCAGTAACGACGCTTGGTGGGGCGAGCGCAGCGAGCCGAGCCAGGCTTGTATATATTACGTCTTTGATGCTCAAAGCTCAAAGCTCATTTTATGCCTAGCTCAAAAATTACTTTTTCCACATGCGAAATTTGCATTTATGTTTATTTAAATTAGACAATGGACTACAAAATGTAAATGTTTCATGACACTTGTTATATTATATCACCTTTATCTATCAATATTGTTGAAATGAAGATCAAATAGCTGTATGTTGAAATATGTTGAAAAAGTCAAAACTTTACATGGGGTGTATTTACTTTTTCAGGTGACTGTATATATATTCTCCGTAGGTGATTCTGTCTGTCTGTCTGTCTGTCTGTCTGTCTGTCTGTCTGGGGGAGTGGCTACACCCAGTCTGGGAGGGGCTTTAAAAACAAATATCCACCATTTTGTTCACTCGCATAGCTTTGAGGTCTCTTTTGTTAGGCCAGCGTTGTCTTGCTCTCTCTCACAGTTTTATTTCAACTCTAATTCGATATCTCATTTCATTTTTCACAGTAGCTAACATGGTTTTAGACTCGGTTGAAAAAAACGGGAATAAAATTCGATGAAAGCGACCATTTATAGAACAAAATGCATTTTCAAAGGCCTGTAACATAAAGGCCATTGATTCAGACTCCCTCATGGCTTTATCTCGAGTAATTCACCATCACAGTCACTGGGATGGTTCAAGTCTTAGTTTCAGCTAAAGTTGGGAAAATCTGTGACACGTAATCCAACAGCCATTTTGAATGTGTCGACTGTTATGTGGGAATGGGGAAGGAGAGAGGGGAATGAGAGAGGAGAATGGCAGAGGAGAATGAGAGAGGGGAAGGAGAGGGAAAGGAGAGAGGGGAGAACATTCCCAGGACTTCATTATTTATATTATTACTTAGTAAAAATACAGCGACTGAATACTAAAGTTCGGGATCGAACCGAAGTCTAATTATATTTTTCCATATCCCTGGGGTGTATATAGAGTTTCTTTTAAGCGAGAACTCTTTTCCAACAATGGAATGAAACAATACAGCACTTCAAAAATGTACATAATAATGTAACCGAACTATGGAATACAATATTTATTAATAACGTTTGGTTTTAATCTATTTTTACTTTGCAAAGCGAAAAGTTATCGATACATTCAAGTTTTAAAATGAAGAAGAGGAATGGGCTCTATCGGCCTACAATCGGCCTCTGTATGCTCTTTATGTCTGTATGATCGGATGTGCAATTTAAGACTCAATCAACACGTCTTCGATCATGAATTACTTTTTGAAGAAACAAAGGTACAAGGAAACCAGGTAATGCCTGTTTCGTTCGGAGCGATTATACACCGCCCAAAGAAAATGCATTTTATAGCTACAGGAAATAAAATCGTGAAATCTTTCATATAAAAAATTTTTCTTTACGCATGAGTTTCCGTGTTAGTGTGTGTGACCCACTCCCCTGTGTGTATCCCACTCCTGTGTGTGTGTGTGTGTGTGCCCGTGTTCTACTCCTGTGTGTGTGTGTGTGTGAGACCCACTCACCCCCCCCCCCCCCCCCCCCCCTGTGTGTGTGTTGACCCACTCCCTCCATGTGTGTGTGTGACCCACTCCCCCCAGTGTGTGTGCATGACCCACTCCCCCTTGTGTGTGTGTGTGTGTGTGTGTGTGTGTGTGTTTGTGTGTATGTGTATCCCACTCCCCGTGTGTGTGTCTGTGTGATGATGAGAGACACAGAATTGTGAGGAACAGAAATGAAAAAACGAGACGTGTGTGTGTGTGTGTGAGTGTGTGTGTGTGTGTGTGTGTGACCCCCTCCCGTGTGTGTGTGTGTGTGACCCACTCCCCTGTGGGTGATCCACTCCCCGGTACAATGTGCGTGACGTGGGAGGGAGAGGATTTGAGCACTTGAAGTCACATTTTACATGAGATGTAATGACACATTTCAAACTGTATTTCCCATGTGCACGCACATGCATTCACATGTTATCAGAAATAAATAAATTGTGTTGATTACATCATTTGGTGGATCTGATAAATTGCCAGTAACCATTTTGTAAAACTGAAAGTGCAGCATTGAAATGAAGATGTCTAAATGTCCCAAACGTCCATGCCCGTGGGATTCCCATGGGTGACCCCACAGGTATACATGTATATATGTTTAACCAAAGAAGCACACTGATCCCATGACATGACACTGATGTCATGTGCATAAATTATACCAACACATCACTTCCAAACTAGGAGGTATCCGTGTGGTACACCAGTCTTTGCAGGCTTAGATAAAAAATAATTTATTAAGTTATTAATCGAATAATTAAATAATTAATCGATTAATTGATTAATCAACAAATCAAAAATAGCCTTTACAGACAAATCACTTGGTCATTGTCATGTCCAAATATCAGCTTCCCAGCTCAAAAGGTGCCTGAGATATTGGCCAGTTGAGAAAGAAAATAAATAAATAAATGATTAATAATGAAAATAAATAAATAATAATCGTTAAAAAAATTAAATAACTAATAATTTGCCTAATAGAACACATAAACCACCACCATTTCATCTGAATCTGTAACGAAAAAAAAAAATTTAGTCATTAATGAAATAATTAAATAATTAATCGATGAATTGATTAATCAAAAATAGCCTTTACAGCCAAATCACTTTGTCATTGGCATGTCCAAATATTAGCTTCCAAACTCAAAAGGTGCCTGAGATAATGGCGTGAAGAGAAAGGAAATGTATAAGTACTTAATTAATCGCTAATAATTAAATAACTAATCAATTAATTGATTAATCAATAAATCAAAAATATCCTTTACAACCAAATCACTTGGTCATTGTCATGTCCAAATATCAGCTTCCGAACTCAAAAGGTGCCTGAGATAATGGCGTGAAGAGAAAGGAAATGTATAAGTACTTCATTAATCGCTAATAATTAAATAACTCGACAATTAATTGATTAATCAAAAAACAAACAAGTAAAGATACATTCAAAGTACACCGCCCCCATGCCAAATAATTAAATATCCCACAGTGCGGCATTGCCAGGGCGCCTCAGGCGACCGCAATACCACAGTGCAGCTCATTGAGGCTGCATTGGGAGGGAGAGGTGTACACTAATTGATTGATTAATTGCATAATTAAAATCAATAAAAGATTATCATAAAATATTTTTTAAATCAATTGGCTAATAGCATAACTAAACCACTAGTGCTTCATCCGAAGATGTATCTTTTAGAAATTTAATTAAATAAGTCATTAATAAAAAATTAAATAATTAATTGATTAATCAATAAATAATTAATCAATGAAATTATTAATCAATAAATCAAAAATATCCTTCATGGCCACATCACCTGGTCACTGTCTTGTCCAAATATTAGCTTCCTAGCTCAAAAGGTGCCCGAGATGTTGCCGAGATGAGAAAGAAAATAAACTAGAGAGGTTCCAGGGAACCTGAACTCAACTGGTCTATATCAATATGGTTAGAATATGTATAATAGAACCACAAACAACATAGTTTATATGTGCTAAAAAATATATGACAAAAATTGATTTTTCAATATGGCCGCCCTGCCGTGGCCATTTTTGGGCGTGCTACGCTCAAATGCAATCCCAAACTACTTTATGTCTTAAAGATGCTGCATAACAAGTTTCATCAAATTTAATCAATATTTGTGACTTTTAGAGCATAGACGTCGAATTATTTAGACAGACAGACAGACAGACAGACAGACGACAGACGGTCGACGGACACTGGGTGTTGACAAAAACTCAGCTGGACATAGTCCAGTTGAGTTAATAAATGATTAATAATGAAAATAAATAATTAATAATCATAATTTTTTAAAATATTTAATCAATTGGGTAATAGAATACATAAACCACCACTTTTTCAACAGAATCTGTAACTTAAACTAGAGGTTCCAGGGAACCTGAACTCAACTGGTCTCTATCAATATGGTTAGAATATGCATAATAGAACCACAAACTATATTGTTTATATGTGCTAAAGAGGTACAGTAACGTTGAAGGTATCTCATGTTTAAACAGGAAACTAGAAAAAATTGAGTTTTAAGTGAGGCATGAAAAGTAAAACTACAATTACTTTTCTCAGATTTCAGACTTGAATTTATTTAGAAAGACTTGGTCAAAGAATATACATGCATGGTATTGAATCAAGATATGTTGAATATTTCAATAGATGTGTTCAACAGGGTTTAATTATTCATTCATCAAATCCCAACACACACACACACACACACACACACACACACACACACACACACACACACACACACACACACACACACACAAACACACACACAAACACACACACACACACACACACACACACACACACACACAGTCATTAGTCATTGAATTGGACTCAAGTGACATTACAACTTAGTCATTTTCCCTTGAATTATCCATACATTCTCACACTGTCAATAGTTTGAAAGACTGGTACATAGACAGGAAAAACAGTTGCTTAGTTGTGGAGTTAGTTAGTTTCAGCCTTCGAGCTACATGAGGAAGTACCAGATTGACAAAAATTGATTTTTCAATATGGCCGCCCTGCCGCACCCATTTTTGGGTGCGTGCAATGCCCAAATGCAATCCCAAACTAGCTTATGTCTTAAAGATGCTGCATAACAAGTTTCATCAAATTCCATCATTATTTGTGACTTTTAGAGCGTAGACGTCGAATTGTTTACAGACGACAGACAGACAGACAGACAGACAGACAGACAGATGACAGTCGGACGACGGATGACGGACACTGGGTTTCGACAAAAACTCAGCTGGACATAGTCCAGTTGAGTTTAAAAAAAAAAATAGTCATTAATCGAATAATTAAATAATTAATCGATTAATTAATTAATTGATTTATCAATAAATCAAACATAGCCTTTGCAGCCAAATCACTTGGTCATTGGCATGTCCAAATATCAGCTTCCTTGCTCAAAAGGTGCCAGAGATAATGGCCAGAAGAGAAAGGAAATATATAAGTACTTAATTAATCGCTAATAATTAAATAACTCATCCATTAATTGATTAATCAAAAAACAAAAAATAACGTTTTTGACAAAGTACTTGCTCGCTATTGTGCCGAAATTTCAGCTTCCTAGCTCAAAGGATGGCTGAGATATCGCCCGGACAAACAAGAAAGAAATCAAGAAAGCAAGAAAACAAACAACCAGAGTATTCTGCGGCCTAGTACTCGTAGGCTTAGTCTACCGTACCGTCTCCGACCTTGTGGTTTTGTTTTTCTCTCAGCGATTCGTCGAAGGCGCTGCAATTATTTTATTTTCGTTCTCTATTTCGTCCCAGTCGTTCACCCCATACCTCCTTGTTTAATATCTCTACTCAAAAAAAAAAAAAAACCCCAAAAAATTATTTCCTTCCCAGGTCTTATTCGTTTATTTGTTGTTCATATTTGTTCGTTCGTTCTTCATTCGTGATCACGCGATCACGTGGTTAGAAATGTATAATCTCTCCCCTGAACAACTATTTTCCCTCAGATATTATAACACCCTTTTCTTCTTTTCCTACAAAAGGACGCTTTCGTCTTGCTCACCAAATCTATTCATTCCAAAAAATATATATAATACCATCTCTTACAGTTCCTCCTTTCTACATTCCATAAACTATCCAGAACTCCATCCCTCCTCCAGTGTCCTCAAACGTATTTTTGACTCGAAGGTCTCAAACTCATTTTGCAAAAAATGTTCGTTTCCCATGAATCGTACACTTTTCAAAATCCAATCTCACCCCTCCCCTCCAAATCCTCCCCATCACCCATCCCTTTCAAATCTCCCCCCTTGCCCCTTCCCTCCCCTCCCTCCCAAACTCCCCCCACAACCCTCCCCTCCGAGACTCTCCCTCGCTCCTCCCCTCCTAGACTCCCCTCTCACCCCTCCTCCTCAAAGCATCCTCCCTGCTTCTTCCCCCTTCCAACTTTCACCTTCATCTCCCCCAACCTTCTGCCTCGCTCTTCCCCCTTCTCAAATAACACCTCACTGTGCCTCACCCAATCTCCATCAAACCTCTTGTCCGCCCCATTCTTCCCTTTCTCCAAGCTATTCTGAAATCTCTGACACACCTTCAACAGTTCTCCCTACCTCTTCCTCCTCTTCCACATCTTACCCTACCCCTCCCCCCCCCCCTGTTCTGGACCCGATGCTCCCCCTTCCTCTTCATTAACGGTATGGACCTCAAACATCCGGGGCCTTCGCTCAAACTTGACTGACCTCTCCATACAGTTTGCTTCTGACAAACCAGATGTGATCTGCTTAACAGAAACTTTCCTCCTTCATGATGTCTCTGATGCCTTGGTATCTCTCCCAGGTTACTCCCTCCTCAGGTATGATAGACCTGAGCCTCGTCCTGGAGGTGGGGTTGCTATCTTTATAAAAAACTCTCTTCCTCACTCGCCCTCCACTGCACTCTCTCCACCTCACCCCCAGGAATACCTTTGGCTACGGCTTCCCCTTTGCTCCCACCTTTTGTTCATATGTGTGTTGTACCGTCCACCAAACAGCGATGACACCATCTACATCTCGCTGTCTGATAATATGGACCAACTTCTATCTACCCATCCCAACTCTCTCTTCCTCATATGTGGTGATTTCAATTGTCACCATGCCAGTTGGCTGGGTGTGGGTACCTCTCTCACCAGCCATGGCTCTTCAGCAAAGGACTTCTGCGACTCACTGGGACTGACACAATCTGTCAATTTCCCGACCCGGATCTCAGTCAACGGAGCATCTTCTCTTCTGGATTTGGTTATGACAAACTTCCCTGAAAATGTCTGCTGCTCTTCTTCTGCTCCAATCGGCTCATCTGATCATGTGCTTGTTAAAGTGGACATCTCTCTGACCATTCTCAGAGAGCCTCCTCAGCGTCGACGAGTCTGGCATTTCACTCAGGCCAACTGGCACGGTCTTCAAGCAGCCATCAATCATCTGGACTGGTCTCCCATCTCTACCGCCTCTGACATCAACTCATCCTGGGAATTCTTTCAAAGTAAATTGCTCTCTCTCATGCACAGATTTATCCCATCTTGTCTTCAGTTGTCATACCCTTCCTCCCGTCCATGGTACACGGAATCTTGTGGTGAGGCTGTTGCCCTGAAACAACTTGCTTTCGTCTCCTGGAAAGCAAATCCAACGGAAGGAAATCTCATTTCCTTTCACAAAGCCCGAAACATGTGTGTGTCCACCCTCAGGAGACCCAGGAAACAATATCTCACCATTCTCAAGACCGAACTCTCTTATCTGTCTCCCTCTTCCAAATCCTGGTGGCGTCTGGTCAAATCTGTTTCTGGTGTTTGTTCCCCCTCCATCCCCTCCCTCACCTCAAACGGCTTAACGGCTGACTCCGCACGTGAAAAAGCTGAATGCCTCAACTCTGTGTTTGCCTCTAAATCTTGTGTCCCAAACCCATCCCTCTCTGTACCCACCGTACCCAGTCGTACCCAGCTGCTCCTGGACTCTGTGTCCTTTCCTCCTGACAAGGTGGAAAAGTTTCTGTCAACCCTCGACTCTGATTCTGCAACTGGTCCTGACGGCATCAGCCCACGGGTCCTAAAATCCTGTTCTTCCGCTCTTTCACTCCCTCTCTCTGTTCTCTTCACCCTCTCTTTTGCTCAAGGTCATCTGCCATCTGCTTGGAAATCAGCAAACATCACCGCTTTGCACAAAAAAGGTGCAAAAACAGATCCCAGCAACTACAGACCAATCAGCCTTCTCCCAATTATCAGCAAAGTCATGGAATCCATCATTGCTTCAGATATGAAATCTTTCCTCTTCTCCAATGGCTTGATCTCTGATCATCAATTTGGTTTCAGACCTGGTCACTGTACTCTGGACATGCTGCTTCTGCTTTCTCAACAATGGATGGAGGTCCTCAACGCCAAACAATAAATTAGAGCCGTCTCCCTTGACATTTCACGTGCCTTCGATACGGTCTGGCACCCTGCTCTGCTCACCAAACTCTCCTCCTTTGGTATCCATGGAAATCTCCACGCATGGCTGGTGGACTTCCTCTCTGGTCGTAGTCAACGTGTGGCCCTGAATGGGTTTCTCTCATCTCCTCTTCCTGTTCAGGCTGGAGTTCCCCAAGGTAGTGTTCTGGGCCTTGTGCTTTTTCTGGTCTTCATCAATGATCTCTCTGACTCTCTTGAAAATCCTCTCTATCTCTTTGCTGACGACTCTACTCTCTGTCGCTCCATTCCTCATCCCTCAGATCGGCAGTCTGCAGCCTCCTCACTCTCTGCAGACCTGGACAAAATCACAGACTGGGCAAACAAATGGAACATGTCTTTCAATCCTGATAAATCTCACACTCTTACGATGTCTCTCCGAAAAGACCGACTGGAAAACCCTCCCATCCACTTTCTGAATAATCCTCTCCAAGAAGTTCTGTCACTCAAGCTTTTGGGTCTCACTATTTGCCATGATCTTTCCTGGGAAAACCACATTTCAAATCTGGCCTCCAAAGCCAGTCGCCGACTGGGCATCCTCCGTCGTGCGAAGTCCTTCCTTGGCACACCTGAGCTCCTCACCACATACAAGGCTTTCATCCGCAGCTCTATGGAATACTGCTCTCCCCTCTGGTCTGGTGCTCCTGCCTCACACCGAGCCCGTCTTCACGCTGTTGAAACCAAAGCGTTCAGAATCATTGGAATCTCCCGCGATGAAGCTAACTCCAAGGGCCTTTCACTCACTCACCGCAGGCAGGTTGGTGGTCTTTCCGTCTTCTACCGTCTCCTCTCTGGCCTTGCCCCCCCCCAGCCCTCTCTGGGCTCTGTCCCCCAAATATTCCTACAGGTCGCACAAGATCTGCCTGCAACCCTCTTATGGTTAAACTGCCAAAATCAAGACTTTCTGCTCACCTTCACTCCTTCATTCCTCTTTTCTCCCGCCTCTGGAACAAACTCCCTCACTCTCTTCAATCCCACTCCACCCTCCAGGTCTTTAAAACAGCTGTTCACCACCATCTCTTATCCTCCCCCATCCAAAACCTTGATCTTTTCTACCCCCGCTAATTTCGGTCCCCTTGTGTTTTATACCTCTCCCCCCCCCCCCTCCCCCTCCCATGCCTCCTGCCCCCAAGCCCTCTCTCTCCCACACTTCTCCCTGCTCTCAAATGTTGTGGTTGTGTGCTTCCCCTTCTCTCCCCATCTTGTCTTCCGCTCCCTCTTTTTGTATATTTTGTTTGTCTGGTTTGTTTTGTTTGTTTGTTTGTGAAATAAATGTTAGCTCTTTCACGAGCCTCGATTCAGTATAGAAAAAAAAAAAAAAAAAAAAACCAGAGTGAAAACTGAGAACTCCCTTTCATTCAGTGTGCGTCATTGCCGAGTCCCCTTCGGTGCCCGGCAATGACATTATGCAGCACCTGGGGATGGCATAAGGAAAGGTGCGGTGTACAAAAATACCGTTTTTGACAAAGTACTTGCTCATTATTTTGCCGACATTTCTGCTTGTTAGCTAAAAGGATGGCCGAGATATCGCCCGGACAAACAAACAAACAAACAAACAAGAAATAAAACAAACAAACAACCAGAGTGAAAACTGAGTACTCCCTTTCAGCGTGCGTCATTGCCGAGCCCCCTTCGGTGCCCGGCAGTGACGTTATGCAGTGCCTGGAGATGGCATAGGAAAGGAGCGGTGCACAATTAAATGTTGAATTTTAAACGTGCTGGTCTGTATAAAGAACCTTCTGGTGAAAGCTGAAACCAGATGTTCTCCACAAACATTGTACTCAAGCTTTCAATGTACTCATTCGAGACAGAGTTCTGTGGAAGCATGCCTCATGGAAGGTAACACCTTCCTAATCCCAAAATCTAAACAAAAACTATTTCATAAACACTAACCTGTCACATTTCCACCAACAACAAACAAGCTCTTAAAGGGAATTATCGCCAAAAAGATTTCTCACCATTAAACAGAACAAAATGCCTGGAGGCAGGACAAACTGCAACAGAACTAAAATAAAAAAGTCACCTCTCGCTCAAAGACGTATTCGACGATTGCGTCAAAAGTTTTTTTTTTCAATGCCGAGTCAAAATGCCGACAGTGTGGATTGATTGCAACACACTTATTTGTGTGCCATACCCGTGTAGCATATGATGCACGCGACTATATAAAATCCCATACTTGTGTGTCATACGATGCACACAACTGTAGAAAATCCCATACTTGTGTATCATACGATGCACTCAACTGCAGAAAATCCCATACTTGTATATCATATGATGCACACAACTATAGAAAATCCCATACTCGTGTATCATACGATGCACGCAACTATAGAAAATCCCATACTTGTGTATCATATGATGCACGCAACTATAGAAAATCCCATACTTGAATATCATATGATGCCCACAACTATAGAAAATGCAACACTTACGTGCCATACAATGCACACAATAATAGAAAATCCCATACTTTTGCATCATACGATGCACGCAACGATAGAAAATCCCATACTCGTGTATCATATGATGCATGCAACTATAGAAAATCCCATACTCCTGTATCATATGATGCACGCAACTATAGAAAATCCCATACTTGTGTATCATACGATGCACTCAACTGCAGAAAATCCCATACTTGTATATCATATGATGCACACAACTATAGAAAATCCCATACTCGTGTATCATACGATGCACGCAACTATAGAAAATCCCATACTTTAATATCATATGATGCCCACAACTATAGAAAATGCAACACTTACGTGCCATACAATGCACACAACAAGAGAAAATCCCACACTTGTGTATCATACGATGCACTCAACTGCAGAAAATCCCATACTTGTATATCATACGATGCACACAACCATAGAAAATGCCACACTTACGTATCATACAATGCATGCAACTATAGAAAATCCCACACTTTTGTGTCATACGATGCATGCAACTATAGAAAATCCCACACTTGCATGTCATACGATGCACGCAACCATAGAAAATCCCATACTCGTGTGTCATATGATGCACACAACTATAGAAAATCCCATACTCGTGTATCATACGATGCACGCAACTATAGAAAATCCCATACTTGTGTATCATATGATGCACGCAACTATAGAAAATCCCATACTTGAATATCATATGATGCCCACAACTATAGAAAATGCAACACTTACGTGCCATACAATGCACACAATAATAGAAAATCCCATACTTTTGCATCATACGATGCACGCAACGATAGAAAATCCCATACTCGT
Source organism: Myxine glutinosa (assembly GCF_964187855.1). Lineage (NCBI taxonomy): Eukaryota > Metazoa > Chordata > Myxini > Myxiniformes > Myxinidae > Myxine > Myxine glutinosa. Next base: position 216,716,569 of record NC_136264.1, on the reverse strand, counting down.
GTATCATATGATGCATGCAACTATAGAAAATCCCATACTCCTGTATCATATGATGCACGCAACTATAGAAAATCCCATACTTGTGTATCATACGATGCACTCAACTGCAGAAAATCCCATACTTGTATATCATATGATGCACACAACTATAGAAAATCCCATACTCGTGTATCATACGATGCACGCAACTATAGAAAATCCCATACTTTAATATCATATGATGCCCACAACTATAGAAAATGCAACACTTACGTGCCATACAATGCACACAACAAGAGAAAATCCCACACTTGTGTATCATACGATGCACTCAACTGCAGAAAATCCCATACTTGTATATCATACGATGCACACAACCATAGAAAATGCCACACTTACGTATCATACAATGCATGCAACTATAGAAAATCCCACACTTTTGTGTCATACGATGCATGCAACTATAGAAAATCCCACACTTGCATGTCATACGATGCACGCAACCATAGAAAATCCCATACTCGTGTGTCATATGATGCACACAACTATAGAAAATCCCATACTCGTGTATCATATGATGCACGCAATTCTAGAATATCCCACACTTGCGTATCATACGATGCACGCAACGATAGAAAAATCCCATACTTGTATATCATATGATGCACACAACTAGAGAAAATCCCACACTTTTGTGTCATATGATGCACGCAACTATAGAAAATCCCACACTTGCGTATCATACAATGCACACAACAAAAGAAAATGCTACACTTGCTTATCATACGATGCACGCAACTATAGAAAATCCCATACTCGTGTATCATATGATGCATACAACTATAGAAAATCCCATACTCGTGTATCATATGATGCACGCAACAATAGAAAATCCCACACTTGAGGATTATATGATGCACGCAACAATAGAAAATCCCATACTCGTGTATCATATGATGCACACAACTATAGAAAATCTCACACTTGAGGATTATATGATGCAAGCAACTGTAGAATAACAGACTAGTTTCTGAATTTTATTTATTTATTTTGGGTATAAGTTGGGAATATGGAGGGGGGAAGGGTGCAGGGTGTTGAAATGGTAAGTAGTTCCAATTTGGTATAAATAAATATTAAAAGGTAATGGCAAAATAAATTGGGCGAATATCACATGATTAGAAAGCTAGACCGCTTCAGATGCTGAGGTTTCACGACAGGTAGAGCAAAATAAGACAGAATAAAGTGTGAAATAATTGCACCTACCTTTTAAAATGCTTTAAGAAAATGGCAACATTCATACTTCGTTTTGCATCCAGGATATTCATCTGAAAATATATGACATTACATGAGCATCATTATGGACGTGACAATGCAGTCAGTGCAAGTTTTGATTTCACATGACTGTTTAGCAAACAATCAAGATTCCCCGACAAATCCAAATAAGCAACATTTCCCTGAAATATGGACACACAACAAAGTAGCTGTGCTAGCCGATGACCGATTAAACGGACAATGTGGTGATGAAAGGCCGACTGTGGGAATGCTAAGTAGAGCAGCATGGAGATCGTCACCCAATTCGTTTCAGGCCCCCGGCACACCAAGCACAAACATCACTGCCAGCACTTCCAAACAAGCATTGGGCCAGCTGTGTCAATTCTGCACACAAACAGCTGGTGTGTCACCAGGAGGCCATTGGAACAATAACTAGGACCAAGAGATGCTGAGGTCAAGGGTTCACACGTCCACATTCCCCTTCCTTGCCCCACTCTCGGTGGCACGAGAATAAACAAAGTGATAGTTTTTACTTGGCACCACAGGTAGTTTTGTCAGCTTTGTGAAAGCAGAGCTACGGGTACGTGACCCAAAGTCTCCTTCGTCCATGTGCATGCACGGTACCTGTGTGGGGCCCGGTGTTTGCATAGACCACAGGAAGTACCCAATTTGCTTTGGCATGTCAGGTCGTAGAAAGGGCAAGAGGCTTTAAGTGCTTCCTCTGAAAGCCCAAACGACGTCGGCTATGGCAACCAGTGCATCCGAAAGCCATGGTGCTCGTGTTGAAGAGGTCAATTCACTTTGCTTTGGGACTGTAAGGAAAATGGTACTTCTCTTATCATTTCAAGGAATGCAGACTTGCAATATCAGGATTCATAAATCACCTCTCATCAATTTGATTGAAGCATCGAACAAAAATTAAATACTTGTGAAGTTTCATCGAAAGAAAAGTATTTGACTCGTTCGCCTTAGATGTATTACGTCTCCATGGTTACGCAACACGATTGACCATACAGAACAGCGTTAGCAATTATTATGTTCCATATTGTACACCGCTCCTTTCCTATGCCATCTCCAGGCATTGCAAAACGTCATTGCCGGGCACCGAAGGGGGCTCGGCAGTGACGCACGCTGAAAGGGAGTACTCAGTTTTCACTCTGGTTGTTTGTTGTACACCGCACCTTTCCTATGCCATCTCGAGGCATTGCAAATCGTCATTGCTGGGCACCGAAGGGGGCTCGGCAGTGACGCACGCTGAAAGGGAGTACTCAGTTTTCACTCTGGTTGTTTGTTGTACACCGCACCTTTCCTATGCCATCTCGAGGCATTGCAAATCGTCATTGCCGGGCACCGAAGTGGGCTCGGCAATGACACACGCTGAAAGGGAGTACTCAGTTTTCACTCTGGTTGTTTGTTTGTTTGTTTGTTGTACACCGCACCTTTCCTATGCCATCTCCAGGCATTGCAAATCGTCATTGCTGGGCACCGAAGTGGGCTCGGCAGTGACGCACGCTGAAAGGGAGTACTCAGTTTTCACTCTGGTTGTTTGTTGTACACCGCTCCTTTCCTATGCCATCTCGAGGCATTGCAAATCGTCATTGCTGGGCACCGAAGGGGGCTCGGCAGTGACGCACGCTGAAGGGGAGTACTCAGTTTTCACTCTGGTTGTTTGTTGTACACCGCTCCTTTCCTATGCCATCTCGAGGCATTGCAAATCGTCATTGCTGGGCACCGAAGGGGGCTCGGCAGTGACGCACGCTGAAAGGGAGTACTCAGTTTTCACTCTGGTTGTTTTCTTGTTTTCTTTCTTGTTTTCTTGTTTTCTTTCTTGTTTGTTTGTTTGTCTGGACGATATCTCAGCCATCCTTTGAGCTAGGAAGCTGAAATTTCGGCAAAATAGTGAGCAAGTCCTTTGTCAAAAACGCTATTTTTTGTTTTTTGAATAATCAATTAATTGAGGAGTTATTTAATTATTAGCGATTAATTAAGTACTTATTTAATTAATCAAATTTCCCTTCTCTTCTGACCATTAACTCAGGCACCTTTTGAGCTAGGAAGCTGATATTTGGACATGCCTATGACCAGGTGATTTGGCTGCAAAGGCTATTTTTGATTTATTAATTAATCAATTAATCAATTAATCGTTTAATTATTTAATTATTCGATTAATGACTAAAAATTTGTTTGTTTTTTTTAAGTTACAGATTCTGATGAAATGGTGGTGGTTTATGTGTTCTCTGACCGAATTGATTAATAATTTAATTTTTTCATGATTATTATTTATTTATTTTCATTATTAATCATTTATTTATTTTCTTTCTCATTTGGCAAATATCTCAAGCACCTTTTGAGCTCGGAAGCTAATATTTGGACATGAGTGACCAAGTGATGTGGCTATCAAGGATATTTTTGATTATTGATTAATCAATTAATCGATTAATTATTTAATTATTCGATTAATTACTATTAAAAAAATCAGTTACAGGATTCAGATTCCCTGAAACGAAAGCCAAACTACAAAGGCAGTGTCGTCGAGGAGGTGATATCGAAGAGCAACGTTCTAGAATATTTCAATTACTTCAAACTGCATAATCCTCTTTTTAAAGAAGAAGTATTTGATGGAGGAAGGTTGGATGACTTTATCACACAAGCACTTGCGAATAGAGATGCCCAAGATGCCTCAAGAGGTAAAACGGATGAGGATGAAGGTATTATTCAAAATGGTGAAGAGAACACAGATGCTGCAGAAAGAAGCCCATCTCAAAGAAGCCAGCAGGAACAAAGAAGCAGTGATGCCAATATTCCTGATTTTATTACAGAAATTAACGAGGACACAATGTTGGAGACATTCAACACTAAAACTGATAGAGCAAATGGAGCTACTGACTTGGTGGCAGAGTTAATTCTGACTCATGAGCGGACAACTACACCTGCAAATAATTATTTAACACCTTGCAAGAAAGTTGTATTGGCACCGACTGCAGAAGGTAAATTTGTAAACTGGACAGATGTTGTTAACATTGAGGAAAAAGCTTTCCCTCATTTGTTTCCTCATGGTATTGGAGGCTACTTATCAACATATGTAGACAAAGGGGTTATGTTTAGCAATTACATCAAACAAAGGCTTAATGGAATAGACCGTCGATACATTAATGATTATTTGTATATTTGCTTCTTATATCATGTCAAAGAAGCACTTGAAATAAAGAGATCGCGTGTAACATTCTTCAGAAAGACCAAAATGGATAGAACTAAATATACAAAGCAATCTATCAAGGACATGGACAGGGCATACATGGAAAGAACAGACTTGGGCTTTAAGGCTTTTAAAAATGTGAGCGATACAGCACCCTATTTCCAAGAGAATAAGAAAAAGCTTTTTGCCATGCTTCGTCAATTGGGGTCTCCTCATATCTTTTACACAAAGAGTGCAAATGAGCTCAACTGGATAGAACTAATGAAGGCATTATTAGAAAAGGAAAAGAATAAACACGTGGCAACCCAGGAAGTTGAAGGCTTGAGCAAAAAACAGAAGTATATGCTTCTCAAGAAATACCCAGTAGATGTTGTCCACCATTTCGATGCAAGGTTTAGAACACTTTTGCAGGCATTACAGAAACCTAGTAGCTTAGGAAAGTACAAGGTAGTTGACTATTTTTACAGAATTGAATTTCAGCAAAGAGGAAGTGCGCATGCCCATTGTGTGCTCTGGTTGGCTGATGAGGCAGGTAATCCTCCACCAGCTGTTGATGTGAACAGTGAGTCCTCAAAATAAAGTTTCCTAACCTTCATTGACAGCATAATTAAGACAACTAAGGAAACTAAATCAGACAACGCTGGTATTAATAATCTAATAGCAAAATACCAAACACATAACCATACTTTTACCTGCGAGAAGAAAGGTCGGAAATTAATAACAACAAAAGAGACAGAAGGTCATGGTGCACTAGATGGAAAAGAGAAAGGTGAGGAGCTCCTTTTACCACTATGCTGCTTTGGTTTCCCCAAATATCCCATAATGAGGACAACAGGGTTCGAGGCATTTTCCAAAGATACGCCTGTTGAAAATATAAAGACTGCTAAAGTCAATGCCACCAAGATAAAGAAATACATCTTGAGACAAACATATGGTTCTGAATGTCGCTCAAAGTTCTTAGCCATGAGTTTTCCTGAAACGTTGGATAGGTTAGGCATGCCATATGAGGTCTACCTAGAGGCTCTAAGGTCGACTGTTACCAAAAGAAAGTTACAAGTTTTTTACAAATGCTCATGCCAAGATGTTTTCATTAATAACTTCAATCCAAGCCTATTAGAAGCAGACAATGCAAATATGGACTTTCAAGCTGTTAGTGATCCTTACAGTGTCGCAGAGTATTGCTGTGGGTATATACTGAAAGCCGAGACGGGACAAAGCAAGTTGCTTCAAGCAATTGAGGAGCAATCATCTCGAAGTGGAGACTCAAAAGATGTGAAACTTAAGAAGCTGGGGAAGGTACTTGATGATACAAGAGAAGTGTCACTCCAGGAACTCATATACCGTCTTTTTGGATACAAAATGTGTGCCTTCTCAAGGAAACAGAAGTTTATAAACACTGCTCCACCTGCTAAAAGAGACGGCCTGCTAAAAGGAAACATTGAAGATCTTGGTGACAATGACGACATATTCTTCCCAAATATCGTGCAATATTATGAAAACAGGCCAGCATCACTTGACAAATTGACCTTGGCAGAGTTCACAAGTGACTATGACATTTATAATCGGGGTAACAAGAAAGACAATGACTTGGACAATATTCCGGAAGATGATAATTCTGATGTTGAGGATGAAAAATGTGAATCACATGCTGGCATTCTTATCTTGATGAACAACATGGGGACACTCAGAAAGCGAAAGAGAAGGGCTATCATAAGATACTTCCTTAGCAGTGATGATGAGAGTTCTTACATGAAGGCACTAATGATGCTTTTCTTTCCTTTCCGAAATGAAGTTGCTGAAATACATGATTATAACAGCATAGTTAGTAAATACCGAGATGTTCATGAAGAGGTTGATAATAAGCGGAGGGAATTTGAGTCAAATAAGGACCTCTTGGTTGAGCTTGAGAATTTTGATATGACTGACGATGATGAAGTAGAGGAACCAAGTGAATATGTTGAAGAAGAAAACAACAAATGAGGAAATTCTTGATTTTATGAAAAAGGCATCAAGGATTTATGATGGAAAATCTGTCAATATTGAAGAAAGACAAAAGCTAAACAAAAACATCCACTCTTTAAATCAGCAACAATGTAAAATATTTGATGACTTGATTGAGATGCCAGATTATCAACAGTTCAGCTTATACATCAGTGGTGATCCTGGGACTGGAAAAACGTACCTGATCAATACACTCATTCAAGCACTGTGGGCGAAACACATGAAACAGGTGTAGAACTAAAGGTGGGTTTTCACGGGAAACGCGAACGGTTCGCGAAGGATGTGAATGTCGAAAAAATGGCAAAGTCCAACATTCGTATTTTAGGCTCCAAAAGTTCGCCAAACATGCGCGGGGGTTCGGAAGCGTCGTCAATTGTTCGCAGGAGTCGTTTTTTGTTCGGCGGGTATTTCAAACATTTTTGAAATACCCGCGGAACAAAAAACGACTCCTGTGAACAATTGACGACGCTTCCGAACCCCCGCGCATGTTTGGCGAACTTTTGGAGCCTAAAATACGAATGTTGGACTTTGCCATTTTTTCGACATTCGCATCCTTCGCGAACCGTTCGCGTTTCCCGTGAAAACCCACCTTAAACAAGGAGCTCCTATTGGTCATGTCACCAACAGCTGCTGCAGCCAAGCACCTGAATTCAGGGGATACAATCCATGGGAAGTTGAAAATGATGGGTGGTGAAAACTTTGAACGACTTCTGAACTTTTCAAGTGAGGCCAAGCTTGCAAACGACTTCTTGCAAGTAAAGATCATAATAATTCTTGATGAAATAAATATGGTGGGAAGTAATTTGTTTTTCAAGATAAATCAAAGGTTGGAACAGATTCTTGGAAAACAAGATGGACCGTTTGCAGGTTTGAGCATAATAATAACTGGTGATTTATTACATATACCACCTGTTCTGGACACGCGAATATTTGAAACACCTACAATCAGAGCACGTGCAAATTTTACAGCTGTGAATACATGGAAACGATACATCAGAATGTATATGTTAACTCAGAAAATGAGATCGAAAGATGACATTGCTTTCTCTGAACTTCAGACACGTATAGTTAGGGACGAAGCAACATATGAAGACATAGAGGTCCTCAAATCTCGGGTTGAGGAATGTCCAACGAGAAATGAAAATGCTTGGTACAAAGATAGGAAGCAAGTTTTGATTGCAAAAACACATGAGGTCGAGGATGCCTTTAATGATGAACAGATTCAGAGGCTACATGGAGATTCGTATATTTTACCAGCAAAAGATATTCCAAGTAAGAAAAGTTATGTTATGCCTGATCTCAGCAAAGCTAACGAAACACAACTCAAGAGTCTTCCAAATCTTCTTCACCTAAAGAGTGGTGCACCTATTAAAATTACAAGCAACATCAACAAAGTTGACAAGCTAACTAATGGCACATTTGGTTATGTAGTTGATGTGGATACCAAAAACAGTATTGTTTGGTGTAGGTTTGATGGTGATACCGGTGTCATGACAAGAAGTATCTGCAACGCTAAGTGTAGCCTAGACAGGTATGCAGTACCGATAAAGACGTTGAAGGAGATTGTAACATGGAAAAAATCAACAGAGAGAGTAAGTTTTCGGCGCACTCAATATCCATTAGTACTTGCATATGCCATTACCTGCAATTCAGCACAAGGAATCACGAGAGACAGAGTTATGGTCGACTACACAACAAAATGTCAAAGTTTTACAAGACAACACGATTGTTTCTTTGTTGCTGTCAGTCGGTCAAGAACTTTAGAAGGTGTGTTTCTGAAGAATTTTCAAAGAGGTTATATTTATTGTCATCCATCTGTAAAACAAGAATTAGCTCGACTGGAAGCATCTGCTGTTCATGAATGTTCACCCAAATTTTTGGATGAGAAGGCATTCGAGTGCTCAAAGGATGATATGGTGTTAACTGATTACAAGGTTTCATATATCAATATTAAAGGTTTGCAAGATGCTGATCATCTTGAATGTTTAAGAAAAGATAATAATTTAGGGTTTTCTGATTTATTGTGCGTAGCTGAGACCAAACTAGGACCTGATGTAGACAATTCAATGATTGCAGTTGAAGATTTCGAAATAGTTGAAAGAATCGATGTTTCGTCAAAATCAATGGGATTAGTCATTTACAAGAAAAAGAATACAGATTTAGTTTGGCTTTCATGCTCAGGCTTTAAACTAGCTTCAGGAAAAGGTCAAATAATCATATGTAAGATAAATGTAGCCTTAATTATGTTCCTCTACCCTCACCCAAAATATGAAAGACGTGATCTCGCAGATCTTACTAACTTCATTGGAGCACCTGAATGCAATTCAAATGCAAAGATTATAACGGGTGACTTCAATATGGATACTCTCTCAGGTCTTACACATAAGGAAGATCATTTGAAGTACATTTGTGAAAGTACTGGGTGTGTTCAAGCTTTGAAAGCCATGACACATATAAATGGAGGACAACTAGACCATATCCTATTGGATTCGAAATTTCCCTTTACATTTGTTTCTAGTTGCTTCACTAATTTTTATAGTGACCACAAAGCTATATCAGTGCGATTTTCTACCAGTGAAGGAGTTACAGCAAGGAAAGACAAAGTAAATGTTTGAAGAGGAGTAAGAAAGTGAATGTGGTTGTACCAACAAGCTTTCAAAGCAGTTACATAATATATAAATGGAGGACAACAACACCATATCCCATTGGGTTCTTCATTTCCCTTTACATTTGTTTTCCGTTGCTTTACTATTTTTCATGGTGACCACAAAGCTACATCAGTATGATTTTCTACCAGTTATATAGTTGTTGTTATGTGGAAAGTAAAGGGTTGTGAGTTATGTAGAAAGTAAATGTTTGAAGAGCATTAAGAAACTGAATGTGTTTATACCAATAGTGTACATGATGGACAGAGAGAAGTTGCTCTAAAACAAAAATGTTTCGAAACACAGCCTGTGATTCTTGATGATACCACCATGGTTCTGCAATTGTTTGAATTTACGACCATTTTTGCAGGCTAGAGAGAGGTTTGGTAGATTCCTCCAATAGCAGTATGTTCCTCCAATACCTACTACGAGGTATTGCGTATGCTGTTACCTGTTATCTGTGTTTGCTACATTATTACCTGTTATCTGTACTTGTTTCACTCCTGTTATTATGCTCTATGGGTGAACATATGAGTCATTTTGCTATGCATTGAAAATGTGGACAATTTGCCAACTTCTGTCATTTCAATAAATATAATACCAAATCGTTTTTTTTTGTACAACAGCCCCTCCCAATTCTGTTTCAAGGTGCCGCATGGTGACATCGGCGGGCACGTTAGTTGCCCGCCGATGTCACTCTCGGAAGTATTATTTGTGCACATTTACCTCAGAAGTGCATTTGTACACAATGCACGCAGTGCAGCATCAATGAACGCCAAAGGATATATTGTGCACCTCTCCCTCCCAATACTGTCTATGAGCTGCACGGCGGTATTGCCGGGTGCCAAAGGCGCCCCGGCAATGCCGCGCTGGAGGATATTTATTTATTTGACGTGGGGGCGGTGTACTTTGAATGTATCTTTACTTGTTGATTTATTAATTAATCAATTAATCAATTAATCGATTAATTATTTAATTATTCGATTAATGACTAATTTTTTTAATTTTTTTTAAGTTACAGATTCTGATGAAATGGTGGTGGTTTATGTGTTATGTGACCGAATTGATTAATAATTAAATTTTTTAATGATTATTATTTATTTATTTTAATTATTAATCATTTATTTATTTTCTTTCTCATTTGGCCAATATCTCAGGCACCTTTTGAGCTCGGAAGTTAATATTTGGACATGAGTGACCAAGTGATGTGGCTATCAAGGATATTTTTGATTTATTGATTAATCATTTAATCGATGAATTATTTATTGATTAATCGATTAACTATTTATTGATTAATCAATTAATTTTTTATTAATGACTTATTTAATTAAATTTCTAAAAGATACATCTTCGGATGAAGCACTCATGGTTTAGTTATGCTATTAGCCAATTGATTAAGAAAATATTTTGTGATAATCTTTTATTGATTTTAATTATACAATTAATCAATCAATTTGTGTACACCTCTTCCTCCCAATGCAGCCTCTATGAGCTGCACTGCGGTATTGCCGGGCGCCAGAGGCCAGAGCCAGAGGCACCCCGACAATGCCGCGCTGTGGGATATTTAATTATTTGGCATGGGGGCGGTGTACTTTGAATGTATCTGTACTTGTTGTTTATTGTCTCAAAATTCAATAAACCACCTTGGGCCAAAATCACTGATACTAATTCTACTGCTATTGATTTTTATTAATATTATTGATTTTTTAATTTTAATTCTCTGCTACTTGAAAATGTAAGACCTGTGGATGTGCAAGTGATGTTTCCAATGAAACAATAATGAACAAATTCCTCATTCTTATAGTTGATCTAAAATGTAGGTTAACACATTATCTGGAGTACTGTGACACACACAATCACTACACAAATTTTGTATAATATACAATGATAGTGAATATTCACATCGTAATGACGACCGAACACCAACACAACAGTTAAAACAAATAAGCAGTCCATTAAAGCAGGTAGAGAATCAACTGAATGCCCTCAGACAAGTAAGGAAAACTGTGTCCAAGAAGGGCCTTATTTGTCCACAGTCAGACAAAAAAAGGCGGACACTTCCCAAGGAGGTTGATTTTTTTAGTTTGGCAAAAGGGAAATTCCAAAACAAATAATTTTAATTATTTATTGTTATTCTGGGATTTTATGAGATTGCCGTGCAATTAGGAGCGCATCATAGATGGAATAGCTTCGAGATTTATGATGCGAGAGAATCAGATCATTTGTATCTCGTAGAACCAGCATTACTACGGGGCCACAAGAGTAGTCTGGAGGTGCTGGAAAACATACTATTAGGTACATGTAAAGTTACATTTGCTGCATTAATCTGACTTTGATATTGTGTTAAGCAGGGTTCGATATTAGCGGGTGCCAGGGGGCACCTAATTTTAACGGGCAACCAAATTTTATAATGGTTGAGTTTTGGATGTTCAGTTGGGCACCCTCAAAATCACATAATGAACATCAATTTTAACCCCAAATCTATGATTACCATGATCGGAACAAACAAGGTTTGGGAAATCCAGGAATGTAAACACAATCATGGGCTCAGAGTTCTCTCAATTTGGTCTTGTACACTTTCCTGCTCAAGTTGATTTATTCTAAATTCTACAAATGAGCGATTGAGGTTGTTCCACATTTAAGACTGGGTGAAAATGAAGCATACTAGCCGAAGGCACCTACAAGTATTTAGTGGGCCATCAGTCCTTGGTGAATTATTAAACTTAATTTGATCATAATAATAGTGGAATTAAACTCCCTTTTACCCCCATTCTCCTCCCTTCCAACAGGAAGAGTAAAGTGCATCAAAATATGTCCAGGCTACATCGATTGGGACAAATCAAGGGAATCATTCAGAAAAGACTCTCTTAATTTGGCTTCGCACCTGCGGAAAGACTAAGTGTGGCGATTTGGGCAGAAAGTCTAGAGAAGAGTGTGCCTCATGCAGCAAGAGGAGGCCAGGTTGAGGGAGTCGAGAGGAGTGTGTCCTTGATGCAGTAAGAGAAGGACAAGTTGAGGAGGTCGTGAGGAGAGCGTCATCGATGCAGCAAGAGGACAAGTTGAGGGGGTCGAGAGGAGTGGGTCGTTGATGCAGCAAGAGGACAAGTTGAGGAGGTCGAAAGGGGTGGGTCATTGATGCAGCAAGAGGAGGACAAGTTGAGGGGGTCATGCGGAGAGTGTCCTTGATGCAGCAAGAGGACAAGTTGAGGGGGTCGAGAAGAGGATGTGCTTGATGCAGCAAGAGGAGGACAAGTTGTGGGGATCGAGAAGAGGGTGTGCTTGATGCAGCAAGAGGAGGACAATTTGAGGAGGTCGAGAGGAGAGTGTCCCCTTGTGTTTGTCAGGCACATCAGTGAGCTCGGCTGGTGCCTCGACCAGTAACGTTATGGTTAAGGGGTCAAATTGTGGGACTTCCCATCCCAAGTTAAGCAGAGTGATTTTGAGAATAGAAGGGAAAGAAAGTACTGTTTTTAAGGAAGACATAAAGGACACAAACAATAACCATGAAGAACTAATGTAACATGTTAGATAGGATGGTGGTTGGTGTAATAGCCACTGCATCAACGGCGGTAAACTTCTGGAATTTTTTTAATACGAGCTTTAAAACCATTATTTTATTTCAAATTTATTATATACCTAAACACTGTGTGGTGTAAGGTGTTCTATTAACTCTCGAGTTGTTATAGAAATTATTGTTGGAAATTATTATTGACTATTGGGAATTACTGGGTGTAATGAATGAAATCAATAGGACAGTGAGGCATGCCAACTGCCATGGGAAGCAAGGAGAAGCTGATGTTTTGGGCGTTAAACTATTTTTCTTCGACAAAGTGTTAATGCCCAAGACATCGGTTTCTCCTAGTTTCACACGGCGCTCCATACCTCAATCAATGTCCCATTGATTTCCTCCTTCGTTAGACCTGTCTGCCAATGCGCATCGACCCGAGCCTTCACCTGCAAGACTGGATACAAGATTCATTCTAATTTCTTCGTGGAGATGCGCTCCAAAGAGTTTCACCATAATGTTGAATCCGTAAACCAGGTAGCATCCATAATCTCAGAACAAAGGTGGCACACCAAACAGGCCACAGACATGTGTTTGTGGCTGACAGCTATTAGGGGAAATGAGGGTAATTTCCAGCCCTGGAGATACGAAGGGTAACCATATCAAAGCACAACTGCGCACCCAAAAAATTAAATAAAATGACATAAAAAGAGAATTAAACACTTTATTTTGCCTTTTCTGATACTTAATTTTGTCTTTCACAATTTGTTTTGATTTGCAAAGCCAGAAATGATTGTGGAAGTTTACTATGAACAAAATTCTCTGGTGCATCAACACTATCCGTGTAAATCTGGCAATAACTATTGATTTTTGTTGGTACATATTAGTAAAAACACAAGCAAATAACTATTTCCCACTATGTTGAACTTTTCAAACAAAAACAAACTATTCTCAACAACACAATATATAATTTGGAGTAAAAAGTGAGTTTTATTTAGATTGCTAGTGAAGTACTGTGCTCTTCCATAAGGATTCTCAGAATTTCACCCCACTGTCTCTGCTCCACCTGCGTGCTCCAAGTGCTCGTCTTCAAATACAACCGATGTGTGCTTGCTTTACTCAACTGGTCACAGCAAACAGACAAACAGTTCTATTTCATGTCAAAGACCCAGAAAGCAGCGGTCACATAAATCCGTCACACAAAAAACAGGGCAATTACAAACACAGGCAAACAGCAACTCGAACAATACACAGTCTGTTTGCTCCAAACACACACCAATAATTCCACCACATTGACCACAAACAAGGAAGGCCCCAGTGAAGGAAGAGGGAGGAGGTCCAATGGGACGGGAGATAGCCAAAATGTGCCACACGGCCTTGATCGGATAATAATCAAAGAGGCCGTGATATGATATCAGAGGCCGTGATATGATATCAGAGGCCATGGGGCCTCGTGTGTTTGGACCATATGGTCTGTCCAGCGAGAATTTAAAAATAAACATCAAACTATTTTATCTGTCTCCTCTGGAGTATACAATATTCCTCTGATGGGAATTCACCTGATGAAAGCTTAAAATTAAGCGTACATTGAAATACCTGCTATTAATGAAGGGTACGGATTCATGTTCTTCTTCGTTCGTTCTTCAGAATGAGCCATGGCTCATTTTTTTCCATTGAGCTGTTACAGAGATATAGAGGGGCAAACCTGAAGGCGTTTTCCAAGATGGTGCCCATACCACGTGACCTATGACGTCATAATTAGCAGTAAAATTTCTACATGTCTAGTCAATCACTTGTTGAAATTCAATCAGACCAAAAGTTGCTGAGAACATTAATTTTAAATTTTTCGGAGGTGAAAAATCAGGCGGAAGAATAATAATAAACTCTGGGAAAAACAATAGGTAAATGCAGAGGAAACCTAATAATATTGGGAATGATAATAAGTATTCCTCGACATTACATGTGGAGGAAACCTAATAATAAATATAAAGAAGCAATCAGTTGAACAAGCACGGGAAACTTTGGTGTGGAAAGTTCACGTTTTACAGCAATAAATAAACAAACAATGAATAATATCTTATTATAACAGAGCAAACGTATATGCTTATGTATGTATATCTGTGACCAAAACGACTTCTTCAAATTTTATGTTGACTCTTTAGACTGGTGACACCCCTTCAACTTTTGAAGAACCCAAAGACATTTAAGACCACCAAGACACCAAAGACCCTTCAAGACCCAAAAGACCCAGAGGACCCAAAATAACACGAAAACCCAGAAGTCCCAAAATAACCCGAAAGCCCAAAAGACCTCAAACCCCCAAAATATCCCCAAACACCCAAAATACCTCGAAGACTCTTAAAGACCCCGAAAACCCAAAAGACACTGAAGACCCAAAATACCACAAAGACCCGAAATACCCCGATGACCCAAAATACCCCGAAGACCCAAAAGACTCCATAGACCCAAAATACCCTGAAGACCCTTAAAGACCCAGATGACCCAAAATATCCAAAAGACCCCAAAGACCCAGTACTCCCCGAGGGTATAGAAGACCCTAAATACTCAAAGGATCCTGAAAACCCTAAAAGACCCAGATGACCCAAAATACACTGAGGACCCAAAAGGACCCGAAGACCCAAAATACTCCAAAGACCCTAAAGACCATGAATACCCAAAATATCATGAAGACAGAAAGACCCGAAAGATCCTTCAAGACCCAGAGTACCCAAAATACCCTGAAGACCCAAAAGACCTCGAGGAGCCAAAATACCACAAAGACTCTTATATACCCCAAAGACCCAAATACCCAAAGGAACCAAAAGACCCTACAGACCCTAAAGACACAAAGACTCTGAAGATCATTAAAGACCACAAAGAACCAAAAGATCCAAAATACCCCAAATATCCAAAAGACTCTTAAGACCCATAAGGCCCTTTAGACCCATTAGATCAGCTTGGACCCTTGAGCATTTAGAGCTTTGAATCACTTGGACCTTTTTAAATTGCAAATAAATTACAAATAAATAATATCACCAATATTACAAATAAATTTGTACAAGAGAAATGTTTGTATTATGATTGGTGTAAATCATGACAATGCAGCAACTCAAATTGGGTCAGGTCATTATCCTCAGTTAAAACAAGCCCGTGCCTCTGCAGTGACGTGTGGTGAGGCGAGCATAGCGAGCCGATCCACACGAGATACGATAAGATTTAAACCTGCTATACTAGCCTATACAGTATTTCATCACAAAGGCCTCTTTTGCTTCCTCAAAACAGCACCAGTGTACCTCAAAAGGTGTAAGTTCCAAAGAACTTTGGCTCCTAGTGATTTCGTCCTATTCTCTCTCAGCATTATAAATCAACATTTTAATATTTCTTGCATCATGGCACACACTCGCAAAAAATTTTTTAGGATATGAAGAAGCTTGTGTATATGGGCTGGTAGGATACCCGAGGTATACCCACTCGACTGTAAGCTGTTTAGCCTCGGTTCGAATCCAGAGCCCAGCTATAAATTGCCACCCTGGTATTTCGCAGGTCAGGCAGTTCATCAACATCAGCGCTGTTCCTCGGATAGACATTAAGCCGGGTGTCCAGACTGCTAACATCAGTGGGTGGGCATTAAAGATCCCATGGTGTCCTTCATGAAGAGTAAGCAAGTTATCGCCGGCATCCCAAACAAATTACCAATTTCTACTAAAATCATACGAACGTCAGTTCGGCCCAGATGATTCAGACAAATAAGTCAAAAACATTTTCCAGTCGATCCCACAAGAAGGTGGGAATAATTGGAACCATTAAAAAAGTAGAGAAAGAGGAACTTGAACATGTTTAACATGGAGAACAATAACATGAGAGATTTATAGAGGGTGGGCCAAAAAAAGGTTTAAAATATATATAATCGGTACTCGACATGTAGTCTAGGCTCTGGGTGACCCTTTAGGCCCCTAAGACTCTTCACACCCCGAAAACCCACCAAAAACCCTAAAGACTCAACAATCGTGAAGAACCTTTCGACACCAAAGAGCCTTTAGAACCCTAAGACCTGATATACCTTTAGTTAGAGGGCCTTCTGCAGGAAGAGTTGAGGGTCACCACGCTATAATCAAAAGACCCCCATTGGTAAACCACACCTAACAACCCACGTGCCAAAGACAAATCCCCACTTGCAAAGAGAAAAGCCCCACATGGCAAAGAGAAAAGCCCCAAGTGGCAAAGAGAAAAGCCCCAAGTGGCAAAAAGAAAAGCCCCACGACACAAAGAGAAAAGCCTCACTAGAAAAGAGAAAAGGCCTTCTGGCAAAGAGAAAAGCCCCATGTGGCAAAAAAGAAAAGCCCCACACCGCAAAGAGAAAAGGCCCACGTGGCAAAAACGAAAAGCCACATGTGGAAAAACAGAAAAGCCCCAGGCTGCAAAGAGAAAAGCCCCACACGGCAAAAGAAAAGCCTCGATGGCACAGAGAAAAGCCCCACGCTGCAAAGACAAAAGCCCCACGTGGCAAAAACAAAAGCCCCACGCTGCAAAGAGAAAAGCCCCACGCTGCAAAGAGAAAAGCCCCACGCTGCAAAGAGAAAAGTCCCACATTGCGAAAAAGAAAAGGCCACCAGCAAAGAGAAAAGCGTCACCGGCAAAGACAAAAAAGCCACACGTGGCAAAGAGAAAAGCCACACGTGGCAAAGAGAAAAGCCCCACGCTGCAAAGAGAAAAGCCCCACATTGTGAAAAAGACAAGCCCCATGTGGCAAAGAGAAAAGCCTCACCAGCAAAGAGAAAAGCCTCACCGGCAAAGAGAAAAAAGCCACACGCGGCAAAGAGAAAAGCCTCATTGGCAAAGAGAAAAGCCTCACCAGCAAAGAGAAAAGCCTCACCAGCAAAGAGAAAAGCCTCACCAGCAAAGAGAAATGCCTCATTGGCAAAGATAAAAGCCCTGTGCTGCAAATACAAAAGCCTCACTGGCAAAGAGAAAAGCCTCACTGGCAAAGAGAAAAGCCTCACCAGCAAAGAGAAAAGCCTCACCGGCAAAGAGAAAAGCCTCATTGGCAAAGAGAAAAGCCTCACCAGCAAAGAGAAAAGCCTCATTGGCAAAGATAAAAGCCTCACCAGCAAAGAGAAAAGCCTCACCGGCAAAGAGAAAAGCCTCACCGGCAAAGAGAAAAGCCTCATTGGCAAAGATAAAAGCCCTGTGCTGCAAATACAAAAGCCTCACTGGCAAAGAGAAAAGCTCCACGTGACAGAGAGAAAAGTCCCACGTGGCGTAGATAAAACGGTGTCCATGACAACAATTTAACCCCCATTATTATGGAATGGGACATTTTTGTGATTTTCTTATTGCAAAACTTCAGGAATTTTTCAAGATAACATATCGACACTTTTAAAGCTTATTTGTACGCATGTTTATTATCTACTATATAAGAGAGATGTCTGTGTGTGTATGTGTCTGTCTGTCTGTCTGTGTTGCCATTTTTCTCAGAGATGGCTGAACGAATCTTCGTCAAACTTTCAGAGGTTCATCAGTGAGTGTCTGGGAATCAGTGAGTCTGGCAATCACATCAGTGAGTTTTAGCCAAACAAAACAAAACAAAAATGAAAAAAGAAGATCATTTTTTGCAGTTTAAAAAAAAAAAAAATCGCTCGATAGTGCCTAAGCCTTTTTTAATTAATGACAGTTATATACAAGTACACATTCGCATAAATAAATACAAAACAATCACCAGACATTTGAATACAAATAAATGAAAGAATCCCGGAAGTGAACGAAGTTGGTAGTATGGCTTCTTCTTCTTCCTGATTGTCATCACAGTTAACTCAGAAACGTGATGAACGCCACATTCACCCCATTCACCCACCAGCATACATATGAACACCCTTCCTCTCCTGCTCCCCCCTCCCCCCTCCCCTCCTCTTCCCCCCTCCCCCCTTCCCCCACCCTCCCCTTCCCTGCCCTCTCTCCCACTCTCTCCCCCCCTCTGCCCCCCTCTCCTCCCCTTCCCCCACTTCCTCCCCCTCCCCCCACCAATCCCCCGCTCCCCCCACGAATCCCCCCTCCCCCCGCCAATCCCCGCCTCTCCCCTTCCCCCCCCCCTCACCCCTCCCCCCTCCTCCCCCACCCAGCAACGCCAGGTACTTCTGCTAGTATCTTTATAAAATCTTGTCAAAATTGGTCAAAGGTCAAAGTGAATACCATCCAAAACATGTAGAACACCTATTAGGCTGAAATTATAAAAATTATGAACCAAATATGTTATGTACAACATTCAATCATGTAAAACACTTCATAGGTCAAATTTTGGAAATTACCAAATTGCTGTTTCTGTGGCAACTGTTGTTTATTTGGATTTCACAAGTATCGATTTGATTAAGTACCGTTCAGGTCTGGATGCAGATCCGACCTATCAGTGGATCACAAAACGTAAACTGTTCAGTCTGGGTGGAGGTATGTGCTCTACCTAGTGCCATTCTAGTTACTATAATAAATAGAGGTTGTGTGGCTGTCGCTATGTCGCCTTTATTCGCTCATCAATTGGCGATATCACAGCAGAGCAAAAAGGCATCCAATGTCCCAAGATTTTCAAGCAAGACGAGAAAGCGAATCATGTTAACAATGGCGTATGATATGATGTGATCAATAAAATTGCCCTCAAAAATGATAAAGTGCATTAATTTTCCAAGAATGTACCGCAGTACATTGTCCACCGAAGGTGGGCCGAGAAGGGTACTCCCACCCGGATGGAGTGACTGATAGTCAAGCAAATGGATGGAACCGATCTAATGAACCATCTCGATGTTACTCAACATGCTGGAAGATGGCAGAACATAGTGAGAGTCACGAGGAGTCAGAATTGAGACAATGCAAATAATCACCAGAATTATACTTGTATAAAATGCTTACAATCATGTAATAACCTTTCACCTCAAGGTTAATTATGAGGGCTCTATCATGTTACCTACCAATGCAATTCAGGTCTTTGACTCATCAAGCCTGTGCTGTGTTCACATCCTATTTTCTTCATCTATCAACTTGCTTACCTTCTATATGGTAACCCCGTTCTTCGCACGAGTTTCACAGGATAGTCCAGAGGTACACTCCCTTCTGAGCTGTCGCATCTGGGTTTTAAATCCCGACACAGCTACAGACCATCATCCCGGTGTTTGATAGGCAGGGTGACGCATCAAGATGTATGCCACCTCTTGATGGATGTTAAACCAAGTGATCCATCTGCAGCATTAGTTGATAGATGACAAAGATCCCACGGTATCTTTCACAGAGAGTAAATGACTTATTGCTGGCACCTTGAACAAATTCCAAATTCCTACATGCTCAGTGTCATGTATGAAGCTGCAAATATTCACCGTTGTATCCCTACACCGGGACCGCATTGTATCCCTACGCCAGAGCTCGGATGGCGCTGAGGTGAATCGGGCCTGTATCGGCAGAGTGAATAAACGTGTATGACAATTGATCGTAGTTTGTCGAGATACCTTACATGGCGACGAGGATAAACATCTAGTATTCTAGACCATGACTTCTTTCGGCCATCTCGATGAATTCGACCCTCATGAGGGGGATTTTGACACGTATTCTGAGCGGTTGTCTTTTTACTTCAAGGCGAACGACATCGCGACCGAAGCCCGGATGAAGGCTGTCCTCCTGTCCCTTTGCGGAGGTGAGACGTTCACACTCGTTAAAAACCTGATTCGGCCTCGGACAATCCAGGAGCTCACATATGCAGAGCTCAAGGCCGCTTTGAAGGAACATTGTAATCCATCTCCTTCAGTCATCCTGTGTCGGTTTAATTTTTACATGTGCAGACAGCATCAAGGTCAGTCGATCGCAGACATCATTGCACACCTCAAAAAACTGTCACATCTGTGTGAGTTTGGGGACACAATTGATGACATGCTCCGTGATTTGCTGGTGGTTGGCATGTCCGATGACCGCACTCGTAGACGCCTGCTTGCTGAGAGAAGACTGACGTTCCAAAATGCCAAAGACACCGCCATTTCCATGGAAAGTGCTGAACGCAACGCTACAAGCATCGGTGCCACTCACTCATCTGGTACCAGCCCTGCTGTGAATCGGTTGGATCATGATCAGCCAAAACGTTGGAACAAGGCTTCTCGTCAGAAGCCAGTGCAGTCTCAAACACACAACAAATGTTTTCGGTGCAACGGAAAGCACCCTCCGGAGACGTGTCGGTTCAAAGATGCGACCTGCCATTTCTGTTCGAAAACTGGCCATATTGCTCCAGCTTGCATCACTCGCAAATCCGGAAAAGGAAAAGCTGCTGACAAGATTCATCAGTTTATCGGTTCGGAGGAACCTGAGCTTGACCAGGTGAGCTCTGTTTCCGACAACTCAGGATCGTATGACCTGCTTCATATTGATTCTCACCATAGGCGGGACCCTCTTCTTGCCAATGTTGTCGTCAACAATCGACCATTGCAAATGGAGGTCACACTGGTGCGGCCGTCTCGCTCATCAGCCATGCTGTTTTCACAAACCTGTGGAGTGATGCTGACCGACCCCATCTGAAACCTACTACCTATGGACTCTCCACCTATACAGGTGAGAAGATTGTTCCCTGCGGTACATGTGACGTCACGGTGGGCTACGATAACCGTGAGTTTCACCTACCCCTGATCGTCATTCCTGGAAAGGGCCCTTCCTTACTCGGCAGGAACTGGTTGAGCATAATTAGACTGAAGTGGAAAAGCATTCATCAACTCCGGGCAGCCAACGTTTCTCCTACCGCAGCATACACACTCAAAAATGTGCTGGATACGTACCCGGATGTCTTCAAGGATGAGCTTCGAACCTTGAAAGGACATACGGCTAAGCTCAGTGTTGACCGGGATGCCAATCCTATATTTTGCAGAGCTCGCCCAGTCCCTTTCGCCCTGCGGGAGCGGATTGACAAGGAACTGGATCATCTTGAAAATCTGGGGATCATCGAGCAAATCCAGTATGCCGAATGGGCGGCGCCCATCGTTCCGTTAATAAAATCGGACCAGTCCATCCGCATATGTGGAGATTATAAAATGACCGTGAACAAGTGTTCTTCATTGGATAAATATCCAATCCCGAGGATCGAAGACCTCTATGCTCGTCTCACGGGAGGCAAGACTTTTACGAAACTCGATCTCAAATCCGCCTATCTACAGCTCCGCTTGGACGAGAATTCGAAACAGTATCTTACCATCAACACACATCGTGGGTTGTACAGGTACCACCGACTCAGTTTTGGAGTGAAATCTGCACCTGGAATTTATCAGCATGTCATGGAGTTTGTTTGCCGCCGAACGCAACGTCGTTTGTTACCAGGATGATATTCTGGTTACTGGTCGTATGGACGCGGAACATCTACAAAACCTGGATAGAGTTCTGAAGAAGATTTCGGACTCCGGCCTACGTTTGCGTCGAGACAAGTGCAAGTTTATGGTGCCATCAGTCACGTACCTGGGTCATACGATTGATGCCGAGGGTCTACACCCGACAGATGAGAAAGTCCGAGCTATCAAGGATGCTCCTGCTCCACGAGACGTGACCGAATTGAAGTCATACCTCGGTTTGCTTCAGTTCTATGGTCGCTACATCCCGAATGTGACCGACGTTTTGGGCCCCTTTATCGGCTTTTGAGGAAAGGAGTCTCCTGGAGCTGGGGGTCCAATGGACAATCAGCATTCCAGACCTCTAAGGATCTGCTCAAATCGTCCAATGTTCTCGTTCATTTTGATCCAGAGAAGGATCTTGTGCTGACATGCGATGCCTGTCGGTATGGAGTGGGGAGTGTATTATCACACGTGATGCCTGATGGTACGGAAAGACCGGTTGCATTTGCATCCAGAACGTTGTCCCCGGCAGAGAAGAACTATTCCCAACTTGACAAGGAAGGATTGGGAATCGTTTTCGGCGTCAGCAAATTTCGCCAGTACCTTCTTGGACATCATTTCATGATTCGCACTGATCACAAGCCGCTGATCAGTCTGTTTGATCCAACTAAGGCGACATCTGACACA
The DNA here is from genome assembly GCF_964187855.1 of Myxine glutinosa. Taxonomy (NCBI): domain Eukaryota; kingdom Metazoa; phylum Chordata; class Myxini; order Myxiniformes; family Myxinidae; genus Myxine; species Myxine glutinosa. Next base: position 216,693,949 of record NC_136264.1, on the reverse strand, counting down.
CTACCACCCAGGATCATCCGCTGGTCCCTGTTTCTCGCTGCTTATGACTACTCCATAGCCCGGTCCGGTAAGCCCGGTTCGTCTATCACAAATGCAGATGCCATGAGTCGGTTACCCCTTCCAGAATCCGTTGATGATTTGCCTACACCAGGATCCATTATCGCACTGATGGATCATCTGGAAGATTGTGCTGTCGATTCCGGCCAGATCCGCACTCATACTCGACGAGACCCTGTTCTGTCCAGAACTGTCCAGGCTGTACAGCTTGGATGGCATTTGCTACCTGAGGGTGACCCAGATTTTGCGGATTTTAACGCACGTAAAAACGAACTCAGCGTGGAAAATGGTTGCCTACTCTGGGGATGTTGTGTCAGGATCCCAAAAAATCTGCGTTCCAGGGTCATGGATGAAATCCATGACTGTCACCCCGGGATTGTGAAGATGAAGTCACTCGCTAGAAACTATGTGTGGTGGCCGAATCTTGATGCTGATATCGAACATCATGTTTAACATTGTTACCCCTGCCAGAGCACCCGGAATACACCTGCGAAAGCGCCACTGCATCCCTGGGAATGGTCCAGCGAACCGTGGCATCGCCGACATCTCGATTATGCCGGGCCTATTAACGGCAGCATGATTCTAATAATTACGGGCACGCACACAAAATGGATTGATGCCTATGTGACGCGTGGTACTACGTCAGCCATTGTCATCGAAAGACTCAGACGCTATTTCGCCACTCATGGTCTGCCCAGGATGATCGTGAGTGATAACGGTTCGTGTTTTTCCAGTCCCGAGTTTGCCGAGTTCACACGTCGGAACGGCATCAAACATAAGTTTGTCAGCCCACATCACCAGGCTTCAAATGGCTTGGCCGAACGATCCGTGGGAATCATCAAACCCGGATTGTAGAAACTTCAGGAAGGAACCCTGGAAACAAAGCCGTCTCGTCTCCTGTTCAAATACCGCATCACGCCACAATCAACAACTGGTGCAGCTCCGTCTGAGTTATTGATGAAGCGACACTTGAGATCGACACTTGACAATCTCAAAACAGACATATCATCAAATGTTTATCAGAGCCAGCTTAATCAAAAGTTGGTGCACGATAAGTCGTCCAACAGTCGATGTATCAACATTAGAGATCCAGTGTTTGCCCGAAATTTTGGTGTAGGTGCGACGTGGCTACCGGGGGACATCATCGAGAAGCCAGGTCCACTGTCCTGCGTGATTCGCCTGCAGGACGGCCGCGAAATTCGTCGACATCAGGACCACATAACCTACCGTCACTGTGAGTCGATAGAGCCTGCAGCATCGTCACAGTCAGAACAACAGTTCGACCCACCACTACCGGAGATCGTCGTGGCCGCTCCAGCCGGCTCGGATGCCCCGAAAACCTCTGCGAACGCTACACCCTTCGTGGAGACCAAAGGAATCACCTCGGACTCTGTATCCACTGGTACACCGCGACCCAAAGGAATCACCTCGGACTCTGTATCCACTGGTACACCGCGACGCTCAATGCGTGAGAGAAAAGCACCCGACCGGTTGAATCTTTGAAGATGTTTTTTTTCACGGTGACACATGTTCTATTTTCACGGTGACACATTTTCTATTTTCACGTATTTTCATTATTCTCATAATCGTTTGCACACATATTTTCACATGTTTTGGAAATGTTTCTTTTGAAATGTCAATTCTTGAAATCTAGCACGTATTGCTCTTGGTAATTTTGGACTTAAAGGGGAGGATGTCGTGTATGAAGCTGCAAATATTCACCGTTGTATCCCTACACCGGGACCGCATTGTATCCCTACGCCCCAGCTCGGATGGCGCCGAGGTGAATCGGGCCTGTATCGGCAGAGTGAATAAACGTGTACGACAATTGATCGTAGTTTGTCGAGATACCTTACACTCAGTCAAGTATCTTGCATCAGCGTGGCGACTTGTCCAGGATTCTAAACCCAGGCAACAAATTACTTCAGCACAACCGACTCTCGATATATATATATATAGCATGATATATCAATCAATTAATTATACCATAAACTTAATATCCACATCCTCAATCATTATTGTTTCTATTTCAGAGATTAGCAATGGCCTGGTACCTTCTTTGTGATAACACTAGTAAAAAGCCTGTCTGAAATGACGGGTTGGAACAGTTTATTTGATGGTGCAGCCTCGTGAGCATGCCACAGTCTGAAGCCTGGGCCTAGTATCAGGTGTGCTGCTGTCTTCTTTATTTATTATACATCCTGTGGACGTAAATGAACACTCGTTTTAATCTGCCCGCGTTTCATATCATGTGCAGCGAATTTCGCCTCCCTGCACCTTGTATTTGTTGTTATTTTTATATAAAAAAACCTCTTCTGTACACCACCCTTGAGGCTCGATCTACAAGCCACCATCTACATTCCAATATAAGAGACATAATTACTCGTTCACCGAAAATGTTTTTCGAGTTTGTTTTATCCTCAAAAATACGTATTGAACACACACTTGTGTTAAAAGATTGGCCTTTAAAATCTACCTTTATGAAGGGGACAGACATCTGCACAAACACACAAACTAACATTGTGTTTTATATGGTACATTTTATGAGCAGTTGCGAAGGTATTTTCAAAACATCTGTCCAAACTATCCATGATATTTTCGACTAATGTCACCACTGCCACTCTCCCCACCCGTATCCATGTTTATGTACAGCTGATATTCATCTCGGCACGCAAGACACTCATGGACCTTCAGAGGAGAGGGGTGATTCACAGGTCAACCTTCCATCAAGGTGTATATTAAATCACTTTAACAAGAGTTGGTGGAAGTGCAAGAGATATTAATGCATATGTTGATTTCCTTTTTCAACAGAATGGTTTTTTTTGCTTTTCACACAATTCCAGCATTTAAAACGACATGCATGTGATGTTAAATTATATTGATCAACGACAAAAGTTTTATTTCAATTGTCTTGTTCGTAATATACATACATACACTACTGTGTATAATACATACATAATACATAATACATACACTACTGTGTATATATATATACATACATACATACATATACTACTGTGTATATATACATACATATATATATATACATGCATACATATATACGACTGTGTATATATACATACATACATACTAGTGTTTATATATATATATATATATATATATAACTGTAAGAAATAGTAGAAACTCCAAAGTACGAGCAGGGCGTCTCATTTGTATTGAATAAATAATCGTTAGATTAAATAAGACGCGGACGTAGCTTCAGGACGTCGATCTTTAATTGTCGACAAGCTTTCGACCAACAAAGGTCTTCTTCTGAGTCAGCCCCAAGTTCAACGGAACTTCCGTTCAACGGAACAACGGAACTTCCATATATATGTATATATATATATATATATATGCTCGTGGGGGTGAATTTAATATATATATATATATATATATATATATATATATATATATATATATATATATATATATACACAGTATATACACAGACTTGGCATTTAATATGGAATATTTTTTTTGTGGGGGTGAACTTACTTTTCAAGTTGACTTAGAACCAAAAGTTCATTGGAATTATGTTGAAATTATTCTCGATCTTGTTAATGTGACCTTTAAAAGAAACAAAAACCACATTTGACATTTCGAAGCAAATAAATTGATCCTTGAAAGTGATGTAAACTGATATCGAACTCAATTCATGGACAGTACAGTGTTAAACTTCTGTGCGTTTTCCAGAAGTATCTCTTTATTTTGCTCATTAGCCAAGAATTTTTTTTAACAAAAACAAAAGTTAAATTACGACTGGGATTACGGACAGTAAAATTACAGTTCAGTACTTCGTGTAACCCCCACGAGCATTCAGGAGAGCACGTACACGTTGAGGCATGCTGTTCACGAGATTTGCCAAGGTTTGGACAGGAATCGCTTGCCATGCAGTTACAATAGCCTGCTGCAATTCATGCACAGAAGCAGGCTGCTGGTCCAAATTGTCGATTTGACGCATTAATTCTGCCCACAAGTTCTCTATCGGATTCATATCCGGGGACATGGCAGGCCACTCCATATGCTCTACACCACGGTCAGCAAGAAAGTGTTGGATCATGTGAGCATGATGAGGCCGTGCATTGTCATCTTGGAAGACAAAGTTTCCTCGAAAGGCTGCACGAGCAAATGGAAGCAATGTTTCTTCCAGAATAATCCTGTACTTGAACTGGTTCAGGTTTCCATTCAGAACAACCAGGTCAGTTTTGCCCCCTGCATGAAAAGCAGCCCAAACGGTCACCCCACCACCTCCAGCTTGGACTCTTGGCACTATACAATCTTGTTTGTAGGCTTCATGCACTTGTCTGCGCACTCGGACGCGGCCATATTGACGATAGACCAGAAATCTAGACTCGTCACTGAAGATCACGTGATTCCAGTGTCCTGGCTGCAATTGACGGTGCTCTCTGGCCCACTGCAATCGGCGCTGGCGGTGTTGTCTGGTCAGACGTGGATTTCTCAGGGGACACCAGGCACGATAGCCTGCTTGAACCAGTCATTGGTTGACTAGCCTTCTGGATACAGGCACATTTGTCAGTTGCTGCCACTCAGCCCTAAGCCGATTAGCTGACTTGGTACGGCCATTGCGGACTAACCGGTGCAGCTGGCGATCATCCCTCCTTGTGGTTCTGCGGGGACGTCCTGACCTCGGTATTGGAGTCGGGACACCCCTCTGAGCATTTCGTTTCAGGATCTTTGACACCTGACCTTGAGTGATGCCATACTGCCGAGCAATAGCACGCTGTTTCATGCCGGAATTTCGTAAAGCCACCACTAAATGACAAACAGCATTGTCGAGTTGACGGACCATCTCCAGGGGAAGCGGCAATAACTTGTGTAGACGACGACATGCAGCAGTTGTTTTCCACTAATACAGAACGCAACAACCCTTATATACCCGATTGTGAAGCCAATCGTCAAATGTACCTGTCCGTACAATTTGTCACGCCACCTGTGATATAATCCTGTTATTGACTTCTTGCTGCGACAGACAATCAGTGACATGGTTCTTTTAACAAAGAAATCACTGAAGCATAAAAGAAACTCACCAGATATTGATATACCGAGTTCAGAAAGTAAACCCAAGTCAAGAAGAAAAAAAATTCTATATTAAATGCCAAGTCTGTATATATACAGTATATATATATTTATATATATATATATATATATATATATATATATATATATATATATATATATATATATATATAATCTATCTATAATTCCAGCAATCTCTGTGTGTCTGTGTGTCTGTGTGTCTGTGTGTCTGTGTGTCTGTGTGTCTGTGTGTCTGTGACCGCTGTTTCTCGACAACCACGGGTCCGATATACTTTAAACTTGCCAGGTATATTGCTGGGGACCCGAGGATGTGCCTTTTCAAGGTTTGTAATTAATCGGACAAGTACTTACCGAGCTATGTCCAAAAAACGCTTCAACCAATCAGAGAGCAGCGAGCTATCACGTGTGCCGAACGTGGCGATCAGACTCTGCCTCGGACGGCACATTTGACAGCGTATTCATTTATTTCACGTTGGAAAACTATGTTGCCGTTAAACTATGTTTTAAAACGAATTCAAACTGCGATTAAATTAAAACGGTTCATCGTAACTGCGATTTGCGAACTTCCGGACAGTGACGACTTCACTTCCGGCAGCCAATCACAGAACGCTTTGTTGCGTAGGCGTGGCCGATGTGAGACGAGCGGAGCTGAGCGCGTTACGAGCTGACCGCCATTACGGTACGTAATTCGATTTCTTATGCGCATTATTTCTCCCAATTCAGTCAGAGCGAAGGGCGGAAGCGAAGAGCGTTGTTTTTTTTGTTTACGGGCGTACGGGCGGGGTAGAGCGTACGGGTAGCGTTTTTTTTTTTTTTTGGCAAGGAACGGGCACCCACGTACGGGCAATGCCCTAGTATATATAAATGAATTATTAGGTTTACTCTCCATGAAATGGAGAGAAACCTATTATTACTGCTAGAGTTTTTCTTATTATTATTCTTCCACCCTATTTTGCACC
>NC_136264.1:216353581-216678581 GCF_964187855.1 Myxine glutinosa | reverse complement strand
ATAAACATAAATGCAAATTTCGCAGGTGGAAAAAGTAAGTACACCCCTACATTTATCACTGCTTCAAATACCTAAAATTAGAATCAGGTGCACCAGCTCAGGTGCAAATGATTAGAACATCGTTAGAGAGGATCTTGGAGGAACCTGTCTTATTTAAACCTCAGACATTTAGTTTGGTTTGCTCTTTGATGTTGAAGTGTGCGGCGTCACCATGCCTAGATCAAAAGAGCTCGCTGAGGCCTTCAGAAAGAAGGTTAAAGATGCCTATGAGTCTGGGAAGGGATTTTAAAAGATCTCCAAACAATTTGAAATCAATCATTCGACTGACCGGAAGATCATCTACAAGTGGAGAAGATTCCAAACAACTGCCAACTTGTTCAGGCCAGGCCGCCCCAGCAAGTTCAGCCCGAGAGCAGACCGCAAGATGCTGAAAGAAGTCTCTAAGAACCCCAGAATGTCATCACGGGACCTACAGGTAGCTCTTGCCACTGTTGATGTCAAAGTGCACGAGTCTACCATTAGAAAGAGGCTGCACAAATTTGATCTACATGGGAGGTGTGCCAGAAGGAAACCTTTGCTGTCCAGAAAGAACATCAGGGCAAGACTAAAGTTTGCCAATGAACACCTAGGCAAAGACCAGCACTTCTGGGACAATGTGCTCTGGACAGAAGAGTCAAAGGTAGAGCTATTTGGCCACAGTACCAGAAGACATGTTTGGCGAAAACCAGAGACAGCATTTGACCACAAGAACCTGATACCAACTGTAAAGCATGGTGGTGGAAATATTATGGTTTGGGGCAGCTTTGCTGCATCAGGGCCTGGGCAGCTCACCATCATAGAATCCACTATGAATTCTTCATTGTACCAGAGGGTGATTGAGGAGGCCATCTGTCGGAAAGTTGAAGCTCAACCGAAGGTGGACCTTGCAACATGACAATGACCCGAAACATACCAGTAAATCTACCAAGAAATGGCTGAAAACAAAGAAATGGAGGGTTCTGGAATGGCCAAGTCAAAGCCCGGATCTCAATCCCATCGAGATGTTGTGGGGGGATTTGAAACGAGCTGTGCATGCAATTGTGCATGCTGTGCAACAATTTTTTGTTGAATAAATTATTGCAAAGTCAATTCTTCATTGTTTTTTGTTCAATTAGATCACATTTATCTTTAGATACTGTTTAAATGAAGATCAAATATTGATATGTCCACATAATTATGTTAAAAAGATTTTTAAAACATTTCATGGGGTGTACTTACTTTTTCCACATGTGAAATTTGCATTAATGTTTATTTAAATTATACAATGGACTACAAAATGTAAATGTTTCATGACATTTGTTATATTATATCACCTTTATCTATCAATATTGTTGAAATGAAGATCAAATAGCTGTATATTGAAATATATTGAAAAAGTCAAAACTTTACACGGGGTGTACTTACTTTTTCACGTGACTGTAGATATATATATATATATACTTATTTCTACTTATTCACACATACATACGCATGCATATACTAACATTAACATTTGGGGTCTGCCTAGCAGGCACATAAGACATCGGCCATTATAAAGCTCGCAGTGTTAAGTGTAGAAAAGTTCTGAGGAGATTGCGGCTGGCTCAATAGCGCAGTGGGCTGTTGACCCGTTATCAACGGAGGTCCGTGGTTCGAGCCCCGCATTGAGTCAGAATTTTTTCACACTTAGCCCCTCGCAGGAATTTGAAATCCTGTTTATAAGATAGATAGATAGATATATATATATATATATATATATATATATATCTACTGTATATTTATATATATATATATATATATATACATATACAGTCACGTGAAAAAGTAAGTACACCCCATGTAAAGTTTTGACTTTTGCAACATATTTCAACATACAGCTATTTGATCTTCATTTCAACAATATTGATAGATAAAGGTGATATTGTGGCAGACACAAAAGCCCACTGGCATGGTGACATCATTCCGCGCACCAAGTGGGCGGTGGCCACGCCCGAGGGGTAGGCGTGGCCTCATGATATACACCGGGCGCGCAGCCCGGAGCGCGCCAGTGTTACAGTGAGCTCCTGAAATAAAGACGCTTATAAGTTACCGCTTGTCCGCTTCCTCCTTGCTCGCAAGCAGCGCGCGTAACGCCGCGCTTTACTGGTGACCCCCTTGACGTTGGATCTGCCGGAGCGATCCTTCCACACGCGACGCCATTGCCATGGCCAACTTCATCAAACTTCCCGAATTTTGGGAGGCTCAGGCCGAAGTCTGGTTCGTCCAGGCCGAAGCCCAATTTCAGCTTCGGCGCCTCACCGGCGATGACACGCGCTATTGCCATGTCGTCGCCTCCCTCGGGCCCGGCACGGCCCCTCGAGTTGTGTCCGTCCTTCGCCACCCACCGGACGGCCACAAGTACGAGGCACTCAAGCGGCTACTCCTAGCCATGTTCGGCCTCACGGATGACGCACGGGCCGACCGCCTCCTGGATCTCCCCGAGCTCGGTGACACACGCCCGTCGGTCCGAATGGACCATATGCTGTCACTGTTGGGCAACGAAGCCCCCGGTTCTCTATTCCGGGCGCTTTTCCATCGCCAACTTCCAGCGCAGGTTCGCCTCGCGTTGGCCGGGACCCGGCTAACGGAACCCCGAGCATTGGCAGCCGAGGCGGACAAGTACTTTGCCGCTTCGGACACGCGGGCGAGAGTCGGCGTGGCCGTCACGGCCCTCGTGGCTGATGCTGCTGATGCTGCTGCTGATGCTGCTGATCCACAGCATCAGCTTATACAGCATACGCAGCATGCTGATATGCACCTCGTGACCGCCGCCACGCCCCGCCCACCGCCGCGGCGAAAACCGCCACCGCGGGGAAACCCGCCAACTCCACCGGCCTGGCGGAGCCAACCGCGCTCCTCCAGCTCCACCACCTGGTGCTGGTTCCACGCCAAGTTCGGCCACGAAGCTCGGCAGTGTCATCCGCCATGCTCCTTCAACAGGTCGGGAAACGCCTGGGCCGGCGCTCAATAGTGGCGATGAGCGCCGGCCGTTCGAGCAGCCTGCTGTTCATAACGGACACCTTCTCCGGGTGCCGTTACCTGTGCGACACGGGAGCGCAGGTGAGTGTCGTTCCCGCCGGCACGTCAGACAAGCACGCCGCGGGTGGGGGCCCCGCGCTGCTTGCCGCGAACGGGACGCCCATCCGTACATACGGAAAACGCTGCCTCTCTCTGCGGTTCGGAGGGCAGGTTTTCCGATGGACGTTCGTCACCGCCGACGTGCCCATGGCACTGCTTGGCGCGGACTTCCTGTGCGCTAATGGGCTCCTGGTCGACGTCAAGCGCAGACGTCTTGTCCAGGCCGAGACGTTCAGCTCGCTCGCTTGTGCGTTGCCCAGCTCAACGAGCGGCTTGCCAAGCGGCTTGCCGAACGGTTCGGTTCCGGCCACGTTGGTCTGTACGCTTCCGGCAGCGGACGCATTCACCCGCCTCCTCGCCGGCTTCCCGGCCCTCACGCGGCCCACCTTCTCGGCGGGGGCCATCAAGCACGGGGTGGCCCATCACATCCCCACCGTCGGGCCACCGGTCTACGCCCGGGCACGCCACCTCGAGCCGACGAAGCTGGCGGTGGCAAAAGCAGAGTTCGCTACCCTGGAGCGACTCGGCATCGTTCGGCGCTCAGAGAGCGCTTGGGCGTCGCCGCTGCACATCGTGCCGAAGCCCGGCGGGGGATGGCGACCGTGCGGGGACTATCGCCGTCTCAATGACGCCACGACTCCCGACCGCTACCCCGTCCCCCACATTCAGGACTTTTCCGCCCGTTTGGCGGGCATGTCCTTCTTCTCGAAGGTGGACCTCATACGCGGCTACCATCAGGTCCCCGTCAGGCCGGAGGACGTCCCGAAGACGGCGGTCATCACGCCATTCGGACTCTTCGAGTTCCTGCGCATGCCCTTCGGTCTTAAGAATGCGGCTCAGGCGTTCCAGCGACTGATGGACAGCGTCCTGCGTGACTTGGATTTTGTCTACGTCTACCTGGACGATATCCTCGTCGCCAGCGCGTCCCGCGAAGAGCACCTACGCCACCTCCGCACGCTCTTCGAACGCCTGGGCCAGCATGGCCTGATTGTGAACCCCGCAAAGTGCCGGTTCGGCAATATTTTCATATTCGGCAAACGGCAATATTTCAACAATATTGATAGATAAAGGTGATATAATATAACAAATATCATGAAACATTTACATTTTGGAGTCCTTTGTATAATTTAAATAAACATAAATGCAAATTTCGCATGTGGAAAAAGTAAGTACACCCCTACATTTATCACTACTTGAAATACCTAAAATTAGAATCAGGTGCACCAGCTCAGGTGCAAATGCTTAGAACATCGTTTGAGAGGATCTTGGAGGAACCTGTCTTATTTAAACCTCAGACATTTTGTTTGGTTTGCTCTTTGTTGTTTAAGTGTGTGGCGTCACCATGCCGAGATCAAAAGAGCTCTCTGAGGCCTTCAGAAAGAAGGATATAGATGCCTACGAGTCAGGGAAGGGATTTAAAAACATCTCCAAACAATTTGAAATCAATCATTCGACTGTCCGAAAGATCATCTACAAGTGGAGAAGATTCCAAACAACTGCCAACTTGTTCAGGCCGGGCCGCCCCAGCAAGTTCAGCCCGAGAGCAGACCGCAAGATGCTGAAAGAAGTCTCTAAGAACCCCAGAATGTCATCACGGGACCTACAGGTAGCTCTTGCCACTGTTGATGTCAAAGTGCATGAGTCTACCATTAGAAAGAGGCTGCACAAATTTGATCTACATGGGAGGTGTGCCAGGAGGAAACCTTTGCTGTCCAGAAAGAACATCAGGGCAAGACTAAAGTTTGCCAATGAACACCGAGGCAAAGACCAGCACTTCTGGACCAATGTGCTCTGGACAGATGAGTCAAAGGTAGAGCTATTTGGCCACAGTACCAGAAGACATGTTTGGCGAAAACCAAAGACAGCATTTGACCACAAGAACCTGATACCAACTGTAAAGCATGGTGGTGGAAATATTATGGATTGGGGCAGTTTTGCTGCATCAGGGCCTGGGCAGGTCACCATCATAGAATCCACTATGAATTCTTCATTGTGCCAGAGGGTGCTTGAGGATAATGTGAGGCCATCTGTTGGAAAGTTGAAGCTCAACCGAAGGTGGACCTTGCAACATGACAATGACCCTAAACATACCAGTAAATCCACCAAGGAATGGCTGAAAAGAAAGAAATGGAGGGTTCTGGAATGGCCAAGTCAAAGCCCGGATCTAAATCCCATCGAGATGTTGTGGGGGGAGTTGAAACGAGCTGTGCATGAAAGAAACCCCTCAAACATCGCACAGCTGAAATAATTCTGCATGGAGGAGTGGGCAAAAATTTCTCCCAGTCGATGTCAGAGACTGGTAGACAGTTATAAGAAACGCCTACTTGAGGTTGTTTCTGCCAAAGGGGGAAATACCACCTATTAGAGCCAAGGGTGTACTTACTTTTTCCACATGCGAAATTTGCATTTATGTTTATTTAAATTATACAATGGACTACAAAATGTAAATGTTTCATGATATTTGTTATATTATATCACCTTTATCTATCAATATTATTGAAATGAAGATCAAATAGCTGTATGTTGAAATATGTTGAAAAAGTCAAAACTTTACATGGGGTGTACTTACTTTTTCACGTGACTGTACATATCTATCTCTATATATAAAACACAGTTTGTGTGTGTGTAATGTTACCGATAGACTCCTAAACGGAGAGGCTCACGTGCTTGATATTTGGCATAGACATGGCCATTGAGCCTGGGAAGAACATGGCTGACCTAAAAAAAACTATTTTTACCATATTTTTACCTCAGCGCATTTCAGCGAGGAATATTATACACGGAATCTGACCGGTGGCACAGCAGCGCGCTGATTCGCTCAGAGCGATCACGTGATGTTCCTTGCCACCATAAACTCACAGTTACGCATTCGCACGTAATTCTGAGCGAAAAGCGATTGCGTTTTTTCACATTTCAGCGAGGAACATTGCCATTCACACCACATAGGTTTTTTTTTCCTTTCATCTTTAGATCCATATTTTTTTTCAGCGAGGAATATTATACACGGAATCTGAATTGGTGGCAGAGCAGCGCGCTGATTCTCTCAGAGCAATCACGTGATGTTCCTTGCCGCCATAAACTCACAGCAAGTAGCATAGATTTTAGCATGATTAGCATTTAGCATGATTTAGCATGATTTAGCATAGATAGTAGCATGTTTCACATAGATTTTTTTTCAGCGAGGAATATTATACACGGATTCTGAGGCGGTGGCAGAGCAGCGCGCTGATTCGCTCAGAGCGATCACGTGATGTTCCATTCCCGCCGCCAGACCATTGAACATAAAACACAGTTTGTGTGTGTGTAATGTTACCGATAGACTCCTAAACGGAGAGGCTCACGTACTTGATATTTGGCACAGACATGGCCATTGAGCCTGGGAAGGACATGGCCAACCTAAAAATATTTGACGAGATCCATATTTTTTATTCATATTTACCTTAGCGCATTTCAGCGAGGAATATTATACACGGAATCTGACCTGGTGGCAGAGCAGCGCGCTGATTCGCTCAGAGCGATCACGTGATGTTCCATCCCCGCCGCCAGACCATTGAACATAAAACACAGTTTGTGTGTGTGTAATGTTACCGATAGACTCCTAAACGGAGAGGCTCACGTACTTGATATTTGGCACAGACATGGCCATTGAGCCTGGGAAGGACATGGCCTACCTAAAAATATTTGACGAGATCCATATTTTTTATTCATATTTACCTTAGCGCATTTCAGCGAGGAATATTATACACGGAATCTGACCTGGTGGCAGAGCAGCGCGCTGATTCGCTCAGAGCGATCACGTGATGTTCCATCCCCGCCGCCAGACCATTGAACATAAAACACAGTTTGTGTGTGTGTAATGTTGTAACGTGTGTAATGTACGGGTCTCCCTTCCCCCGCCCGGCAACGGTACTGGAGGGCGTCACAGGTTCGGTGAGTCTCCAAAATCCGCTTCGTGATGTTGCGAAGATGCAGGACGATGTCGCGATTGTTGTGCTGCTCTCCGACCATGAGAACTGCAACGTCATTGTTGACTGGCCCTCCCCTTCCCTCCCCCTTCCCCTCCACTCTACCCCGTCCGCTTCTCCCCTCCCCCTCCCTTTTCCCCCCTCCCCCTCCCCTCTCCCCCTCTCCCCTTCCCCTCCCCCCTCTTCTCCCCTCCCCCCCCCCCCCCGTCTTCTCCCCTCCCCCCCCCTCTCCTCCCCTCCTCCCCGTTCCCCTCCCCTACCCTTCCCTCCCCCGCCCGGCAATGCCGGGTACTTCTGCTCGTATACACATATACTTCAATTTGTCTTTTTCAACAAAATGTCTTGAGGTGTCTCTTCCAACAGAAACATGTTCTTTGATGCGGTGCCACCTGCTGGCACTGCGCCGAGATTTGCTGATTTAATGGAACAAATTTAACCTGGTAAGAAATAGAATCCACACCCATGCATCTCAGAAGCAGCAAGCGCTAACTCAGTTACCCGACTCTCCTAAAAGCAAGTTCAGTACTTTGGGGTGCTTCTTTTACTGGTGGTTGAGGGGGATCAAAAGCTCAGCTCAACCAGTGCTTGTAATGTAATGGGGATTAACACTGCTCATCCACATTCAAATTATAGGCATAGTAAACAAATTCTACTCTGTCCTTATTATTCATAGCTTCTTTCATCACAGTCATCAAACTAGCATGAAAAATGCACAAACCTACAACTCCCCATCATCTGTGTAACAGGAGGTCAAGTGTGACAGACAAGCCGAGTCAAGTCTGCACACACACCGGTCTTGCCAAGAGCATCATTAAGACCTGTGCCGTCATTACCCAGAGCCACATGTGCCAAATTCGCCTGCGGTCTCGTTCCAGCATCCACGAACCACCGCCCACCACAAGTAAACAGATGGGGATCCTTTCCTTTGCTTCCTCCAAACTGCACTGCCTGGTGCCTCCCATGGTATGGCTTCCAAAGAACTTCAATTATCTCATGTGTAATGGCAGTTGCACATTGTTCAATGCATTATGCAAAGCTGGCTTTATGCCCACGTTCACATCATTGCTTTGCTGCCACAATGCACCTTACTTCATTGTCCTGCCGCTTTGAAAGGTGTGTGAACCTGCTTATTGTTGGCCAAACGATACTCTCAAAATGCACGGTTTCCTTTGTGCAAAAACAATTTTAAAACCTCCAGGTCTTCATCTTACCCATTCATTTCACTTGAAAACCTTTCTTTAATCAACCATGTGATTTCTCAAAATTTGAAATATATAAACACAACAGCAGTTAAAAACCCAAAGCGCCGTTTGTCACGTGCACAATCCTATAATAACGCTTGTATTCTCACCTCGTCCAGCCTGGAGCCAGAAAGGCTGCGTCCTGTTGGTGTAAACGCCAATTTCCCCGATGCCGTTGTCATGCCAGAAGATCCATGAGCAAAAAGTTCATCGATGCGACTCGTGTCCAGCTCAATGTCATCATCTTTCCCTCCCAAGGTCCAAACGTTACGCCCAGAGAGGACGCGCTCACGTGGGAGGATGTTCCAGAAAATGGAGCGCAACTTCTTCGTCTGTTGAACACCCCAACATCTCGAAGAAGCTGAAGGGAGGGGTGGAGGTGGTGGTGGTGGTGGTGGTGGTGGTGGTGGAGGTGGGGTTGGTGGAGATGGAGGATGTGGCAGTGGCAGCAGTGGCGCAGCAGAAGGCCTGAAGTGGCCTGAAGTCGGCGGTCGACCGGATGGCAAGTACGAGGAAGGCAACGGTAGTGGTACGCATTGATTGGCTAACAGAGAGCACGGCTCGAGAGGTTCAGGAAAACTTGGTGACTGCATGTTTCTGCTTCGTGCTGTTAAAGAGTCGCAGCAATCCCTTCATCTGCGCACAGCTCACACCTGCAGGGAGAGGCATCACCGACCAAGCAGGCACGTGCTCTGGTCTGCCACACACATCATGACTTTTCACCTCGTCTTCTCGTGTTCTTACTTTTCATTCAATTAACTGTGGGTGGGTGGGGTGAGAGAAAAGGAGTAAAAACAAAAACAAGACTTGGTGACTTTCATGATGATGTCATGCACAATAATGACCCTCACCTGTTCACAACACTCATTTAACAGCTTCTTGTGAAAGACTAAACACCCTCTTACACAACACACATCGCCCTTGATAGTCCTCTGCATAGTTGTGCCTGCTATGTGTCGCACTCGAACATGAGGCCGAACAACAAGCTTAAATGTATTCACTCCTCAAATTTGAAAAATGTATCTCTTTTTCAAACGGCGACTTCACCATGTTATTCGAAAATAATTCCAACATATAATACCAAACTATTGGACGCTGCTTATTGTCCCCCGTCGCACCGAGGAGCGAAAGGGGGACTATGGTTTTCCCCTCCGTCCGTGTGTGCGTGTGTCCGTGCGTGCGTGCGAACGTGCGTGCGTAAGCGAAGGACCGAATTCTAATTCGGTGTGTGGGTGTATCTAGGCATAAGGAAGGACTCCATTGAAAATTGGGTCGCCACGTCAAAATCCAAGATGGCCACCACCATATAAATGTCTGAACCTTGTGAGCGAAATATCTTGAAAATTAAACGAACTACTAACTTCTAATCTGGTGTGTGGGTGTATCTACGCATAAGGGAGAACGCTATTGAAAATTGGGTCGCCACATCAAAATCCAAGATGGCCGCCTTGCGTCTTCCACTTTGTCAACTCGCATCACTTCACCGACGGGGGACCTAGGCTCAACGCTTGTTTTAAATGAAACAAGCGTTATGCCTAGGTCCCCCGTCGGGGAAGTGATGCGAGTTGACAAAGTGGAGAGACACAGAAAACATGCTATAATGTGATATTTCGCCCACAAGGTTCAGACATACATGGAGGCGGCCATCTTGGATGTTGACGTGGCGACCCAATTTTCAATAGCGTTCTTCGTTTTGCCTAGATACACCCACACACCAGATTAGAAGTTGGTGCTTCCCTTATTTTTCAAGATATTCTGCTGACAAGGTTCAGACATACATGGCGGCGGCCATCTTGGATTTTGACGTGTCGACCAAATTTTCAATAGCGTTCTTCCTTGTGCGTAGATACACTCACACACCAGATTAGAAGTTAGTAGTTCATTTATTTTTCAAGATATTTCGCTCACAAGGTTCATACATATATATATGGTGGCGGCCATCTTGAATTTTGACGTGGCGACCCAATTTTCAATAGGGTTCTTCCTTATGCCTAGATACACCCACACACCAGATTAGAAGTTGGTACTTCGCTTATTTTTCAAGATATTCCGCTCACAAGGTTCAGACATACATGGCATCAGACATACATGGCGGCGGCCATCTTGGATTTTGACGTGGGTTGCACCCACACAACAAATTCAAATGCTGTCCTTCGCTTATGCACGCACGCAAGCACGCACGGACGGACGGACGGACGGACACACGGACGGAGGGGAAAACCATAGTCCCCCTTTCGCTCAGCGGTGCGACGGGGGACAATAATGCACAACAGACAGACATTATTCATGCTGTAAAAAAAATCTAATTAAATCAAGTGGGGGGGGGGGGGGAGGGGAGGTGCGAAGTTAAAAAACGAAAGAACACCGACTGGTAACCACAAAAAATTGACGTTTATATAAAACCATTCTACCTGTATTCTGGCCAATAAGAAATCACTCTTGTGCAAAAAAGAAGAAGATAAATCAAACAACAACAAAGAACAAATACAGTGATTAAAAGGTTATAACAAACAAAGGGTAGGTCCAACACCCAAAACAACCAAAGGATAGGCCAAGGATCCAAAACAACCAAAGGATAGGCCAAGGATCCAAAACTACCAAAGGATAGGCCAAGAATCCAAAACAACCAAAGGATACACCAAGGATCCAAAACAACCAAAGGATACACCAAGGATCCAAAACAACCAAAGGATAGGCCAAGAATCAAAAACAACCAAAGGGTAGGTCCAACACCCAAAACAACCAAAGGATGCACCAAGGATCCAAAAACAACCAAAGGATAGGCCAAGGATCCAAAACAACCAAAGGATACACCAAGGTACCAAAACAACCAAAGGGTAGGTCCAACACCCAAAACAACCAAAGGATACACCAAGGTACCAAAACAACCAAAGGGTAGGTCCAACACCCAAAACAACCAAAGGATACACCAAGGTACCAAAACAACAAAAGGATAGGTCAATAATCCAAAACAACCAAAGGATAGGCCAAGGATCCAAAACAACCAAAGGATACACCAAGGTACCAAAACAACCAAAGGGTAGGTCCAACACCCAAAACAACCAAAGGATACACCAAGGTACCAAAACAACCAAAGGGTAGGTCCAACACCCAAAACAACCAAAGGATACACCAAGGATCCAAAAACAACCAAAGGATAGGCCAAGGATCCAAAACAACCAAAGGATACACCAAGGTACCAAAACAACCAAAGGGTAGGTCCAACACCCAAAACAACCAAAGGATGCACCAAGGATCCAAAAACAACCAAAGGATAGGCCAAGGATCCAAAACAACCAAAGGATACACCAAGGTACCAAAACAACCAAAGGGTAGGTCCAACACCCAAAACAACCAAAGGATACACCAAGGTACCAAAACAACCAAAGGGTAGGTCCAACACCCAAAACAACCAAAGGATACACCAAGGTACCAAAACAACAAAAGGATAGGTCAATAATCCAAAACAACCAAAGGATAGGCCAAGGATCCAAACCAACCACTTTACAACCACATACTATGCAATTTATAATAATAATAATAATTCATTTATTTTGTATAGCGCTTTTCCAGAAGCCCAAAGGCGCTGAAAAAGCCCAAATTTACCTTTATACATCACCAATACATCTACTAGAGTTATACCAAGGCCATCATACTCTGCATGTTAACTTTATACATTGATACCGCATCTACCAGGATTGTTCTAAGCTCGGGTTAAAATATTAAAGTATGAGAGTTGTAACATTAGTAGAAATATATTGTCATTGCCTTGTTCAGTTTGTAATGATCTGTCTACATTGGAACAAAAACAAAAGATAGCTTGAGATTTTCTTTATTGAAAATAAAAACACAAACAAGGAATATTTCATGCAGAGTACGATACTTGCAAAATCCTTAAAATACGTTGTTGGCCTATGTTGACCTCAAAAATAATTGGTGGTTTAATTCAGTGACCTGTTATGAAAATCCTCTGAAAATTTCAAGTCAATCTGATAAAAATTGAGCATTTTAGAAACTTGGCCTATGTTGACCTTTTGGCCTAAGTTGACCTCAAAAATACTTGGTGGTTGAATTCAGTGACCAGATATTAAAATCCTCTGAAAATTTCAAGTAAATCGGATGAAAATTGAAGATTTTATAAACTTGGCCTATATTGACCTTTTGGCCTATGTTGACCTCAAGAATACTAGGTGGTTGAATTCAGTGACCAGGTATTGTTACGGATTCGGCACTAATTATTGTGGTTATTATTATTATTAACGTTGGTTCTCAGTAAGGGTTATTGTGGTTAAAAGGTTTAAAAGCGCTCATGATAAAAATGATGCCGGAAATCGGACAGTGCACCGGAAGAGGTCGAGCGAGGAAGAAGAGACGTGGAGAGAAGGAAAAAGACGATCTTGGTTGAAGCTCCGTACCGAGCGGTCGAGCGTACAGTGCGAGTGAACTTTGCGTCCTTGAAAGGAAGTTCGTGCGATAGGTGACATCGCCGGAGTGCTGTGGAGCCTGCGTAGTCGGGTATCTGCATTGAGGTTCCGGAGTATCCTTGCCTCAAAGCCCCGGTTCGAGTGAAAGCCGTCCGCCATTTTCGCCACGCGCGCACCCTTCAGTGAAAAGGTTTTTGTCGCGTCGGCCGGGCATTATTCCCCGGTGGGTTGCCGGGGACGGCTGTGCCAGAAAGTGGCTTTTGGAGGGTTATAAGGAGACTCGCTGATTGAACCGCAAACGTGTACGTCGGAGCGCGTCTTTGGGAGGTTTTCCATTCCACCGCTATTTTGCTGGGTGTTGGACCACGTGACCTCTGGGTTGCTTCGATCGTCCACGCCTCAATTGATTTTGATCGGACATTGATCCAACGATCGCTGGAGCGAATCGACTTCGCCTTGGAGGGGTACAGAGACATTGGGGGAGTGCCGTGAGTTTGGGTAAAGGACTAGATAAGGTGGTACCATCTTCAGATAGGGATTGTAGGGTGAATTGCTATTATTATTTGTGTCGTGATTCCGGTGTGATTTATAATATATTATTGTTTGTTCATAACCCTTGGTGTGGTTTCATTATTGATTTGATTGTTTCCTTTGATGGCTTCATTGAGGGTTTCATTATTGATTAATTTCAACCAAGGCTAACACATCTTTCTGCCGGGGATCATCTCGGGGTTCGGAGGTTTACCGAGACCAGGGGATAGGGGAGGACCCTGTAACAGTATGCAAATCCTCTTCAAATTTCAAGTCAATAGGATGTAAATTGAGGATTCTATCAATTTGACAAAGTTGGTGACCTTTGGCCTATGTTGACCTGTTGATCTTTTGAACCCAAAATAATAGGCTTCTTGCTTATGTCCAACTCTACCATTTGGTGAAGTTTCGTGAAGATCGGTTGAAAATTGCAACCTGTAGGCGAATGACACATACAGACAAATGATCAACACATTTCTCAAAAAAAAAAAAATTCCAAGTAACAAACAGACAGAGTAACGCACAAGACCAACAAATAGAACTTGGAAAATCTTCGGTTTTTGCAAATAACAAAGACGAATAAACACAGAATCCTGTCTCTTCGATCAAATTGGGAGACAATATGGGGTTAGAGGTCAGTGGTTCAAATGTATGAATGTGGCAGATGTTTGGATTTCAACCACAATTTCATTTCTGCATCCCAGTTTGAAGTTATTAATGAGACTCCATTAGGCTATAGATGTGCAATGCAGTGCACCTGCAGAAGGTAGGAATTTACAGATTTTGGTATAAAATAGGATACACCATGTATGGTAGTTGCCCTTCAAATGACACATGGCAACTACCTTGTCATTTAATTTATAGTGCAGAACCTGCTACCAAGAGAGACAGCGTTCTAAGGTATCTGGTGTCAAGCAGTGTGACCAGGTGTCAAGCAGTGTGCCCAGGTGTCAAGCAGTGTGACCAGGTGTCAAGCAGTGTGCCCAGGTGTCAAGCAGTGTGACCAGGTGTCAAGCAGTGTGACCAGGTGTCAAGCAGTGTGACCAGGTGTCAAGCAGTGTGACCAGGTGTCAAGCAGTGTGCCCAGGTGTCAAGCAGTGTGACCAGGTGTCAAGCAGTGTGACCAGGTGTCAAGCAGTGTGCCCAGGTGTCAAGCAGTGTGACCAGGTGTCAAGCAGTGTGACCAGGTGTCAAGCAGTGTGACCAGGTGTCAAGCAGTGTGACCAGGTGTCAAGCAGTGTGACCAGGTGTCAAGCAGTGTGACCAGGTGTCAAGGAACCTACAAGAAGATCAGAGCATGTGCTCTCTGCACTCCAGGGAGGAATAATTGTAATTTGATCAGTATGCCGGTGGTAACTCAGTTGCTGTGCCAAATACACCATGGGATATTTAAGGTCCACCAACTCAGTTGCTGTGCCAAATACACCATGGGGTATTTAAGGTCCACCAACTCAGTTGCTGTGCCAAATACACCATAGGGTATTTAAGGTCCACCAACTCAGTTGCTGTGCCAAATACACCATGGGGTATTTAAGGTCCACCAACTCAGTTGCTTTGCCAAATACACCATGGGGTATTTAAGGTCCACCAACTCATGCCAGCAAATAGCACATCGTGATTCAGGACCTTGGAGTCTTTACTTGGAGCAGGATTCGAACCCAGGCTGGACAACTCAGTGGGGTGTGTCACGCGTGTGCATACCTTCACACCATCCTGTGGCCACATGCATCCCATAAACATCTCCATGGCTCCCATAAACATCTCCATGGCTCCCATAAACATCTTCATGGCTCCCATAAACATCGAACATCGAGATGGGTTCCATAAACCCGATGATGTGAAACAATCGAGCAAAGTGAGTTTCTTACCGCGATCACATGCAGGTAAAATGAAGCCATTTGTAGATCGGAACGTACACTGGAGCAGGTGAGTTAACGTGCCATCGTCAAAAAGAAAGAAAATCAACAACAAAACCCCCAAACTTTCACAGTAACTGGAGGGAGACATTGCTTAATGGTGATA
This sequence comes from Myxine glutinosa, assembly GCF_964187855.1. Taxonomy (NCBI): domain Eukaryota; kingdom Metazoa; phylum Chordata; class Myxini; order Myxiniformes; family Myxinidae; genus Myxine; species Myxine glutinosa. The sequence goes on along the minus strand of NC_136264.1, from coordinate 216,663,263 downwards.
TTTCTAAAACAAAAACAAATGTCCTTTGATGCACTGAGGCCGAAAGAGTCTCCAAGAGGAAAGTTTACAAAACTCTCGAGCAGATCGTTATTGAAGGAGCTTAACACACCAAGCCGCAAATGTGCGTTAACCACACTCTGAACAAATGTGCGCAAACCGCACTCTGAACAAATGTGCGCAAACCGCACTCTGAACAAATGTGCGCAAACCGCACTCTGAACAAATGTGCGCAAACCGCACTCTGAACAAATGTGCGCAAACCGCACTCTGAACAAATGTGCGCAAACCGCACTCTGAACAAAATGTGCGCAAACCGCACTCTGAACAAAATGTGCGCAAACCGCACTCTGAACAAAATGTGCGCAAACCGCACTCTGAACAAAATGTGCGCAAACCGCACTCTGAACAAAATGTGCGCAAACCGCACTCTGAACAAAATGTGCGCAAACCGCACTCTGAACAAAATGTGCGCAAACCGCACTCTGAACAAAATGTGCGCAAACCGCACTCTGAACAAAATGTGCGCAAACCGCACTCTGAACAAAATGTGCGCAAACCGCACTCTGAACAAAATGTGCGCAAACCGCACTCTGAACAAAATGTGCGCAAACCGCACTCTGAACAAAATGTGCGCAAACCGCACTCTGAACAAAATGTGCGCAAACCGCACTCTGAACAAAATGTGCGCAAACCGCACTCTGAACAAAATGTGCGCAAACCGCACTCTGAACAAAATGTGCGCAAACCGCACTCTGAACAAAATGTGCGCAAACCGCACTCTGAACAAAATGTGCGCAAACCGCACTCTGAACAAAATGTGCGCAAACCGCACTCTGAACAAAATGTGCGCAAACCGCACTCTGAACAAAATGTGCGCAAACCGCACTCTGAACAAAATGTGCGCAAACCGCACTCTGAACAAAATGTGCGCAAACCGCACTCTGAACAAAATGTGCGCAAACCGCACTCTGAACAAAATGTGCGCAAACCGCACTCTGAACAAAATGTGCGCAAACCGCACTCTGAACAAAATGTGCGCAAACCGCACTCTGAACAAAATGTGCGCAAACCGCACTCTGAACAAAATGTGCGCAAACCGCACTCTGAACAAAATGTGCGCAAACCGCACTCTGAACAAAATGTGCGCAAACCGCACTCTGAACAAAATGTGCGCAAACCGCACTCTGAACAAAATGTGCGCAAACCGCACTCTGAACAAAATGTGCGCAAACCGCACTCTGAACAAAATGTGCGCAAACCGCACTCTGAACAAAATGTGCGCAAACCGCACTCTGAACAAAATGTGCGCAAACCGCACTCTGAACAAAATGTGCGCAAACCGCACTCTGAACAAAATGTGCGCAAACCGCACTCTGAACAAAATGTGCGCAAACCGCACTCTGAACAAAATGTGCGCAAACCGCACTCTGAACAAAATGTGCGCAAACCGCACTCTGAACAAAATGTGCGCAAACCGCACTCTGAACAAAATGTGCGCAAACCGCACTCTGAACAAAATGTGCGCAAACCGCACTCTGAACAAAATGTGCGCAAACCGCACTCTGAACAAAATGTGCGCAAACCGCACTCTGAACAAAATGTGCGCAAACCGCACTCTGAACAAAATGTGCGCAAACCGCACTCTGAACAAAATGTGCGCAAACCGCACTCTGAACAAAATGTGCGCAAACCGCACTCTGAACAAAATGTGCGCAAACCGCACTCTGAACAAAATGTGCGCAAACCGCACTCTGAACAAAATGTGCGCAAACCGCACTCTGAACAAAATGTGCGCAAACCGCACTCTGAACAAAATGTGCGCAAACCGCACTCTGAACAAAATGTGCGCAAACCGCACTCTGAACAAAATGTGCGCAAACCGCACTCTGAACAAAATGTGCGCAAACCGCACTCTGAACAAAATGTGCGCAAACCGCACTCTGAACAAAATGTGCGCAAACCGCACTCTGAACAAAATGTGCGCAAACCGCACTCTGAACAAAATGTGCGCAAACCGCACTCTGAACAAAATGTGCGCAAACCGCACTCTGAACAAAATGTGCGCAAACCGCACTCTGAACAAAATGTGCGCAAACCGCACTCTGAACAAAATGTGCGCAAACCGCACTCTGAACAAAATGTGCGCAAACCGCACTCTGAACAAAATGTGCGCAAACCGCACTCTGAACAAAATGTGCGCAAACCGCACTCTGAACAAAATGTGCGCAAACCGCACTCTGAACAAAATGTGCGCAAACCGCACTCTGAACAAAATGTGCGCAAACCGCACTCTGAACAAAATGTGCGCAAACCGCACTCTGAACAAAATGTGCGCAAACCGCACTCTGAACAAAATGTGCGCAAACCGCACTCTGAACAAAATGTGCGCAAACCGCACTCTGAACAAAATGTGCGCAAACCGCACTCTGAACAAAATGTGCGCAAACCGCACTCTGAACAAAATGTGCGCAAACCGCACTCTGAACAAAATGTGCGCAAACCGCACTCTGAACAAAATGTGCGCAAACCGCACTCTGAACAAAATGTGCGCAAACCGCACTCTGAACAAAATGTGCGCAAACCGCACTCTGAACAAAATGTGCGCAAACCGCACTCTGAACAAAATGTGCGCAAACCGCACTCTGAACAAAATGTGCGCAAACCGCACTCTGAACAAAATGTGCGCAAACCGCACTCTGAACAAAATGTGCGCAAACCGCACTCTGAACAAAATGTGCGCAAACCGCACTCTGAACAAAATGTGCGCAAACCGCACTCTGAACAAAATGTGCGCAAACCGCACTCTGAACAAAATGTGCGCAAACCGCACTCTGAACAAAATGTGCGCAAACCGCACTCTGAACAAAATGTGCGCAAACCGCACTCTGAACAAAATGTGCGCAAACCGCACTCTGAACAAAATGTGCGCAAACCGCACTCTGAACAAAATGTGCGCAAACCGCACTCTGAACAAAATGTGCGCAAACCGCACTCTGAACAAAATGTGCGCAAACCGCACTCTGAACAAAATGTGCGCAAACCGCACTCTGAACAAAATGTGCGCAAACCGCACTCTGAACAAAATGTGCGCAAACCGCACTCTGAACAAAATGTGCGCAAACCGCACTCTGAACAAAATGTGCGCAAACCGCACTCTGAACAAAATGTGCGCAAACCGCACTCTGAACAAAATGTGCGCAAACCGCACTCTGAACAAAATGTGCGCAAACCGCACTCTGAACAAAATGTGCGCAAACCGCACTCTGAACAAAATGTGCGCAAACCGCACTCTGAACAAAATGTGCGCAAACCGCACTCTGAACAAAATGTGCGCAAACCGCACTCTGAACAAAATGTGCGCAAACCGCACTCTGAACAAAATGTGCGCAAACCGCACTCTGAACAAAATGTGCGCAAACCGCACTCTGAACAAAATGTGCGCAAACCGCACTCTGAACAAAATGTGCGCAAACCGCACTCTGAACAAAATGTGCGCAAACCGCACTCTGAACAAAATGTGCGCAAACCGCACTCTGAACAAAATGTGCGCAAACCGCACTCTGAACAAAATGTGCGCAAACCGCACTCTGAACAAAATGTGCGCAAACCGCACTCTGAACAAAATGTGCGCAAACCGCACTCTGAACAAAATGTGCGCAAACCGCACTCTGAACAAAATGTGCGCAAACCGCACTCTGAACAAAATGTGCGCAAACCGCACTCTGAACAAAATGTGCGCAAACCGCACTCTGAACAAAATGTGCGCAAACCGCACTCTGAACAAAATGTGCGCAAACCGCACTCTGAACAAAATGTGCGCAAACCGCACTCTGAACAAAATGTGCGCAAACCGCACTCTGAACAAAATGTGCGCAAACCGCACTCTGAACAAAATGTGCGCAAACCGCACTCTGAACAAAATGTGCGCAAACCGCACTCTGAACAAAATGTGCGCAAACCGCACTCTGAACAAAATGTGCGCAAACCGCACTCTGAACAAAATGTGCGCAAACCGCACTCTGAACAAAATGTGCGCAAACCGCACTCTGAACAAAATGTGCGCAAACCGCACTCTGAACAAAATGTGCGCTAACCGCACTCTGAACAAAATGTGCGTTAACCACACTCTGAACAAAATGTGCGTTAACCACACTCTGAACAAATGTGCGTTAACCACACTCTGAACAAATGTGCGTTAACCACACTCTGAACAAATGTGCGTTAACCACACTCTGAACAAATGTGCGTTAACCACACTCTGAACAAATGTGCGTTAACCACACTCTGAACAAATGTGCGTTAACCACACTCTGAACAAATGTGCGTTAACCACACTCTGAACAAATGTGCGTTAACCACACTCTGAACAAATGTGCGTTAACCACACTCTGAACAAATGTGCGTTAACCACACTCTGAACAAATGTGCGTTAACCACACTCTGAACAAATGTGCGTTAACCACACTCTGAACAAATGTGCGTTAACCACACTCTGAACAAATGTGCGTTAACCACACTCTGAACAAATGTGCGTTAACCACACTCTGAACAAATGTGCGTTAACCACACTCTGAACAAATGTGCGTTAACCACACTCTGAACAAATGTGCGTTAACCACACTCTGAACAAATGTGCGTTAACCACACTCTGAACAAATGTGCGTTAACCACACTCTGAACAAATGTGCGTTAACCACACTCTGAACAAATGTGCGTTAACCACACTCTGAACAAATGTGCGTTAACCACACTCTGAACAAATGTGCGTTAACCACACTCTGAACAAATGTGCGTTAACCACACTCTGAACAAATGTGCGTTAACCACACTCTGAACAAATGTGCGTTAACCACACTCTGAACAAATGTGCGTTAACCACACTCTGAACAAATGTGCGTTAACCACACTCTGAACAAATGTGCGTTAACCACACTCTGAACAAATGTGCGTTAACCACACTCTGAACAAATGTGCGTTAACCACACTCTGAACAAATGTGCGTTAACCACACTCTGAACAAATGTGCGTTAACCACACTCTGAACAAATGTGCGTTAACCACACTCTGAACAAATGTGCGTTAACCACACTCTGAACAAATGTGCGTTAACCACACTCTGAACAAATGTGCGTTAACCACACTCTGAACAAATGTGCGTTAACCACACTCTGAACAAATGTGCGTTAACCACACTCTGAACAAATGTGCGTTAACCACACTCTGAACAAATGTGCGTTAACCACACTCTGAACAAATGTGCGTTAACCACACTCTGAACAAATGTGCGTTAACCACACTCTGAACAAATGTGCGTTAACCACACTCTGAACAAATGTGCGTTAACCACACTCTGAACAAATGTGCGTTAACCACACTCTGAACAAATGTGCGTTAACCACACTCTGAACAAATGTGCGTTAACCACACTCTGAACAAATGTGCGTTAACCACACTCTGAACAAATGTGCGTTAACCACACTCTGAACAAATGTGCGTTAACCACACTCTGAACAAATGTGCGTTAACCACACTCTGAACAAATGTGCGTTAACCACACTCTGAACAAATGTGCGTTAACCACACTCTGAACAAATGTGCGTTAACCACACTCTGAACAAATGTGCGTTAACCACACTCTGAACAAATGTGCGTTAACCACACTCTGAACAAATGTGCGTTAACCACACTCTGAACAAATGTGCGTTAACCACACTCTGAACAAATGTGCGTTAACCACACTCTGAACAAATGTGCGTTAACCACACTCTGAACAAATGTGCGTTAACCACACTCTGAACAAATGTGCGTTAACCACACTCTGAACAAATGTGCGTTAACCACACTCTGAACAAATGTGCGTTAACCACACTCTGAACAAATGTGCGTTAACCACACTCTGAACAAATGTGCGTTAACCACACTCTGAACAAATGTGCGTTAACCACACTCTGAACAAATGTGCGTTAACCACACTCTGAACAAATGTGCGTTAACCACACTCTGAACAAATGTGCGTTAACCACACTCTGAACAAATGTGCGTTAACCACACTCTGAACAAATGTGCGTTAACCACACTCTGAACAAATGTGCGTTAACCACACTCTGAACAAATGTGCGTTAACCACACTCTGAACAAATGTGCGTTAACCACACTCTGAACAAATGTGCGTTAACCACACTCTGAACAAATGTGCGTTAACCACACTCTGAACAAATGTGCGTTAACCACACTCTGAACAAATGTGCGTTAACCACACTCTGAACAAATGTGCGTTAACCACACTCTGAACAAATGTGCGTTAACCACACTCTGAACAAATGTGCGTTAACCACACTCTGAACAAATGTGCGTTAACCACACTCTGAACAAATGTGCGTTAACCACACTCTGAACAAATGTGCGTTAACCACACTCTGAACAAATGTGCGTTAACCACACTCTGAACAAATGTGCGTTAACCACACTCTGAACAAATGTGCGTTAACCACACTCTGAACAAATGTGCGTTAACCACACTCTGAACAAATGTGCGTTAACCACACTCTGAACAAATGTGCGTTAACCACACTCTGAACAAATGTGCGTTAACAACACTCTGAACAAATGTGCGTTAACAACACTCTGAACAAATGTGCGTTAACCACACTCTGAACAAATGTGCGTTAACCACACTCTGAACAAATGTGCGTTAACCACACTCTGAACAAATGTGCGTTAACCACACTCTGAACAAATGTGCGTTAACCACACTCTGAACAAATGTGCGTTAACCACACTCTGAACAAATGTGCGTTAACCACACTCTGAACAAATGTGCGTTAACCACACTCTGAACAAATGTGCGTTAACCACACTCTGAACAAATGTGCGTTAACCACACTCTGAACAAATGTGCGTTAACCACACTCTGAACAAATGTGCGTTAACCACACTCTGAACAAATGTGCGTTAACCACACTCTGAACAAATGTGCGTTAACCACACTCTGAACAAATGTGCGTTAACCACACTCTGAACAAATGTGCGTTAACCACACTCTGAACAAATGTGCGTTAACCACACTCTGAACAAATGTGCGTTAACCACACTCTGAACAAATGTGCGTTAACCACACTCTGAACAAATGTGCGTTAACCACACTCTGAACAAATGTGCGTTAACCACACTCTGAACAAATGTGCGTTAACCACACTCTGAACAAATGTGCGTTAACCACACTCTGAACAAATGTGCGTTAACCACACTCTGAACAAATGTGCGTTAACCACACTCTGAACAAATGTGCGTTAACCACACTCTGAACAAATGTGCGTTAACCACACTCTGAACAAATGTGCGTTAACCACACTCTGAACAAATGTGCGTTAACCACACTCTGAACAAATGTGCGTTAAACACACTCTGAACAAATGTGCGTTAACCACACTCTGAACAAATGTGCGTTAACCACACTTTGAACAAATGTGCGTTAACCACACTCTGAACAAATGTGCATTAACCACACTCTAAACAAATGGTCATTAACCACACTCTAAACAAATGGTCATTAACCACACTCTGAACAAATGTGCGTTAACCACCTTCTGAACAAATGTGCATTAACCACACTCTGAACAAATGTGCGTTAACCACGCTCTGAACAAATGTGCGCAAACCACACTCTGAACAAATGTGCACAAACCACACTCTGAACAAATGTGCGTTAACCACACTGTGAACAAATGTGCGATAACCACACTCTGAACAAATGTGCGATAACTATACTCTGAACAAATGTGCGTTAACCACGCTCTGAACAAATGAGCACAAACCACACTCTGAACAAATGTGCGCAAACCACACTCTGAACAAATGTGCGTTAACCACGCTCTGAACAAATGTGCGCAAACCACACCCTGAACAAATGTGCACAAAACACACTCTGAACATGTCCTCGCACCAGTCAAGGCAGCACCCACCACCCAGTGGCTCTCATTACATACAAACAAGTCCCTGCAAAGGCTCCTTACAAACCCCCAACAGATCCTTACAATTTTCTGAATGCTCCTTACAAACCCCAAACGGCTCCTTATGCCCACTAAAGTATCACAAACCCCAAATATTCCTTACAACCACACAAAGGTTCTGGACAAACCCCAAAGGCACTCCACAAACCCCAAAGGCTCCTTACAAACCCCAAAATGGTCCTTACAAACCCCCCAAAAGCTCCTTACAAACCCCCCAATGATCCTCACAGCCTTCCAAGGGCTCCTTACAAACCCACAAATGCTCCTTACAACCCCCACAATGCTCCATACAAACCTCTAAATGATCCTTACTAACCTCCAAATGATCCTTACAACCCTCAAAAGCACCTTACAACCCACCCAAATGCTCCTTACAAACCCCAAATGTTCCTTATAACCACACAAAGGTTCCGAACAAACCCCAAAGGCTCCTTACAAACCCCAAAATGCTCCTTACAACCCCACAAAGGTTCCGTACAAACCCAAAAGGTGCCCTACAAACCCACAAAGGCTCCTTACAAATCCCCACAAATGGCCTTGCAAACCCCTAAAGGCTCCTTACAAACTTCCAAGGGCTCCTTACAAACTCACAAATGCTCCTTACAACCCCCAACTGCCCCTAACAAACCTCAAAGGGTTCCTTACACCCCACAAAGGTTCCGCACAAACCCCAAAGGTGTCTTAGAAACCCCCAAAGGCTCCTTACAACCGCCCAACTGGCCTTACAAACCGCCCAAATGGCCTTCCAACCCCTCGTCTCCTTGCAAACCCTCAAAGGCTCCTTACAAACCACAAAATGGCCTTCCAACCCCTCAATGCTCCTTACAAACCCCCAAATGATCCTCCAAACCCTCCAAATGCTCCTTACAAACCCGCAAATGCTCCTTACAACCCCAAAGGCTCCGTACAAACGCCTAAATGATCCTTACAACCCCTAAAGGCTCCTTACAAACCCCCAAATGTTCTGTACAAACCACAACGGTGCCTTACAAACCCCAAAGGTGCCTTACAAACCCCCAAAGGGTCTTTCCAAACCCCCCAAATGTTCCTTACAAACACCTAAATGCTCCTTACAAACCGCCAAATGATCTTTACAACCCTCCAAGAGCCCCTTACAAACTTCCAAATGATCCTTACAATCCCCAAAAGCATCGTACAACCCCAAAGGCTCCTTACCAACCCACAAATGTACCGTACAAACCCAAAGGCTCCTTACAAATTCCAAAGACTCCTTACAAAACTCGAAATGATACGTACAACCTTCGCAACACCTTACAGTCTCCCCCAAAGGCTCCTTACAACCCCCCAAATATTCCGTATAACCCCTAAAGGGCCCTTACAAACCCACAAATGTTCCTTACAAACCCACAAAGATTCCCCACAACCCCCCAAAGGCTCCTTACAACCCCCCACAACGTTCCTTACAAACCCACAGCGGCGCCTTACAAACCCCAAAGGTTCATCACAAACCCCCAAAGGCTCCTTACAAACCCCCAAAGATTCCTCACAAACCCCCAACGGCTCCTTACAATCCTCCAAATGCAATGGGACTCCGTGTTCCTTCACAAACTCCATCATTCACACACAAACAACGGACGACGTGTAACATGAGAGAATTCTCTCACCTGCCATGAGACTCTTCGTGTCGTTCGCTCGAACCTTCTTCACCCAGTAGAGCATAAAGTATCGAACCGCGGATCACCTTAAATACCTAGATGGATGACGAGCGGAGGAGAGAGAGCGCGGAGAGAGAGCTGGAGAGAGAGCGGGAGATAGAACACGGAGGAGAGCGCGCTGGAGAGAGAGCTGAGGAGAGAGCTGGAGAGAGAGCGGCAGATAGAGCGCGTAGGAGAGCGCGCTGGAGAGAGAGCTGGAGAGAGAACACGGAAGAGAGAGCTCTGGAGAGAGAGCTCTGGAGAGAGAGCTGGAGAAGAGAGCGCTGAAGAGAGAGCGCGCTGAGGAGAGAGAGAGCGCGCTGAGGAGAGAGAGAGAGAGAGCGCGGGCGAGCGCGCTGGAGAGAGAGCGCGGAGAGAGCTCTGGAGAGAGAGCGCGGGAGAGAGAGCGCGGGATAGAGCGCGCTGGAGAGAGAGCGCGGACGAGCGCGCTGGAGAGAGAGCGCGGAAGAGAGAACTCTGGAGAGAGAGCTCTGGAGAGAGAGCTGGAGAAAGAGCGGGAGACAAAGAGAGAGCTGGAGAGAGAGCGGGAGAGAGAGCGCGGAAGAGAGAGCTCTGGAGAGAGAGCTCTGGAGAGAGAGCTGGAGAAAGAGCGGGAGACAAAGAGAGAGCTGGAGAGAGCGGGAGAGAGAGCGGGAGAAAGAGCTGGAGAGAGAGCGGCAGAGAGAGAGCGGGGGAGAGAGCGGAACAGAGAGCGGGAGAGAAAGAGAGAGCTGGAGAGAGATTCGGAGAGAAAGAGAGAGCTGGAGAGAGAGCGAGAGAGATTCGGAGAGAAAGAGAGAGCGGGAGAGAGAGCGGGAGAGAGAGCGGGGACGATGAACGTTCCTGTGAAACGATCTCAGAATCCCTCACAAATTCCCTCCCTCCCGCCTCCTCCCATGAACTCTCCGCCTGCTTTACAACGGCACCTCGTGTCACCGAACCCGCTCGCTTATCGTCTGCTTCCTCATCCACACCGTGTGCCATACACACCATCACTATCCATATACAACCTCACTTCATCTCTATACCAACTACCCGAGGTTTTTGGTTCTTTATATATATATATATATATATACACAATACAACCGGTACCTTTAACACTGTCTCCTCAAACTACCCTCACGTCAATGCAACCTACCCTCAAACTAGCCTCAAACTATCCTCAAACTCGCCTCAAACTATTCTCAAACTACTCTCAAACTACTCTCACGTCAACGCAACCTACCCTCAAATTACTCTCATGTCAATGCAATCTACCCCTGAACTACCCTCGAATTACCCTCAAATTATTCTAAAACTACCCTGACGTCAATGCAAGCTACCCCCAAATTACCCTCAAACTACCCTGAAATTACTCTCACGTCAATGCAAGCTACCCCCACACTACCCTCAAACTACCCTCACGTCAATGCAAGCTACCCCCAAACTACCCTCACATCAATGCAACCTGCACTCAAACTACGCTCACATCAATGCAAGCTACACCCAAATTACCCTCAAACTACCCTCAAATTACTCTCACGTCAATGCAAGCTACCCCCACACTACCCTCAAACTATTCTCAAACTACCCTCACGTCAATGCAAGCTACCCCCAAACTACCGTCAAACTATTCTCAAACGACCCTCATATCAATGCAACCTACACTCAAACTACGCCCACATCAATGCCATCTACCCCCAAATTATTCTCAAACTACCCTCAAATTACCCTCACATCAATGCAAGCAACCCCCAAACTATCCTCAAACTACTCTCACGTCAATGCAAGCTACCCCCGAACAACCCTCAAACTATTCTCAAACTACTCTCATGTCAATGCAAGCTACCCCCAAACTATCCTCAAATTACCCTCAAACTATTCTAAAACTACCCTCACATCAATGCAAGCTACCCCCAAATTACCCTCAAATTACTCTCACGTCAATGCAAGCTACCCCCAAATTACCCTCAAATTACTCTCACGTCAATGCAAGCTACCCCCACACTACCCTCAAATTACCCTCAAATTATTATAAAACTACCCCGACGTCAATGCAAGGTACCCCCAAGCTACCCTCAAACATTCCTCAAACTACCTTCACGTCAATACAACCTATCCTCAAATTACCCTCACATCAATGCAAGCAACCCCCAAACTACCCTCAAACTACCCTAAAATTACTCTCACATCAATGCAAGCTAGCCCCGAACTACCGTCAAACTATTCTCAAACTACCCTCACGTCAATGCAACCTACCCTCAAACTATTCTCAAACTACTCTCACGTCAATGCAACCTACCCTCAAACTACCCTCAAATTACTCTCATGTCAATGCAATCTACCCCTGAACTACCCTCGAATTACCCTCAAATTATTCTAAAACTACCCTGACGTCAATGCAAGCTACCCCCAAATTACCCTCAAACTACCCTGAAATTACTCTCACGTCAATGCAAGCTACCCCCACACTACCCTCAAACTACCCTCACGTCAATGCAAGCTACCCCCAAACTATTCTCAAACTACCCTCACATCAATGCAACCTACACTCAAACTACGCTCACATCAATGCAAGCTACACCCAAATTACCCTCAAACTACTCTCACGTCAATGCAAGCTACCCCCACACTACCCTCAAATTACCCTCAAACTATTCTCAAACTACAATCACGTCAATGCAAGCTACCCCCAAACTACAGTCAAACTATTCTCAAACTACCCTCACATCAATGCAACCTACACTCAAACTACGCTCACATCAATGCAATCTACCCCCAAATTATCCTCAAACTACCGTCAAATTACCCTCACATCAATGCAAGCAACCCCCAAACTACCCTCACGTCAATGCAAGCTACCCCCGAACAACCCTCAAACTATTCTCAAACTACCCTCATGTCAATGCAAGCTACCCCCAAACTATCCTCAAATTACCCTCAAACTATTCTAAAACTACCCTCACATCAATGCAACCGACACACAAACTACGCTCATATCAATGCAAGCTACCCTCAAATTACTCTCACGTCAATGCAAGCTACCCCCACACTACCCTCAAATTACCCTCAAATTATTATAAAACTACCCCGACGTCAATGCAAGGTACCCCCAAGCTACCCTCAAACATTCCTCAAACTACCTTCACGTCAATACAACCTATCCTCAAATTACCCTCACATCAATGCAAGCAACCCCCAAACTACCCTCAAACTACCCTAAAATTACTCTCACATCAATGCAAGCTAGCCCCGAACTACCGTCAAACTATTCTCAAACTACCCTCACGTCAATGCAAGCTACCCCCAAACTATCCTCAAATTACCCTCAAACTATTCTCAAACTACCCTCACGTCAATGCAAGCTACCCCCAAACTATCCTCAAATTACCCTCAAACTATTCTCAAACGACCCTCACATCAATGCAACCGACACTCAAACTACGCTCACATCAATGCAAGCTACCCCCAAATTACCCTCGAACTACCCTCAAATTACTCTCACGTCAATGCAAGCTACCCCCACACTACCCTCAAATTATTATAAAACTACCCCGACGTCAATGCAAGGTACCCCCAAGCTACCCTCAAACATTTCTCAAACAACCTTAACGTCAATACAACCTATCCTCAAATTACCCTCACATCAATGCAAGCAACCACCAAACTACCCTCAAATTACTCTCACATCAATGCAAGCTAGCCCTGAACTACCGTCAAACTATTCTCAAACTACCCTCACGTCAATGCAAGCTACCCCCAAACTATCCTCAAATTACCCTCAAACTATTCTCAAACTACCCTCACATCAATGCAACCTACACTCAAACTACGCTCACATCAATGCAAGCTACCCCCAAATTATCCTCAAACTACCCTCACATCAATGCAAGCAACCCCCAAACTACCCTCAAACTACCCTCATGTCAATGCAAGCTACCCCCAAACTATCCTCAAATTACCCTCAAACTATTCTAAAACTACCCTCACATCAATGCAACCTACCCCCAAATTATCCTCACATCAATGCAAGCAACCCCCAAACTACACTCACGTCAATGCAAGCTACCCCCGAACTACCCTCAAACTATTGTCAAATTACCCTCACATCAATGCAAGATACACCCAAACTATCCTCAAACTATTTTCAAACTACCCTCACATCAATGCAACCAACACTCAAACTATGCTCACATCAATGCAAGCTACCCCCAAATTATCCTCAAACTACCCTCACATCAATGCAAGCAACCCCCAAACTACACTCACGTCAATGCAAGCTACCCCCGAACTACCCTCAAACTATTGTCAAATTACCCTCACATCAATGCAAGATACACCCAAACTATCCTCAAATTACCCTCAAACTATTTTCAAACTACCCTCACATCAATGCAACCTACACTCAAACTATGCTCACATCAATGCAAGCTACCCCCAAATTATCCTCAAACTACCCTCACATCAATGCAAGCTACCCCCAAATTATCCTCAAACTACCCTCAAATTACCCTCACATCAATGCAACCTACACTCAAACTATGCTCACGTCAATGCAAGCTACCCTCATACTATCCCCAAACGATCCTCGTGCCAATGCAAACTAAACCTAAACGGACTGCTCAGATTTTCTTGGGGGACAAAATACCAGTCATGACCGTGGTCTATCAAGACCCAAACGTGTTACAACATACACTTGTGGCTCTGCTTAAAGGCTACTGGGGGGGGGGGGTTGCCGCCCTCCCCCCCATAGACTACCTTAGACCCCGATTTTTTTGTTAATGTCGTGAACGAACTTTGGTACATCATGGGTGGTGAAGGTTGTGGTCAAATTTCATCGAAATAGTGTTTGTAGTTTAAGAGGAAAAAGCAAATACCTATTTTGGGGCGACCCCCAGGCAACCCCCCAGTAGACCCTCAGGGCCCAATCTTTTTTTAAATTCCGTGAACTAACTTTGGTATATCACATGTTATGCATGTTGTGGTCAAGTTTCCTCGGAATTGCCTGTGTGGTTTCTAAGAAGAAAGCAAATACCTATTTTGGGGGGCAGCCTCCACTCCGTACTCCCCGAAAGAGGCAGTTTTTTTAAATGCCGTGAACAAACTTTGGTGGTGAAGCTCGGGGGGGTGAAGGTTTTTGTTTTGTTTTTTTCTATACAGTCAAGGCTCGTGTAAGAGCTAATACATTACACACGAAAACATGCACGGACCCATAAAACATACTGTTACGGTTTTTAGAACCTTCACTTTGTAAATTTAGTATTCAAATTTCCTATGTACATTTCCCCTTTAATTGGCTGTTAATTGAAATGAGTGCACCGTAGCTAGTCCATATACAAGCATGTAGGCCACCATAGAACCTTTCGAAAGTTATTTCTTTATTCTATGTCAGGATAAGGCTCTGTCTCCCATTAGTTGACTCTGCATTGCACCGAATCAAATAAGATAGATCCCCATTCAATTTCCCAAAACCTCCATTGCCGACCGCATTGCCAACCGCATTACCAAATACACCAGCCCTCCATTGAACACGCGGTCAACCCGGGGAAGAAGGGTGTGGCCCCACCTAGTCATCAGAGGGAGGAGTGAACCAGCCCCGATCAACCAACCAAGGATGAGGGGTTTGGCTTGAGAGGGCGGAGAGAGAACGATCGGGCAGTTTCGTGAACGTTCCAGGGTGTGGCGCTATATAACCCGTCACGCGATGCCCCAACCGAGAGATGAGTGAGCAGTCCACCGGACTCCAATTGAGGAGGAGCTGGGATGCGCGTTTGAATCAACCGCAGCTTTGAACCAACCGCAGCTTTGAGTCCACCGCAGCTGAACCAACCGCAGCTTTGAGACCACCGCAGTTGAGACCACCGTAGTCCAGCCCCCCTGTGACACGCAGCTTCGACCCGCTGCTACACGGGAACCAGCTTGCGGTGGCATCGGTGGCCGTCGAGGTCCAGCCCGACGTCCCGGGTGGGAGCAAGCTCCAGCTGAACCTTCCTCTACTTCCAGCCATTCGTTCCTGCCTTCATTCCCCATTCGTGTAAGTCTGATTGTCGTCTGTTTTGTGTGTCTTGTCCTGGGGTATAAGTAAGCTTGTATAGGTAAGCTAGTATTGCACTGTCTTCTTTTTCTGTAAATTATTTTCGTATTTTTCCTCCTTCCTTGGTTTCTTTGGTCTTGTACATAATAGTTAGTAATAAATCCTGTTATTTCCTACCTTTTCCTTCTTCTTCTTCCTCGTCCGTTCGTCCTTGTCTTTTCCACATTGAATACCTGTGGCATGATTTGGCCAACGTTTAGAATCGGGTTAGTGAATGCTAATGGTTCGAGCCGCGGCTGCTAATCCGCTCGGCAATTAACATCCTGTCCGCGGTCTCGAACGAGGTTGCTCACCTGCCTCCCTGGAGGGAGCTGGGCAGCTTCAGGACTCACATCGGTCAGTCACAGACAAAGGGATTAATCCCCCCTTGGTAAGGGGAAAAAGGGCCGACGGGGAGATCCGCAACAATTGGTGTCGGGAGCGAGATTCGGACCTGAAGTGTCAAATTACGAGTGGCCAAAAAAAAATTTAAACATCCAAATTTCGAAAATCGTGCCATGGATAGTCAAGGCGAACGGATGCCGGTGGGTGAGTTAGAAGGGGGGGGGGGGGTAGAAGCGACCCAGGACCCCATGGAGGAGGTTTTTTTTTTGGTTTTTTTTGTATACTGAATTGAGGCTCGTGAAAGAGCTAACATTTACTTCACAAACAAATCAACCAGACAAACAAAACACACAAAAAGCGGGAGCGGAAAACAAGATGGGGAGAGAAGGGGAAGCACACAAACACAACATTTGAGAGCAGGGAGATGTGTGGAAGGGAGAGGGCTTGGGGGGAGGAGGCAGGGGAAGGGGGGGGGGGGTGGAGGGGGAAGTATAAAACACAAGGACACCAATGACTTCCAGGACAGAAGTTGGTATTTAAAAAAAGTGGAATTGGGGTGAAATTAGCGGGGATAGAAAAGGTCAAGGTTTTGGATGGGGGAAGATAAGAGATGGTGGTGAACAGCTGTTTTAAAGACCTGGAGGGTGGAGTGGGATTGAAGAGAGTGAGGGAGTTTGTTCCAGAGGCGGGAGAAAAGAGGAATGAAGGAGTGAAGGTGAGCAGAGAGTCTTGATTTTGGCAGTTTGACCATAAGAGGGTTGCAGGCAGATCTTGTGCGACCTGTAGGAATATTTGCGGGACAGAGCCCAGAGAGAGCTGGGGGGGCAAGGCCAGAGAGGAGTCGGTAGAAGATGGAAAGACCACCAACCTGCCTGCGGTGAGTGAGTGAGAGGCCCTTGGAGTTAGCTTCATCGCGGGAGATTCCAATGATTCTGAATGCTTTGGTTTCAACAGCGTGAAGACGAGCTAGGTGTGAGGCAGGAGCACCAGCCCAGAGGGGAGAGCAGTATTCCATTGAGCTGCGGATGAAAGCCTTGTATGTGGTGAGGAGCTCAGGTGTGCCAAGGAAGGACTTCGCACGACGGAGGATGCCCAGTCGGCGACTGGCTTTGGAGGCCAGATTTGAAATGTGGTTTTCCCAGGAAAGATCATGGCAGATAGTGAGACCCAAAAGCTTGAGTGACAGAACTTCTTGGAGAGGATTATTCAGAAAGTGGATGGGAGGGTTGTCCAGTCGGTCTTTTCGGAGAGACATCGTAAGAGTGTGAGATTTGTCAGGATTGAAAGACATGTTACACTTGTTTGCCCAGTCTGTGATTTTGTCCAGGTCTGCAGAGAGTGAGGAGGCAGCAGACTGCCGATCTGAGGGATGAAGAATGGAGGGACAGAAAGTAGAGTCATCAGCAAAGAGACACAGAGGATTTTCAAGAGAGTCAGAGAGATCATTGATGAAGACCAGAAAAAGCACAGGGCCTAGAACACTGCCTTGTGGAACTCCAGCCTGAACAGGAAGAGGAGATGGGAGAAACCCATTCAGGGCCACACATTGACTACGACTAGAGAGGAAGTCCGCCAGCCATGCGTGGAGATTTCCATGGATACCAAAAGACGAGAGTTTGGTGAGCAGAGCGGGGTGCCAGACCGTATCGAAGGCACGTGATATGTCAAGGGAGACTGCTCTAATTTCCTGTTTGGCATTGAGGACCTCCATCCATTGTTGAGAAAGCAGAAGCAGCATGTCCAGAGTAGAGTGTCCAGGTCTGAAACCAAATTGATGATCAGAGATCAAGCCATTGGAGAAGAGGAAAGATTTCATATCTGAAGCAATGATGGATTCCATGACTTTGCTGATAATTGGGAAAAGGCTGATTGGTCTGTAGTTGCTGGGATCTCTTTTTGCACCTTTTTTGTGCAAAGCGGTGATGTTGGCAGATTTCCAAGCAGATGGAAGATGACCTTGAGCAAAAGAGAGGGTGAAGAGAAGAGAGAGAGGGAGTGAAAGAGCGGAAGAACAGGATTTTAGGACCCGTGGGCTGATGCCGTCAGGTCCAGTTGCAGAATCCGAGTCGAGGGTTGACAGAAACTTTTCCACCTTGTCAGGAGGAAAGGACACAGAGTCCAGGAGCAGCTGGGTACGACTGGGTACGGTGGGTACAGAGAGGGATGGGTTTGGGACACAAGATTTAGAGGCAAACACAGAGTTGAGGCATTCAGCTTTTTCACGTGCGGAGTCAGCCGTGTGGCCATTTGAGGTGAGGGAGGGGATGGAGGGGGAACAAACACCAGAAACTGATTTGACCAGATGCCACCAGGATTTGGAAGAGGGAGACAGATAAGAGAGTTCGGTCCTGAGAACGGAGAGATATTGTTTCCTGGCTCTCCTGAGGGTGGACACACACTTGTTTCGGGCTTTGTGAAAGAAAATGAGATTTCCTTCCGTTGGATTTGCTTTCCAGGAGACGAAAGCAAGTTGTTTCTGGGCAATAGCCTCACCACAAGATTCCGTGTACCATGGACGGGAGGAAGGGTATGACAACAGAAGACGAGATGGGATAAATCTGTGCATGAGAGAGAGCAGTTTGCTTTGGAAGAATTCCCAGGAAGAATTGATGTCAGAGGCAGTAGAGATGGGAGACCAGTCCAGATGATTGATGGCTGCTTGAAGACCGTGCCAGTTGGCCTGAGTGAAATGCCAGACTCGTCGCCACTGAGGAGGCTCTCTGAGAATGGTCAGAGAGATGTCCACTTTAACAAGCACATGATCAGAAGAGCCGATTGGAGCAGAAGAAGAGCAGCAGACATTTTCAGGGAAGTTAGTCATAACCAAGTCCAGAAGAGAAGATGCTCCGTTGACTGAAATCCGGGTCGGGAAATTGACAGATTGTGTCAGTCCCAGTGAGTCACAGAAGTCCTTTGCTGAAGAGCCATGGCTGGTGAGAGAGGTACCCACACCCAGCCAACTGGCACGGTGACAGTTGAAATCACCACATATGAGGAAGAGAGAGTTGGGATGGGTAGATAGAAGTTGGTCCATATTCTCAGACAGCGAGATGTAGATGGAGTCATCACTGTTTGATGGACGGTACAACACACATATGAACAAAAGGTGGGAGCGAAGGGGAAGCCGTAGCCAAAGGTATTCCTGGGGGTGAGGTGGAGAGAGGGCAGTGCAGGGCGAGTGAGGAAGAGAGTTTTTTTTAATAAAGATAGCAACCCCACCTCCAGTACGAGGCTCTGGTCTATCATACCGGAGTAGGGAGTAACCTGGGAGAGATACCAAGGAATCAGAGACATCATGAAGGAGGAAAGTTTCTGTTGAGCAGATCACGTCTGGTTTGTCAGAAGCAACCTGTATGGAGAGATCAGACATGTTTGAGCGAAGGCCCCGGATGTTTGAGGTCCATACTGTTAAGGAAGAGGAAGGGGGAGCATCGGATACAGAACAGGGGGGGGGGGGGAGCGGTAGGGTAAGATGTGGAAGAGGAGGAAGAGGTAGGGAGAGCTGTTGAAGGTGTGTCAGAGATTACAGAATAGCTCGGAGAAAGGGAAGGATGGGGCAGACAAAAGGTTTGATGGTGATTGGGAGAGGCGCAGTGAGGTGTTATTTGACGAGGGGGAAGAGCGAGGCAGAAGGTTGAGGGAGATGAAGGTGAAAGTTGGAAGGGGGAAGAAGCGGGGAGGACGCTTTGAGGGGGAGGGGTGAGAGGGGAGTCTAGGAGGGGAGGAGCGAGGGAGAGTCTCGGAGGGGAGGGGTGTGGGGGGAGATTTGAAAGGAATGGGTGATTGGGAAGATTTGGAGGGGAGGGGCAAGGGGGAAGATTTGAAAGAGATGGGTGATGGGGATGATTTGGTGGGGATGGGCAAGGGGGTAGATTTAGAGGGGAGGGGTGATGGGAAATGGGATTTTGGGGTGATGGGATTTTGAAAAATGTACGATTAATGGGAAACGAACATTTATTGCAAAATGAGTTTCTTGAGACATTCGAGTCAAAAATACGTTTGAGGACGCTGGAGGGAGGATGGAATGCTGGAGAGTTTAGGGAATGAATGAAAGATTCACTATAAGAGATGGAATTTTTTTTTGGAATGAATGGATTTGGTGAGCAAGTCGAAAGCATCCTTTTATAGAAGAAGAAGAAAAAGGTGTTATAGAATATGACAGAATACAGGTCTTCAGGGTTCAGATGAGACATTTTTTAACAACGTGATCACAAACAGCGTGGTCGAAGAATGAACGAACGAACAACTAAGAACGAATAAACGAATAAAAACGGAAGGAAATGTTTTTGGGTTTTTTTTTTTTTTTTTTGAGATTTTAAAACAAGGAAGTATGGGATGAAAAGACCGTGAAAAACAGAGACCGGAAAAAAATTGCAGCGCGATCAGAGAACCGCTGAGACAAAAACAAAGCCTAAAGCCAAGGTTGGACACAGTAGCCTAGTACTACACTTAGGCCTCAGAATACACGATGAGAAAGACCGACGATTCTGTACACAGGTATGAAAAACCAACGCCAAGAATACTATTAAAGACACCCCAATAGGTACATACAAGACCAGTTTCGACAAAAACACAATTGTGAAAAGTTACTTAACTTCGAAAGCGAGCGTGCATGGACAGCTTTGAAGAGACGAGACCTCCAATCTTGCGCATGCGCATATATATGAGCATGGGAGCAATGGGAGCCAAATGGGAGCAATGAGGGACGAAGCGAGGGGTACTAGTGCCCAAATTGGGGAATTGAGGAATGACATGGGAAACCAAATTGTAGGATTGGAAAACAGAATGGGGGGCGATTAGAAAACCAAATCAGGGGGCTCGACGGCAAAATCGGGGGGCTAGGAAGCAAATTGGAGCGAATCGGTAAAGTTGGGGACAGAATGGGTGACCGCATACAAAAATGTGGGGAGACCATGGATCGCATGTTGGGCGAGAGGGTCCCAAGGGTGCACGACAAGGTAAAGCGGGTCGAGGAGCACTGGTTGAGCGAAGTGGAGAAAAACGCGCGGGTAAAATGACGGGTATAGAGATCGCGAGCCGGGGTATGGAAAAGCCGGCGACCGCTGAGGTAGAGGGAATTTTATTAAAGCCAACGGTCGTCGAGGTGAACAAAGAAATAATGGGTATAGTTGAAATTGTAGAGACAACAGACTTAGAAGAGCAACAGTTGGAGGAAGGAATGGATTATGTGCAAAGTCTGAATTCACATCCTGATGCCATACTTGCTAATCCTTATAAAGATTTGCAGGTGCGCGTGGAGAAGAGGATCCCAAAGGTGAGTCGTGCTGTGTATGGTGCTAAGAGGTTTTTCGGCAGAGTGTTTGGCGCGAAGAGAATTGTCGCGCGCTTGGGATCGCGAAAGCACCCGGGCGTTCGTGGAAGGTCCTTTGTGTGCTGTGTTAAAGCGAATGGCACGCGTGTGAGGAAAAAGTGTGCGTCAAAGAGTGAGCATGTTATAAAGTGTACGGAGTGTGACACAGAGAGTGAGAGCGATACGGAGTGTACGTGCGAGGGTGAGAGTGACCCGGAGAGTGAGTTGGTGGAGGAGCGGGTGCGAGGATGCACGTTTGGGATGAACGGCGAGAGTGTGCGAGAAAGCACACCTGAGTTGGTTGTGGCGCGGGTGTGGGAGAGCCCATTGAAGCGCGTGAGTGGGTGGATGCGAGAGTGCACGCCCATGGTGAGTGGTACGGAGAACGTACTGAGGGAGAGTGCGCAAGACGGTGCGCGAGGTGTGTTAAGGAAGTGTGTGAACGGAGAGTGTGCGCGAGAGGTGTGGTTTGTAACAGGGAGTGCGGTGGTGGAATGGACGGAGTGTGTGGGATGCACTGGAGGCGCCGAGACGCCAGGTTTTGTGAGTGTGAAAAGGGTCGCGTATGCGAGTAAGGCATCGACGTTAAACGGGGCAGCGTTTAGGGCAACGGTTAGCCGACGCGAGCACTCGGGGCGCGGTGCGCTTTGTTGGATGCGAGGCCCGGCGCGGGTCGGTGTTGTGTCGCTTCTCTTCGAAGCGTCGTGGCCGATTCGGGCCTGGCCCCGCCCCTCAAAGTCGAGTCCGGGCTTCGCCGGGCAAGGCGACCGGTCCGGTTCAAGAGCAGGTAGGAGGAAGCGGCGCGGTGCCCCCTTGCGGGGGCGGGGTTCCGACCGGGCGAGATTGAGCCATCGGGCCGGAGACCGAAAGGATCCGCGCCGAGATGATGCGTGGAATCTCGGCCCGACCAAACCGCCTCCCCTGAACCGAATGCCGGACGGATTCAACCTGCAGGCGACCAAACCACCCGAATTCATTGCTCGGCTTTGCAAAGCTGAGTTTTAATGATGTAAAGACGCACCAAGGCTCAAGTTAAAGGACATTTGGTAGGGATAGGGAATTTGTGATTGGCACAATTTGATTGGCAGATTGATGATTGGTAGAATGATTGGCAGAGATTGGCAAATTTTGATTGGTTGGAATTTGATGGCAAAATTGGTAGTAGAGGCTGCCCGATGTGGTGGGATGGCAACTCTTCCATCCCTCACATCACATGGGGGCACATGAGCTATAGGTTTATGGGGTTTGGCAGTGAAAACTAGCCAGGGAGGGTTAGGATAAAATGATAGGGATCTAGAGAAGATTGACCATTGGTAACTGGAGATTTAAGTAGCAACATTGGACAGGTAGTCGGGGACATAGAGAGGTTAGAATGGATGATAATGACGAGGGAGCGCAATAATGTAAGGGGCGACTGGGAAGCGCGAGTTTCAGAAGGGAGTAGTCAGCTTAGATGATGCCGTGTGTTTGTGGTTTATGGGATGAGGAATTGGTATGGAAGTTTTTGCGGGTGAGCATGTTGAGCAAATGAGGCAATGCTCGTGAATGGTGCCATGTGTGTGTGTTGAAAGTGTACTCAGCAGCGTATTGTGAGAAGTGTGAGATGAGTGACATTGTGTTGAGTGAATGAGCTTGCATGGGGTGCAAGGGAAGAACAGGTGTGTGGAACGCTTGGTGGGTATGTCCGAGGTGCAGCCGGGGGGTGTGTCCATGGTGCAGCCGGTGGGTGTGTCCGTGGTGCAGCCGGTGGGTGTGTCCGTGGTGCAGCCGGTGGGTGTGTCTGTGGTGCCGCCGGTGGGTGTGTCCGTGGTGCAGCCGGTGGGTGTGTCCGTGGTGCAGCCGGTGGGTGTGTCTGTGGTGCAGCCGGTGGGTGTGTCCATGGTGCAGCCGGTGGGTGTGTCCGTGGTGCAGCCGGTGGGTGTGTCCGTGGTGCAGCCGGTGGGTGTGTCCGTGGTGCAGCCGGTGGGTGTGTCCATGGTGCCGCCGGTGGGTGTGTCCGTGGTGCAGCCGGTGGGTGTGTCCGTGGTGCAGCCGGTGGGTGTGTCCGTGGTGCAGCCGGTGGGTGTGTCCGTGTTGCAGCCGGTGGGTGTGTCCGTGGTGCCGCCGGTGGGTGTGCCCGTGGTGCAGCCCGTGGGTGTGTCCGTGGTGCAGCCGGTGGGTGTGTCCGTGGTGCAGCCGGTGGGTGTGTCCGTGTTGCAGCCGGTGGGTGTGTCCATGTCGCAGCCGGTGGGTGTGTCCGTGGTGCCGCCGGTGGGTGTGCCCGTGGTGCAGCCGGTGGGTGTGCCCGTGGTGCAGCCGGTGGGTGTGTCCGTGGTGCAGCCAGGTGGGTGTGTCCGTGGTGCAGCCGGTGGGTGTGTCCGTGGTGCAGCCGGTGGGTGTGTCCGTGGTGCAGCCAGGTGGGTGTGTCCGTGGTGCAGCCCGTGTTGTAAATACAATCAGCGTCATTTGTAAATAATTCTCCCCACCGTTCATGTTTAGTTTGAGAACCATTCCGCAATTCGGTTATCCTGTGGGCGTGAATCTGTTAGGTAGGGTGCAATGCAGCAGAGGGACATATTTATTTGTGTTTTCAAACTGTCACACTCAGGGTCAGGTTAATTGTAGAGGGAACTACACCTACGTGCCACACTAAGTTAAAGTTTTGTCGGCCCGAGCCGTGCTGTGAGGAATGAGGGTGCTGTGTTACGGTTTTTAGAACCTTCACTTCGTAAATTTAGTATTAAAATTTCCTATGTACATTTCCCCTTTAATTGGCTGTTAATTGAAATGAGTGCACAGTAGCTTGTCCATATAGAAGCACGGAGGCCACCATAGAACCTTTCTATAGTTATTTTGTTATTCTATGTCAGTATAAGGCTCTGTCTCCCACTAGTTGACTCTGCATTGCACTGAATCAAATAAGATAGATCCCCTTTCAATTTCCCAAAACCTCCATTGCCGACCACATTGCCAACCGCATTACCAACTACACCAGCCCTCCATTGAACACGCGGTCAACTCGGGGAAGAAGGGTGTGGCCCCACCTAGTCATCAGAGGGAGGAGTGAACCAGCCCCGATCAACCAACCAAGGATGAGGGGTTTGGCTTGAGAGGGCGGAGAGAGAACGATCGGGCAGTTTCGCGAACGTTCCAGGGTGTGGCGCTATATAACCCGTCACGCGACGCCCCCACCGAGAGATGAGTGAGCAGTCCACCGGAGTCCAATTGAGGAGGAGCTGAGATGCGTGTTTGAACCAACCGCAGCTTTGAACCAACCACAGCTTTGAGTCCACCGCAGCTGAACCAACCGCAGCTTTGAGGCCACCGCAGTTGAGACCACTGTAGTCCAGCCCCCCTGTGACACGCAGCTTCAACCCGCTGCTACGCGGGAACCAGATTGCGGTGGCATCGGTGGCATCGGTGGCCATCGAGGTCCAGCCCGACGTCCCGGGCGGGAGCAAGCTCCAGCTGAACCTTCCTCCCCTTCCAGCCATTCGTTCCTGCCTTCATTCCCCATTCGTGTAAGTCTGATTGTTGTCTGTTTTGTGTCTTGTCCTGGGGTATAAGTAAGCTTGTATAGGTCAGCTAGTATTGCACTGTGTCTTCTTCTTCTGTAAATTCTTTTCGTATTTTTCCTCCTTCCTTGGTTTCTTTGGTCTTGTACATAATAGTTAGTAATAAATCCTGTTATTTCCTACCTTTGCCTTCTTCTTCTTCCTCGTCCGTTCGTCCTTGTCTTTTCCACATTGAATACCTGTGGCACAATTTGGCCAACGTTCAGAATCGGGTTAGTGAATGCTAATGGTTCGAGCCGCGGCTGCTAATCCGCTCGGCAATTAACATCTTGTCCGTGGTCTCGAACGAGGTTGCTCACCTGCCTCCCTGGAGGGAGCTGGGCAGCTTCAGGACTCATGTCGGTCAGTCACAGACAAGGGGATTAATCCCCCCTTGGTAAGGGGAAAAAGGGCCGATGGGGAGATCCGCAACAATACAATAAATAAAGGGAGCGGGAGACAAGAGGGGGAGACAGAGGGAAGCATACAACCACAACAACAGTAGAGAACAGGGGCGTCGGTAGATCTGTGAAAGGGAGAGGGCTGGGGGAGGAGGGAGTGGTAAACGGTACAAAGCAAATGGATACTTCCACTCTAAAGGGTGAAGCCAAGCCCCACGCAGTGAAGTAGGGACCTAAAGGAGGGACTGGACTGTGATTTGGTATCGGAGACTGAAAATGAATGATAGTCAAATGAGCGAAGTGAGTGGAGCTATGGGTTTTTGGGCTATTATATAAGAGATAGGCCAGAGAGGAATCGGTAGAAGACAGAAAGACCACCAACCTGCCTGCAGTAAGAGAGTAAAAGACCCCCAGAATCAGCTACATTGTGGGAGATTCCAATGATTCTGAAAGCTTTGGTTTCAACAGTGTGAAGCCGACCTCGGTGTGAGGCAGGAGCATCAGCCCAGAGGGGAGAACAGTATTCCATTGAGCTTCAGATGAAAGCCTTGTATGTGGTGATGAGCTCAGGTGTGCCAAGGAAGGACTTCGCTTTGGTTTCAACAGTGTGAAGCCAACCTAGGTGTGAGGCAGGAGCACCAGCCCAGAGGGGAGAACAGTATTCCATTGAGCTGCGGATGAAAGCCTTGTATGTGGTGATGAGCTTAGGTGTGCCAAGGAAGGACTTCGCACGACGGAGGATGCCCAGTTGGCGACTGGCTTGGGAGGCCAGATTTTAAATGTGGTTTTCCAAGGAAATATCATGGCAGATTGTGAGACCCAAGAGCTTGAGTGACAGAACTTCTTGGAGAGTATTCTTGAGAACGTAGATGGGAGGGTTTTCCAGATGGTCTTTTTTTGTAGAGACAAAGTGAGAGTGTGAGATTTGTCAGGATTGAAAGACATGTTCCACTTGTTTGACCAGTTTGCGATTTTGTCCAGGTCTGCAGGGAGTGAAGAGGCTGCTGCCTGCCCATCTAACGGTTGAGATATGGAGCAGCAGTGGGTGGAGTCATCAGCAAAGAGATAGAGAGCATTTTCCAGAGTTGGAGAGATCATTGATGAAGACCAGAAAAAGCACAGCGCCCAGAACACTGCCTTGGGGAACTCCAGCCGGAACAAGAAGAGAAGATGAGAGAATTCCATTTAGAACTACACGTTGACGACAACAGGAGAGGACGTGCAGAAGCCATACCTGGACGTTTCCATGAATACCATAAGAGGAAAGTTTGGTGACCAGGGCAGGGTGACAGACCGAATTTAGGATATGTCAAGGGAGACGGCTCTGATTTCCTGTTTGGCGTTGAGGACCTCCATCCATTGTTGAGACAGCAGAAGCAGCATGTCCATAGTAGAATGACCTGATCTGATTCCAAATTGATGATCAGAGATCAAGTCATTAGAGAAGAGGAAAGATTTGATATCCGAAGCAATGATGGATTCCATGACTTTGCTGATAGTTGGAGGCAGGCTGATTGGTCTGTAGTTGCAAGGATCTGTTTTTGCACATTTTTGTGTAAAGCGGTAATGTTTGCTGATTTCCAAGCTGATGGCAGATGACCTTGAGCAAAAGAGAGGGTGAAGAGAATAGAGAGAGGGTGATATAGAGCGGCAGAGCATCATTTTAGGACCCATGGGCTGATGTCGTCTGGTCCAGTTGTAGAATCAGAGTCAAGGTTTGACAGAAACTTCTCCACCTTGTCAGGAGAGAAGGACACAGAGTCCAGGAGCAACTGGGTTCGACTGGGTAAGGTGGGTACAGAGAGCAATGGGTTTGGGACACAAGATTTTTAGGCAAACACAGAGTTGAGGCATTTGGCTTTTTTACGTGCGTTGTCACCTGTGTAGCTGTTTGAGGTAAGGGAGGGGATGGAGGGGAACAAACACCAGAAACAGATTTGACCAGACGCCACCAGGATTTGGAGGAAGGAGACAGGTTTGAGAGTTCAATCTTGAGTGTGGAGAGATAGTGCTTCCTGGCACTCCTGAGGGTAGAAACACACTTGTTTCGAGCTTGGTGGAAGGAACTTCAGATATCAAATCCTTCCTTTTTTTTCTTTTTTTTTGTATACTGAATCGAGGCTCGTGAAAGAGCTAACATTTACTTCACAAACAAATCAACCAGACAAACAAAATATATATAAAGAGGGAGCGGAAGACAAGATGGGGAGAGAAGGGGAAGCACACAAACACAACATTTGAGAGCAGGGAGATGTGTGGAAGGGAGAGGGCTTGGGGGGAGGAGGCGTGGGAAGGGGGGGGGGGGGGGGAGAAGTATAAAACACAAGGACACCAAGGGCTTCCAGGACAGAAGTTGGTATTGTTGTTGGACAATTGGACAGATCATGTTGGACAGAACGGATAATGGACCAAGAACTTAAAATAAAAAGAATGCGGGATACATTGGAGGAGATAAATGCACAACTGCCCTCGAAAATAGGAATAAAAGTGACAGTTGTCCCATCTGATTCCCATTTGTCTCCCCAAAAAGAACAGTACAGACAATTTTTTTATGGTTCAGGAGATAACCAAAGATCGCAGTGGCAACCCAGGGATCCAGAGATGCAGCCCACCAATACAAGTGAGCAGGTGGGCAGATCAGGCAATGACAACAACCGATGTTTTAAGTGTGGAGAAATGGGACATTGGAGAAGAAGATGTCCGTATGTCAACAGGAAGACAAGTTCATAGGGTAAACCAAGATCAAGGGTACCGGTGCTTACTGGTACCTCAGATAACGATTAGGCCTTCATTGCTGCAGATCCCAAATGACGACTGGCCTCAACAGATTAAATCATTAGACCAACATGAATAACTGTTGATGCTTCTTGTGTCTGAAAAGTTTTCGGAGCAAGAATGATTTTACTTTTTGCTTGTTAGCGAATTAATAATTAATTGATCAAATGCCAAAATTGGATATTTTTGGAACATGAATTAAAAGATCCAGAATTAGAGTTCATTCTGGAAGCCTCATATTTGCCAATTATAAATCTGGCTTTAGGGAGCATTTTGGGCAAAACCGATGTTTCCGGTCTTGCTGGCGAGGGTTCGTTTATTCGCAGCTCTACACGCTCTCCATCGAAATCGAAGTTAAGTAATTGTTCCCATTTGTATTTTCGTTATAACTATTTATTTTATGGTGTATGTACGTATATTGTCCCGACGAAGATTTTCGGTGCAAATCTTTCATACCTGTATTGAAAATCGTGTTAATTCGTGTCGTGTCTTGAGGCCTTGTACAGTGTACACTGTACAACCTTGAGGCTTTGTTTTTCTCTCAGCGGTCCGTCGTTTGTGATCCAATAACTTTCGTTCTCTGTTTTCCCAGTCTTTTCACCCCATAGCCTACTTCCTTATGTAAATCTCAACTCAAAAAAACCAAAAAAAAAGACATTACCTTCTCTGTGCTCATTCGTTTATTCATTCTTATTCGTTCGTTCTTCGACCACGTGTTTCTCCCCCATTTCCCCAGATAGATTGTCAAATTTCAACTCGTTATTTTATCGTCCATGCGATATTGTTTGATTATAGTTACTTTTGGTTTGAATTTCCTGTAACTCGTAATTAATTAATCGTGTTCTGCTCCTCGTGTGTGGCCTTGTAGTTGTACCCCTGTCGGTGTTTTGTTAACTTAAGCGTGTTTTGCTTGGCTCTTAGTTTTTTCCCTTCTACCCCGAACATAATACTCTGTCTAACGTTCTAAATCCCCCCCCCCCCCAAAAAACAAACAAACAAAAAAACCAAAAAAAAAAACCAAAAACATTTATTTTCCTTTCTCCACGTGTCCTGTTGTCTCATCCTGTATTTTCTGTCCAGGTGTGCTGTTCGCCCCGCCCCCATTATCTCCTTGCCATCCACCGTTTGCCCTGTTCACGTGACTCGTGGTGGTCCCTCTCGGCTCTCCCCCCGTTGGTATTTTGTGCATAGAAGATTGTTCACAGTTCTGTTTAAATATTATTTAAATATGTTTAACCTTTCCCCTTCTGTGTTTTATTCAGTGGTATATTACAACATGCTGTTTTTCTTCCTATTTAAAAGGCTTTTCTCAATTTCCTCTCCAACTCATTCCACTTCAAAAAAAAGAAATTCAATATCTTATACGTCTCCCTCACTACATGGTCTAAATTCACATTCATTCCATCCCTCCTCCATCGTTCTGAATCGGATTGCTAACTTGAAAATCACAACAAACCCAATTTGTTATCAATGTTCGTCTTTCATTAATCATCCACTTTCTAAACTCCCCTCTTTCCCCTCCCATCCAAATCCCCCCCCTTGCACCTACACTCCTAAACTCCCCCCTTGCCCCTCCACTCCTGAACTCCCCCCTTGCCCTTACCCTCCTAAACTCCCCCCTTGCCCCTCCACTTCTAAACTTCCCCCTTGCCCCTTCCCTCCAAAACTCCCCCCTTGCGCCTCCCCTCCTAAACTCCCCCCTCACTCCTCCCCTTCAAAACTCCCCCCCAACCCCTCCCATTCAATTCTCCCCCCATACCATTCCTCTCCAATTCTCCCTCCTCCCCCCTCCTCCTCCAAGCTGCCTCCTCCCCCACTTCGTCTCCCTTCTATCTCATACCTCCACCCCCCCAAACCTTCTACTTTCCTCTGCCCCCCCTCAAACAACCCCTCACTGTGCCTCATCCCTTCACCATCAAACCTTTCATCCTCCTCATCCTTCCCTTTCTTGGAACTCTTCTGCAATATCTGACACACTATCAACTGCTCTCCCTACCTCCCCCTCTCATCCTTCATCTTACCCTACTCCTCCCCTCCCCTGTCCTGTACCTGATGCTCCCCCTCTCTCTTCATTAACGGTATGGACCTCAAACATCCGGGGCCTTCGCTCAAACCTGACTGATCTCTCCATACAGGTTGCTTCTGACAATCCAGACTTGATCTGCTTAACAGAGACTTTCCTCCCTCAAGATGTCTCTGATTCCTTAATATCTCTTCCTGGTTACTCCCTCCTCCGGTATGATAGACCTGAGCCTCGGCCTGGTGGTGGGGTGGCTATCTTTCTCAAAAACTCTCTTCCTCACTTTCCTTGCCCTGCCCTCTTTCCTCCTCACCCCCAGGAGTACCTCTGGCTACGGCTTCCTCTCCGCTCCCACCTTTTGTTCATATGTGTTCTGTACCATCCCCCAAACAGTGATGACTCCATCTACATTTCACTGTCTGACAACATGGACCAACTTCTATCCACTCATCCCAACTCTCTCTTCCTCATATGTGGTGACTTCAACTCTCATCATGCCACCTGGTTGGGTGTGGGTTCCTCTCTCACCAGTCATGGCACCTCAGCAAAGGACTTCTGTGACTCACTGGGATTGACACAATCTGTCAATTTCCCGACCCGGATCTCAGCCAATGGAGTATCTTCTCTTCTAGACTTGGTTATGACAAACTTCCCTGCTAATGTCTGCTGCTCTTCTTCTGCTCCAATCGGTTCTTCTGATCATGTGCTTGTCAAAGTGGACATCTCTCTGGCCATTCTCAGAGAGCCTCCTCAGCGTCGACGAGTCTGGCATTTCACTCAGGCCGACTGGGACGGTCTTCAAGCAGCCATCAATCGTCTGGATTGGTCTCCCATCTCCACTGCCTCTGACATCAATTCTTCCTGGGAATTCTTCCAAAGCAAACTGATCTCTCTCATGCACAGATTTATCCCATCTCGCCTTCAGTTGTCTTACCCTTCCTCCCGTCCATGGTACACTGAATCTTGTGGTGAGGCAGTTGCCCTGAAACAACTTGCCTTTGCCTCTTGGAAGGCTAATCCAACTGAAGGCAATCTCAGTTCCTTCCACCAAGCTCGGAACAAGTGTGTGTCTACCCTCAGGAGTGCCAGGAAGCACTATCTCTCCTCATTCAAGAATGAACTCTCAAACCTGTCTCCTTCCTCCAAATCCTGGTGGCGTCTGGTCAAATCCATTTCTGGTGTTTGTTCCCCCTCCATCCCCTCCCTTACCTCAAATGGCCACACAGTTGACATCGCACGTGACAAAGCCGAATGCCTCAACTCTGTGTTTGCCTCAAAATCCTTAGTCCCAAACACATCTCTCTCTGTTCCCACCTTTCCCAGTCGAACCCAACTGCTCCTGAACTCTGTGTCCTTCTCTCCTGACAAGGTGGAGGAGTTTTTGTCAAACCTCGACTCTGATTCTGCAACTGGACCAGACGGCATCAGCCCACGGGTCCTAAAATCCTGCTCTGCCACTCTATCTCACCCTCTCTCTGTTCTTTTCACCCTATCTTTTGCTCAAGGTCATCTGCCAGCATCCTGGAAATCAGCTAACATTACCGCTTTACACAAAAAAGGTGCAAAAACAGATCCTTGCAACTACAGACCAATCAGCCTGCTCCCAATTATCAGCAAAGTCATGGAATCCATCATTGCTTCGGATATGAAATCTTTCCTCTTCTCCAATGGCTTGATCTCTGATCATCAATTTGGTTTCAGACCAGGTCACTCTACTCTGGACATGCTGCTTCTGCTGTCTCAACAATGGATGGAGGTCCTCAATGCCAAACAGGAAATCAGAGCTGTCTCCCTTGACATATCACGTGCCTTCGATACGGTCTGGCACCCAGCTCTGCTCACAAAACTCTCCTCCTATGGTATCCATGGAAATCTCCATGCATGGCTTGCGGACTTCCTCTCTGGTCGTAGTCAACGTGTGGCCCTGAATGGATTTCTCTCATCTCCCCTTCCTGTTCAGGCTGGAGTTCCCCAAGGCAGTGTGCTGGGCCCTGTGCTTTTTCTGGTCTTTATCAATGATCTCTCCGACTCTCTGGAAAATCCTCTCTATCTCTTTGCTGATGACTCCACTCTCTGCCGCTCCATTCCTCTTCCCTCAGATCGGCAGTCTGCAGCCTCCTCACTCTCTGAAGACCTGGACAAAATCACAGACTGGTCAAACAAGTGGAACATGTCTTTCAATCCTGACAAATCTCACTCTCTTACTATGTCTCTCCGAAAAGATCGACTGGACAACCCTCCCATCTACTTTCTCAACAATCCTCTCCAAGAAGTTCTGTCGCTCAAGCTTTTGGGTCTCACTATCTGCCATGATCTTTCCTGGGAAAACCACATTTCAAATCTGGCCTCCAAAGCCAGTCGCCGACTGGGCATCCTCCGTCGTGCGAAGTCCTTCCTCGGCACTCCTGAGCTCCTCACCACATACAAGGCTTTCATCCGCAGCTCAATGGAATACTGTTCTCCCCTATGGGCTGGTGCTCCTGCCTCACACCTGGCTCGGCTTCACGCTGTTGAATCCAAAGCTTTCAAAATCATTGGAATCTCCCGCGATGAAGCTATCTCTGAGGGCCTTTCACTCACTCACCGCAGGCAGGTAGGTGGTCTTTCTGTCTTCTACCGACTCCTCTCCGGCCTTGCTCCCCCAGCTCTCTCTGTGTTCTGTCCCCCAAATATTCCTACAGGTCGCACAAGATCTGCCAGCAACCCTCTGATGGTTAAACTGCCGAAATCTCGGCTCTCTGCTCACCTTCACTCTTTCATTCCTCTTTTCTCCCGCCTCTGGAACAAACTCCCACACTCCCTTCAATCCCACTCCTCCCTCCAGGTCTTTAAAACAGCTGTTCACCACCATCTCTTATCTTCCCCCATCCAAAACCTTGATCTTTTCTACCCCCACTAATTCACCCCAGATCCACCTTGTTTGAAATTCCAACTTCTTTCCTGGAAGTCCTGGCAGTGTCCATATGTTTATACCTCTCCCACCCCCCCCCCCCCCCCTTCACATGCCTCCCCCCAAAGCCCTCTCCCTCCCACAGATCACTCGATGTCTCCATGTCTCTCGGTCCCTGCTCTCAAATGTTGTGTTTGTGTCCTTCCCCCTCTCTCCCCATCTTGTCTACCGCTCCCGATGTTATTTGTTTTATGTGTCTGTTTGTCTTTCTGTGTGATTAATGTTCGCTCTTTCACGAGCCTCGATCTTGTATACAAAAAAAAAAAAAAAAAAAAAAAAAATTTTTTTAATTTACAAAAGTGTGGAACATTGCTTTGCAAGTTTTTGGAAACCAAGTGACAAGCGTCGCATGATCATCAGGTGGGAATTTTGGACTATTGTTTTGCATGATTGATAGGTCAGTGGTCGACTGACATGTAAATGGATGTATTGTTAAATTTGGATAAATTATTGTGGGAACCAAAAGGGTCATTTCAATGTGACATTATAGGGGTTTTCTGAAAATAAACTTTTTGTCTATTTGTGTAATTAGAGTTTCTAAAATTAAAGGACAAATTTTACGAAATTGAAATAAAATTGACACCTATCTTGATCTGTTAATAATGGTTCCAACGCAAACAAATATACATAATGCTTGGGTTTGTGTATGTTTGTGTGTCAATGTTTGTTTTTGTTTTTTGTGTCAATCTTACAAGATTGTTGATGTGCTTGTCTGGAAATAGATAGTTTCATGTGGATGGGATCAGATATCCAGAGAATTCGTAAAATAAAATAGAAATATAATTTGAATTTTTTTTTTTTTTTTTTTTGTTTGTTTTGTTTTGTTTTGTTTTGTATACTGAATCGAGGCTCGTGAAAGAGCTAACATTTATTTCACAAACAAATCAACCAGACAAACAAAATATACAAAAAGAGGGAGCGGAAGACAAGATGGGGAGAGAAGGGGAAGCACACAACCACAACATTTGAGAGCAGGGAGAAGTGTGGGAGGGAGAGGACTTGGGGGCAGGAGGCGTGGGAAGGGGGGGGGGGGGGGAGGGTTGGGAGAAGTATAAAACACAAGGGGACCGAAATTAGCGGGGGTAGAAAAGATCAAGGTTTTGGATGGGGGAGGATAAGAGATGGTGGTGAACAGCTGTTTTAAAGACCTGGAGGGTGGAGTGGGATTGAAGAGAGTGAGGGAGTTTGTTCCAGAGGTGGGAGAAAAGAGGAATGAAGGAGTGAAGGTGAGCAGAAAGTCTTGATTTTGGCAGTTTAACCATAAGAGGGTTGCAGGCAGATCTTGTGCGACCTGTAGGAATATTTGGGGGACAGAGCCCAGAGAGGGTTGGGGGGGCAAGGCCAGAGAGGAGTCGGTAGAAGACGGAAAGACCACCAACCTGCCTGCGGTGAGTGAGTGAAAGGCCCTTGGAGTTAGCTTCATAGCGGGAGATTCCAATGATTCTGAACGCTTTGGTTTCAACAGCGTGAAGACGGGCTAGGTGTGAGGCAGGAGCACCAGACCAGAGGGGAGAGCAGTATTCCATAGAGCTGCGGATGAAAGCCTTGTATGTGGTGAGGAGCTCAGGTGTGCCAAGGAAGGACTTCGCACGACGGAGGATGCCCAGTCGGCGACTGGCTTTGGAGGCCAGATTTGAAATGTGGTTTTCCCAGGAAAGATCATGGCAAATAGTGAGACCCAAAAGCTTGAGTGACAGAACTTCTTGGAGAGGATTATTCAGAAAGTGGATGGGAGGGTTTTCCAGTCGGTCTTTTCGGAGAGACATCGTAAGAGTGTGAGATTTATCAGGATTGAAAGACATGTTCCATTTGTTTGCCCAGTCTGTGATTTTGTCCAGGTCTGCAGAGAGTGAGGAGGCTGCAGACTGCCGATCTGAGGGATGAGGAATGGAGCGACAGAGAGTAGAGTCGTCAGCAAAGAGATAGAGAGGATTTTCAAGAGAGTCAGAGAGATCATTGATGAAGACCAGAAAAAGCACAGGGCCCAGAACACTACCTTGGGGAACTCCAGCCTGAACAGGAAGAGGAGATGAGAGAAACCCATTCAGGGCCACACGTTGACTACGACCAGAGAGGAAGTCCGCCAGCCATGCGTGGAGATTTCCATGGATACCAAAAGAGGAGAGTTTGGTGAGCAGAGCAGGGTGCCAGACCGTATCGAAGGCACGTGAAATGTCAAGGGAGACGGCTCTAATTTCCTGTTTGGCGTTGAGGACCTCCATCCATTGTTGAGAAAGCAGAAGCAGCATGTCCAGAGTAGAGTGACCAGGTCTGAAACCAAATTGATGATCAGAGATCAAGCCATTGGAGAAGAGGAAAGATTTCATTTCTGAAGCAATGATGGATTCCATGACTTTGCTGATAATTGGGAGAAGGCTGATTGGTCTGTAGTTGCTGGGATCTGTTTTTGCACCTTTTTTGTGCAAAGCGGTGATGTTTGGCTGATTTCCAAGCAGATGGCAGATGACCTTGAGCAAAAGAGAGGGTGAAGAGAACAGCAAGAGGGAGTGAAAGAGCGGAAGCACATGATTTTAGGACCAGTGGGCTGATGCCGTCAGGTCCAGTTGCAGAATCAGAGTCGAGGGTTGACAGAAACTTTTCCACCTTGTCAGGAGGAAACGACACAGAGTCCAGGAGCAGCTGGGTACGACTGGGTACGGTGGGTACAGAGAGGGATGGGTTTGGGACACAATATTTAGAGGCAAACACAGAGTTGAGGCATTCAGCTTTTTCACGTGCGGAGTCAGCCATTAAGCCGTTTGAGGTGAGGGAGGGGATGGAGGGGGAACAAACACCAGAAACAGATTTGACCAGACGCCACCAGGATTTGGAAGA
The DNA here is from genome assembly GCF_964187855.1 of Myxine glutinosa. Taxonomy (NCBI): domain Eukaryota; kingdom Metazoa; phylum Chordata; class Myxini; order Myxiniformes; family Myxinidae; genus Myxine; species Myxine glutinosa. Next base: position 216,627,377 of record NC_136264.1, on the reverse strand, counting down.
GGGAGACAGATAAGAGAGTTCGGTCTTGAGAACGGTGTGATATTGTTTCCTGGCTCTCCTGAGGGTGGACACACACTTGTTTCGGGCTTTGTGAAAGGAAATTAGATTTCCTTCCGTTAAGCCGCCTTGCTTTCCACGAGACGAAAGCAAGTTGTTTCAGGGCAACAGCCTCACCACAAGATTCCGTGTACCATGGATGGGAGGAAGGGTATGACAACTGAAGACGAGATGGGATAAATCTGTGCATGAGAGAGAGCAATTTACTTTGAAAGAATTCCCAGGATGAGTTGATGTCAGAGGCGGTAGAGATGGGAGACCAGTCCAGATGATTGATGGCTGCTTGAAGACCGTGCCAGTTGGCCTGAGTGAAATGCCAGACTCGTCGACACTGAGGAGGCTCTCTGAGAATGGTCAGAGAGATGTCCACTTTGACAAGCACATGATCAGATGAGCCGATTGGAGCAGAAGAAGAGCAGCAGACATTTTCAGGGAAGTTTGTCATAACCAAATCCAGAAGAGAAGATGCTCCGTTGACTGAGATCCGGGTCGGGAAATTGACAGATTGTGTCGGTCCCAGTGAGTCACAGAAGTCCTTTGCTGAAGAGCCATGGCTGGTGAGAGAGGTACCCACACCCAGCCAACTGGCATGGTGACAATTGAAATCACCACATGTGAGGAAGAGAGAGTTGGGATGGGTAGATAGGAGTTGGTCCATATTATCAGACAGCGAGATGTAGATTGAGTCATCGCTGTTTGGTGGACGGTACAACACACATATGAACAAAAGGTGGGAGCGAAGGGGAAGCCATAGCCAAAGGTATTCCTGGGGGTGAGGTGGAGAGAGGGCAGTGGAGGGCGAGTGAGGAAGAGAGTTTTTTATAAAGATAGCAACCCCACCTCCAGGACGAGGCTCAGGTCTATCATACCGGAGGAGGGAGTAACCTGGGAGAGATACCAAGGCATCAGAGACATCATGAAGGAGGAAAGTTTCTGTTAAGCAGATCACATCTGGTTTGTCAGAAGCAACCTGTATGGAGAGATCAGTCAAGTTTGAGCGAAGGCCCCGGATGTTTGAGGTCCATACCGTTAATGAAGAGGAAGGGGGAGCATCGGGTACAGAACAGGGGGGGGGGAGGGGTACGGTAAGATGTGGAAGAGGAGGAAGAGGTAGGGAGAGCTGTTGAAGGTGTGTCAGAGATTTCAGAGATTTCAGAATAGCTTGGAGAAAGGGAAGAATGGGGCGGACAAAAGGTTTGATGGAGAATGGGTGAGGCACAGTGAGGTGTTATTTGAGGAGGGGGAAGAGCGAGGCAGAAGGTTGGGGGAGATGAAGGTGAAAGTTGGAAGGGTGAAGAAGCAAGGAGGATGCTTTGAGGAGGAGGGGTGAGAGGGGAGTCTAGGAGGGGAGGAGCGAGGGAGAGTCTCGGAGGGGAGGGGTGTGGGGGGAGTTTAGGAGGGAGGGGAGGGAAGGGGCAAGGGGGGAGATTTGAAAGGGATGGGTGATGGGGAGGATTTGGAGGGGAGGGGTGAGCTTGGATTTTGAAAAGTGTACGATTCATGGGAAACGAACATTTTTTGCAAAATGAGTTTGAGACCTTCGAGTCAAAAATAAGTTTGAGGACACTGAAGGAGGGGTGGAGTTCTGGATAGTTTAGGGAATGTAGAAAGGAGGAACTGTAAGAGATGGTATTATATCTATTTTTTGGAATGAATAGATTTGGTGAGCAAGACGAAAGCATCCTTTTGTAGGAAAAGAAGAAAAGGGTGTTATAATATATGAGAAAATAGATGTTCAGGGGAGAGATTATACATTTCTAACCACGTGATCGCGTGATCGCGAACGAAGAACGAACGAACAAAAAAGAACAACAAATAAACGAATAAGACCTGGGAAGGAAATTTTTTTTTTTTTTTTTTGAGTAGAGATATTAAACAAGAAGGTATGGGGTGAACGACTGGGACGAAACAGAGAACGAAAATAAATGCAGCACATTCGACGAATCGCTGAGAGAAAAACAAAACCACAAGGTCGGACACGGTACGGTAGCCAAGCCTAAGAGTACTATACTAGGCCTCAGAATACTCGATACGCATTAACCGACGATTGTGTATACATGTACGAAAGATTAGCACCGAAAATTTTCCAAAAGATACGCTTTAGGTACATACACCGAAAGATAGATACAGTTTCGACAAAAACACAATTGAGAAAGATCACTTCGCTTCGAAAGCGTGAGCGCATGGAACAGCTTCGAAAAGACGTGATCTCGCGAGATCTTCAATCATTATCTTCAATGATTATGAACATTATCTCTTTTGTCAAGGGAGATGGAATATAAAGATTTGATGTGCTGGGTTATGAGCAGCCATTAATTAATAGTAACATTGTGAGTAATCTTGGGATTCCATTTTTGATAGAATTTATATGAGAATAACAGCTATTTATGGATATGAGCTTCATAAAAATGAGGGAGTACAAAATTAGCCAAATTTGGAAGAGGTCTTACACTGACTTCCCAGAGTACTCTGCTCACAGATTTTTGACATATATAAACTTGACTTTTATCAGCATATACATTGTGCTGTATGTATGGATGTGTCTTAGGCATAGATGATTGGGTATATAGTAAAGAAAATTTTGCTGAATTGAACTATTGTGAGTTTTAAAACGGAATGCATTGTGAATCTTAAAACTAAGGGGCAGACATGAACGCGCTGTTATGTTATTTAACCTCAGAACGCGATGTTACGTGTACCTACAACATATTTGTTAATTTGGCACACCTATATTGGCATACTGGTGTCAGGAGTATTCACTAGTTGCATAGAAATGGATGAGCAACAGTTAGGGGGCGTAAAACCACTTCCTTGGATATTTTCGACAAAAGTAGGGGTTTCAAGAAGTGGTAGCTGTACACATGGGATTCACAAAATTAAGTTATGGAATTTAAACAAAGTCACTGGTAAACAGAAGGGGAATGGATTGTAAATAAATTCTTCGATGCTGGGTAAATCAAGTGAGATATTACAAAGACTAAGAAGAGCTATTGTTCTTCCTTATAGCAGTGGGAAAAAAAATTCGATCCAATATAATGAATCTATAAATGAATCTGATAGGGATAATCTATCTATAATTCCAGTAATCTCTGTGTGTTTGTTTGTTTGTACGTTTGTACGTTTGTTTGTCTGTGACCGCTGTTTCTCGACAACCACGGGTCCGATATACTTGAAACTTGCCAGGTATATTGCTGGGGACCCGAGGATGTGCCTTTTCAAGGTTTCATATTAATCGGACAATTACTTACCGAGCTATGTCCAAAAAACGATTCAACCAATCAGAGAGCAGCGAGCTATCGCGTGTGCCGAACGTGGCGGACACACTCTGCCTCGGATGGCACATTTGAGAGCGTATTCATTTATTTCACGTTTGCAAACTATGTTGGCGCTATGTTGGCGTTAAACTATGTTTTAAAACTAATAAAAACCCCGGGGGGATTGTCACTGTACTCGCAAGCCGTTCGCCGTTCGCTTTGGCGTTGCGAATGGACCAAAACATTTCATGCACCAAACCATTTCATGTAAAGCGTTCGCCGTTCGCTTTGGCGTTGCGAATGGACCAAAACATTTCATGGACCAAACCATTTCATGTAAATAGAGGGGGGGATATAATTTTAGATATAGATATAGTACGGGCATGCCCTAGTATCCTCAATTTGTGTTAATTATTTGATTGTGGGTCAAGGAATTAATTTATCGTAATGGATTGTTAACAGCAGCCTGAAATGTCCTGAGAGTGTGCATCCATGTCATCAGAAATCCCAGATTTGTTTTTACAAACAACATTTTGGTAGAGGTCTTATGTGGACGAGCACTTGCTTGGTAGATAAAAAGGTACTGCATGTTGGCAGCCACTTTTGCGGCCATTTAGGCCAAACACATTGAAAGAAAATTGTAGTTTAAATACGTAATTTACACATGGCTATTTGTAAAAGGGAATTTGTTGAGATGGGAAACATTTTTTAAAGGTTTATTAAAGTGTTATAATATGACATTTGGCAAGGTAAACTATTGGATGGGGAAAATTAGATCTGGTTATAAAATAAATTTATTGACCCCTTTAAGTTAATTCTTCGAATCATTGTTTCACTGGCATTTTGAGTTCACATTGGAAATAGTTTGGTAGAGCTTTGGTTAAAACCTTTGGTTGCGGTATTTTGGAACGAATTGATAAACCATAGGAGATTGATAAGAATAGAAACAAATATGGACCCGAAATAGAAAGATTTTATGATGATATGAATAATACCGAGATTAAATGATTGAATCAAGTAATGTTGCAAATGAGTACAGTAGAGTTAAGATGATGGCATAATGAAAATGTTATGAATTGCGTCAGTTTTATCAGATCAGTGAACTCATATCACCATAAGTGACACTGTTAAAGAAAAAAAAAGTGGGAGGACTATGATAATAATACATTATGTATAGTTTGCTTGTTTGCAAGATTTGTTGGGAATTAGATATTCCTGTTTGTGATTTTAATTATATACACTCATTTATTAATGCATTTATTTCCTTGCAGTAGTGTTAAAATAACTGCATGAGTTAAATTTTCAAACGATATTGATTTTGAAAGCAATTTTAAATGTTATTCTTAGTTTAGTGGTGAAAATATATACATGAGTAGTTAAAATATAGTGATTTCATGTTACAATGTACCCCATCTGATTCAATCTGTGTGGCGAGCAGATATAAATGTGGCAGAGTAAAGGAAAGACCAGATCACATCTCAAATGGAGGGATAACGACATCTGGAAAGAAGTTCGAAAAAATTTGTGGCTAAAAATGAAGTTAATCTTGGCATACACCCTCCTTCTCAAAGAATGATGACGTCATTCTCCTTTGTAACTTGGAGATGGATGCTTACCTTCACCAGGGGAAATTTATGTGACCATTGGCCTGGATCACACTGCAACATATGAAAGAAGGGTGATCACTTACTTTTGTTCGAATGCCTCGAACATTCATCACGTCAGCAATTGCAGGACGACGACATTTTACCTGCAACTTCCACGGGATGCGGTGACGTGTGTTATTACTTCCCCAACTTCCGGGGAGCCAGCATGGAGTTGCAAGCGAACGGCTGTGCTTTTTCCTCCACAACAGCTGTGCATGATTCTGCTGGTTGCTCCTGGTATGGACCATGGACAACTTGAGTACCATGGTCCCAACATCATTGTGGATGCATCCGGCATCCCTGTTGCACATCTTGCTGTCCAATCAACATCACATCAATACTTGCTCCATACTCATGATGAGTGAGGAGGCAAGTCGACGACAACTGGATGAAGGCTTTGTTCAAATCTACTATGGTTTACAGCAAGAGTGGCAAGAATGTTACATGCAGAGCAGGGTCAGTTTGTGACTCCGCCCAGCTATCACAACACCAGAAAATCCTACGCAAAATAGTGTAGGTGCCATGAAGACATCAGAAGAAAATGTTTCATACTTGAATTTCAAACACGAGTGATCAGCCCCTTCTTTTCAACAACAAAAAAAGTCAACATTTGTGTCGAAGCAACACGTATTGCCAAATGTTGCAGATGCTTTTTTATTTTAATGGTGAACTGAAATCATCGTGTTTTGGTAAAGGTGAAGTGTTGTATGCTTTATGCAAATGAAGTGAATTGCATTATCAATATGGAAAGAGAAATGTTTTGTGATCATATTCTTCCAGAATGACGGTGTATGCCTTATGTATGGGAAAATTGGATTACCAAATTTATGGTTCGAATATTAAATAGGTTGATGTTTAGATTAATGATTAATATAAACAAAAAGAAAAAAAATGAGGGATTGTGGAAGTATACAAATATATTTGTATATTATTGGTTCTCATATCATTCTTTTCCAGAATGTGTTTTTCTGTGTAACTCTGTAGAAATGAAACCTGGAGGAGAAGGAGCTAAGTGCATTCCTGTTCAGGCAGGTCAAGAGGGAATGACCTAAAGAGAACAGATAAGAATTGCTTCACCATTTTAAAATGATAACAGCTGTTTAAAAGCTCTTAGGACTCTTCAAGATAGAAACCAGAGGTTTACAGAGGTCTCCCCCCCAGACTTTGTGTCCCCCCACCAAACTTTGTGTTCCCCCCCCACCCCCACCAAATTTATTGTACTTTATTGCCTCTCCAGACCCAGAGCCACATGAATAGAACCCCAAACATTATTATGCCCCACAGGCCTTGTTGTGTCCTCAGAATTTATTGTGCCCCCCAGACTTTATTGTGCCCCCCCGTCACTCTTTATTGTGTCCCCCAGACATTATTGTGCCCCACCCAGACTTTATTGTTCCCCCAGGTTTTAATGTACCCCCCGCCCCCAATCCCCCAAACTTTTTTGTGCCCCCAAATGACTCAGGTAAAGTAGTTGTTGCCTTTGCCTCACACACAGATGAGAGCACTTTCTCTTTATAATTATTAATACAAAGAACTACCACTAAGGGAGGACTTGTGTGTGTAAAGACTGTGTAAGTCTGTATACTGTGTAAGTCTGTATTTAAGTCAGGGTCTTGCACACGCTTCTGCTGTCATACGTCGTCAATGAAACAAAAACAACTTAAAATGAAAACTTCTTTGCTAGCCCTGTACAATGTTTAACACCACATAACACCACAACAGTGTCTCACTGTCTGGGCTGAAAAGCCCTGTGCGGAATTCTGAATTCCATGCTCATAGAAGGAAACGAGCCTTTATTATATAAGAAAAGGGCTTCGAGGAAAACGCTGCGCTGGCCAAGGAACGGAGGAGATCTGCGCACAGAAGAAGATTGTGGGTGCCACGACCGGCAGAACGACGCTTCGTTAAGTTTAGTCAGTTCATTAGTTAGTCAATATCTTGAATTAGTACGTTCATGTAACAACCCTCTACAGTTTTAATAAACATTGTGTGAGAAACAAAGGTGGAGTTTTCTTTGTCGTAGGATTAGGAATTCTTCAATAAGAGTAACACAATTTAAAATAGATGTAGTGTAACAATTAAAAACAGATGTAAAGTAACACAATTTAAAATAGATCTTCATTGAGTAACAATTAAAAATAGATGGAGAGTAACAATTTTAAATAGATGGAGAGTAACAATTTTAAATAGATGGAGAGTAACACAATTTAAAATAGATGTAGTGTAACAATTAAAAACAGATGTAAAGTAACACAATTTAAAATAGATCTTCATTGAGTAACAATTAAAAATAGATGCAGAGTGACAATTAAAAATAGATGTGGAGTATCACAATTTAAAAGAGATGTAGTGTAACACAATTTAAAATAGATGTAGTGTAACAATTTAAAATAGATCTTCATTGAGTAACATAATTTAAAATATATGGTGAGTACCACAATTTTAAATAGATGGAGAGTAACAATTTTAAATAGATGTAGTGTAACAATTTAAAATAGATGTGGTGTAACACAATTTAAAATAGATGTGGTGTAACAATTTAAAATAGATCTTCATTGAGTAACATAATTTAAAATCGATGGAGAGCAACACAATTTAAAATAGATGGAGAGTAACACAATTTAAAATAGATGTAGACTGTAGAGCAACACAATTTAAAATAGATCTTCATTGAGTAACATAATTTAAAATAGATGGAGTAACACAATTTAAAATAGATGGAGAGTAACATAATTTAAAATAGATGTGGAGCATCAATTAAAAATAGATGCAAAGTAACAATTTAAAATAGATGTAGAGTTACACAATTTAAAATAGATGCAGTGTAACACAATTTAAAATAGATCTTCATTGAGTAACAATTAAAAATAGATGAAGAGTAACACAATTTAAAATAGATGTAGTGTAACAATTAAAAACAGATGTAAAGTAACACAATTTAAAATAGATCTTCATTGAGTAACAATTAAAAATAGATGCAGAGTAACACAATTAAAAATAGATGTGGAGTATCACAATATAAAAGAGATGTAGTGTAACACAATTTAAAATAGATGTAGTGTAACAATTAAAAACAGATGTAAAGTAACACAATTTAAAATAGATCTTCATTGAGTAACAATTAAAAATAGATGCAGAGTAACACAATTAAAAATAGATGTGGAGTATCACAATATAAAAGAGATGTAGTGTAACACAATTTAAAATAGATGTAGTGTAACAATTTAAAATAGATGTGGAGTAACACAATTTAAAATAGATGTAGTGTAACAATTTAAAATAGATGTGGAGTAACACAATTTAATATAGATGTAGGGTAACAATTTAAAATAGATGTAGTATAACACAATTTAAAATAGATCTTCATTGAGTAACAATTAAAAATAGATGGAGAGTAACAATTTTAAATAGATGGAGAGTAACACAATTTAAAATAGATGTAGTATAGCAATTAAAAACAGATGTAAAGTAACACAATTAAAAATAGATCTTCATTGAGTAACAATTAAAAATAGATGCAGAGTAACATAATTTAAAATAGATGTAGTGTAACAATTTAAAATAGATCTTCATTGAGTAACATAATTTAAAATAGATGGTGAGTAACACAATTTAAAATAGATGGAGAGTAACAATTTTAAATAGATGTAGTGTAACAATTTAAAATAGATGTGGTGTAACACAATTTAAAATAGATGTGGTGTAACACAATTTAAAATAGATCTTCATTGAGTAACAATTTAAAATAGATGGAGAGCAACACAATTTAAAATAGATGTAGAGCAACACAATTTAAAATAGATCTTCATTGAGAAACATAATTTAAAATAGATGGAGGGTAACACAATTTAAAATAGATGGAGAGTAACATAATTTAAAATAGATGGAGAGTAACAATATTTAGATGTAGTGTAACAATTTAAAATAGATGTGGTGTAACACAATTTAAAATAGATGTAGAGGAACACAATTTAAAATAGATCTTCATTAAGTAACATAATTTAAAATAGATGGAGAGTAACACAATTTAAAATAGATGGAGAGTAACACAATTTAAAATAGATGGAGAGTGATACAATTTAAAATAGATGTAGAGTGACACGATTTAAAATATAAGTAGAGTGATGCAATTTAAAATAGAAGTAGAGTGACAATTTAAAATAGATGTATTTTGCTCTCTTTTTAGACAAATCCAACCTCCTTTGCTTTGAATCCGAGTGAAACCAAGAGTGCAACACAATTAAACTTTTTAAAGTCCATGAAATAATTTAAATATTTTCTTGTCACTCGGGACGGGTACGTTTGCTACTATTAAATATTTTCAAGTTGAATGCGACATAGATGTTTGCATCTTTTCAAACCAGTATCAGAAATAAACCAGAAGGTTGCACAATTCAAATTTGCCAAATATTTTAGAGGATGAATGTAAAGTCGACCCCTCCAGAAACTACAGAGAAAAGGCAGCACAGGAATGGAAAGGCCTTCACCAATTTTATTTCTCAATGCAACATACAATGCTTGCAAAATATAGTTTATGGTGACACTTTTCTGTTTGCAGAAACAGAATATCAGAGGGTGAAGCTCAACGGTGTAAATCACACAAAAGTGAATTAAAAGAACAAAGTAAATCAAACCTCATTGGTAGCTTCTACGAGTAACTGGTGTCAAAGCGAGTGGAAAAAGCAACGTGTATTGTTAAAATCACACCTTGTACATGTGCAAAGGTAACACCAGGCTTGTGGTGCAGGTCAGTAGGAATAGAAAACAAAAATGGAGCCTGTTGGGTGTCAAGACATTCATTCGCACATCCATCTAAAGCACATTCAGCATTGCATCCGTCCCCATTAAATATTCCATTAAACATTAGGTTTACACTCTATAATATCTGAAGTATGTACAAGCCGCTGCAAGACTCGAGTTGAGACCAAGGTAAGTAAGGGACAATGACAAGGCCCAGGGTGATGTCCCAAAGAAGCTCTTACAACATGGTATAAAAACAGCATTATTTACCCCACCAAGACCGGAAGGTTCACTTTGTGGAATAACAATTTGCTCGTTAACAAATTGTACCCACAAACCCTCCAAAGGTGTTTACAAATTACTAGGGGAAGGCCAGGACTGTACAATTAAAGTTTCTGCAAAAACATATTGGTCAATCCGATCACTTAACGATTTACGTTAACTCACTTGGGATTTGTGGCGGAGCTACCAGAGGAAGGAGTTTGCTTTTTGCCAAAGTACAAACAGAACTAACTATACTTCAAGTTGTGTTTTTCACAAAGTGTATAAAATGTGAAGCCAAATAATAAGGGCAGACATGTGGATGCAGACATAGCTAAGCATCAAATGCAAGTAATCATAAGCATACATAAATTGCAAATTGCAGATGAGTCAATGGAAACAGAATATTTCAAAGTACCAGTTCCCTTAAAAGAAGCAACACGTGGCCGATGGCCTAAACGTCCAGTACCAGTACCTTCAAGAGGTCACAAGTGGCCAAGGCCCAAATGTCCCAAATGTGAATGTGAAATTGTTCTGACTTTTACAACAGCCACTGCCAGGACACTGAGAACATACCTTGCAAACCAATTTCCTTCAAGATATCTAAGAGGTCATGGATCACGATATCGGAGTGAAAGTGTGGAACTTTAACGCCTCCCCACCAATCCCACATACCCCACATACCCCACATCAGCATTGTACTAGGAAACTGTTTATGGACGAGAAACCAATCTTGATGGCACTGGGTGTTGACAAGGCCTCCAAAAAAAAACCATCAAAAGAAACGTAATACACAACTGCAAAAGGCTCATCTTAACAAGGTGTGAGAGAAGTGCGGATACATCCTCAATTTGTTTGTTCGTAGTTTCAATCTAGACCATTTATTCAAGAGGCAAGAGAATGTTGTACAGCTTCAAAGAACAAAAGTTTAAATAATAACAAGAAACAAGAAAGCACAGCTTTCCAACGATTCATGGAATCAGACGGATGGAGATCAAAAGAGGGCAAGAGGGAGAACATTTCATATTTCATTGTGGCCTACAAGCAGCAGGTAAACATTGGGAACGTACAGGTGCTCAGTCTTGTACCATTCCCCAGGATCAACAAGTATGCTTTCCTTTACTTACTTTGGCTAACACAGAATAAACAAAGCAAATAATAAAGTTTTAAATGTCCCGATTTTTGAAGGTCAAGGTTGTTTGCACCGCAGCAACACCACCACCACCACCACCACCACCACCACCCTACGATGAGCGTTAATAAGCTGTCTTCAAATGTTGAAAACTAAATCTCAAGGAGCCCCATCCAAGTACGAAATGACAGTAGGTACGGTTACAAACAGCAGTCAATGAAGAGGAAAATATGATAGAGCGTGTGGTCCCAGTCATGCTGTACAATGTACATGTATGACTAACCTCACAAGTCTGGCATGACAAACAGTCCAAGTCTCAGGCAGAGAGGCTAATCGTTATTTCCTTCACGCCAAATCCCTCTATCTTGTACATGGAAATCAAATTTGCTTGAGGAATCAGGAGGAAAAAAAAATCTCCACACCTTCCCATAACAAGCCAGGTTACCTGGAATTACGTGCAAGTTGGATTGCAAAACATCCCTTTGCTTTGTCACCCAGTTTAGCATTGTACGCAAAGAAACAAAGAGTCGGCAGATTCAAACAGTGAGGAAAAGCAATAACGACACATCGGACACGTCACAGACACTTCTGGAATGCTTAAACTCATCAGTGCAAAGCTGGCCTTGTTAGGAACATTTTAATCACGTGACATAAAAAAGGCAAACAAAAATGAGCACAAAGCATATCTGACGGTTCCTGTTGACATCATAAACAAATTCCACGCAAGGATTAATTCATCATCTTCCATAAGCAGGCCTTCATGGAGCCCCAACAGACTAGAAGAGACAAACTTGTACAAAACATGGTCTACCTCTGAGAAAAGGTGAAACAAAGCATTAAACCTTTCACGGGAAAATGAAAACTTACAGGTGCAGACAAAAAAAACCCCCAAAAGACTCATTTGGACAAAGGTGCCATTGATCGACAGTAGTGAGACGTCGGATTCATAATAATTATCAAGGCTCATATCACAGGAAATCGAAAACAAATGAAATGGAGATTCCACGAGAAAAAAAAAGCAAGCAAAGGGGATCAAGAGAAAAAAACAAATTCTCATTATTTATATGGACAGTTATAATGGTTGGACAAACACACACCTGGCTGACTATTTGGGGAGATTCAGCATTGTAGATGCCAAGAATACAAAACCTGTCAGAGCAATGGAGGATGAGATCGAGAAAAGGAGGAAGAGAGGGGGAAGAGCCAAAGCCTGTCCATCAATGCCAGTGTCACAAGATGGACAACATGACATTAAAGGCCATGATTCAGCTGGTTTGTCTGAGAGCTTTAATTAAGGGAACAGCAGAATTCGAAGGTTGCAAGACGGTGCAGTTGGTCCTTTCATGGCTCCTCGAGCCACGAAGGCTTGTCGGTGCCAGGTGTCTTGAGGTTGATGTTGAACTGCTTGAGGGTCTGTTCCAGCTGTTGCTGGTTGCCAGCGAAGTAGGCTGAAACAGCATTGTGAAAGAGAAGCAACTGTTTGTGCATCACCTTGACCTGTATGACGAATCACGTGTGAGCTTTCAAAATGTAGAAGCGAGAATTGAAGTTTCTTGAGAGTTAATGCAAAATAATCACCTGAAAAGTTCATATCATATCCTCAGTAAATGGTGTTAAACCGATCATCTCCACAAACACATTTACATTCATTGTTGAGCATTCACAGGCAAACCAAATTTGCACTTGTTTATCAATGAAATCTTAAAAATCAATTAAAACTAAATAAAATGGAACACTGCACTTCAAACAAAGGCACACTAAAACACCGATGAATAAAATCCCAGGCATTGCATGTGAAAGGTAAATGGTAAGGAGGAAGAGTAAAGGGAAAGTGTAACAGCAGCATACAAAGATCGATTGTGCGGATGCAGAGTAGAGTGTCATGGTGCAAACAAAACATGCTGTGTCCATGGCAACCACATCATGATTTTCAATGATCAGTGGGAGAATTGGAAGTCAGTGTGACCAGGTGGCTTATTGCCAGGTTAAAAATCGAGCTTTTCCTGCTACCAGGTGCAACCATTTCATACAGGATAGTACAGCAGTGTCTTCCCAAAATGTCAAAGAGCTCAGAAAAAAGTCATCTTGAAAATCCAAAAAAACCCAAAATCTTTCAAATCGTAGTCATTAAAAGAAGAGTCAAGCACTCGCTATCTAATACCATTCACTGGATTGTGGTCTACAACTGTGCCAAATTTGGTCCTTTTATGACAATACAAAATGCCCATACTCCAGATGTGTCCGTACATGTCTACCAACATCCTTGGAACTCAAGGAAAGTGTATTATAATAAAAATAATAACCACCTTTAGAGGCCATTTTTCCCCGCAAAGCGGGGGTTGGCCTTTTTCGGGAACCGTGGTTGTTGTTGTTTTTTGGTCCCCTTTTTGAAGCAATGTTTTACGGCCGGATGCCCTTCCTGACGCCAACCCTTTTTGCCGCCTTTAACGACAAACAGGGAATTACCAGTGAACTGGTACTCAATTAGCCGACCTCGGAAGGATGACAGGCTGAGTCAACCCCCCTGGTGTTAATTCAGCGATCGACCGGGATTCGAACCCAGGATCCTAGGATCCTAAGCTGGCACCCTAGCCGCTAGCCCAACACCAGGGTTAGCCCAACTCAAGGAAAGTGTATTGATGTCTACAAATGCCTGTCTGTGATCTCTGTACAATTCATGGACAAGCTCCATTATGAGGATTTTCATAAAAACCTATTATTCCTTCAACATCATGAATCAATCTGCTGGACCAGTGGCCTATATCACAGAAATCAAGGATCCTGCGGATGATGCAGATTGATCAAGGTCGTCATTCTGTTGACCGTCTGTATACTCCATTAATAATGAGACACTGGCATGTGTGGCACACACTTACTTCCTTTTTGCATCTTAAAAACTAAAACTGTTTTTTATGAGTATGTCAGTATAAGAAAAAAATGTTTGGATTGATGTTGGTGAGTTAACATTTAAAAGTTGATGAGTATGTTTTGCTTGATTTTGATTGATGTGTTTTCATCTAAAAGTTGATGAGTATGTTTTGGTTGAAGTTGATGAGTATGTTTTAGTTAATGTTGATTGATGAGTATGTTTTAGGTGATGTTGATTGAGGAGTTTTCATCTAAAAGTTGATGAGTATGTTTTGGTTGATTTTGATTGATGTGTTTTCATCTAAAAGTTGATGAGTATGTTTTGGTTGATGTTGATTGATGAGTTATCATCTAAAAGTTGATGAGTATGTTTTGGTTGAAGTTGTTGAGTTATCATCTAAAAGGTGATGAGTATGTTTTGGTTGAAGTTGTTGAGTTATCATCTAAAAGTTGATGAGTATGTTTTGGTTGAAGTTGTTGAGTTATCATCTAAAAGGTGATGAGTATGTTTTGGTTGAAGTTGTTGAGTTATCATCTAAAAGTTGATGAGTCTGTTTTGGTTGAAGTTGTTGAGTTATCATCTAAAAGTTTGAGTAGGTTTTAGTTTATGTTAATTGATGAGTTATCATCTAAAAGTTGATGAGTATGTTTTAGTGGATGTTGATTGATGAGTTGTCATCTAAAAGTTTATGAGTATGTTTCAGTTGATGTTGATTGATGAGTTTTCATCTAAAAGTTGATGAGTATGTTTTGGTTGAAGTTGTTGAGTTATCATCTAAAAGTTGACGAGTATGTTTTGGTCGATTTTGATTTTTTTTTTTTTGTATACTGAATCGAGGCTCGTGAAAGAGCTAACATTTACTTCAGAAACAAATCGACCAGACAAACAAAATACACAAAAAGAGGGAGCGGAAGACAAGATAGGGAGAAAAGGGGAAGCACACAAACACAACATCCGAGAGCAGGGAGATGTGTGGAAGGGAGAGGGCCCGGGGGGAGGAGGCATGGGAAGGGGGGGGGGGGGGGGAGGGAGAAGTATAAAGCACAAGGACACCAAGGACTTCCAGGACAGAAGTTGGTATTTCAAAAAGTGGAATTGGGGTGAAATTAGCGGGGGTAGAAAGGATCAAGGTTTTGGATGGGGGAAGATAAGAGATGGTGGTGAACAGCTGTTTTAAAGACTTGGAGGGTGGAGTGGGATTGAAGAGAGTGAGGGAGTTTGTTCCAGAGGCGGGAGAAAAGAGGCATGAAGGAGTGAAGGTGAGCAGAGAGTCTTGATTTTGGCAGTTTAACCAAAAGAGGGTTGCAGGCAGATCTTGTGCGACCTGTCGGAATATTTGCGGGACAGAGCCCAGAGAGAGCTGGGGGGGCAAGGCCAGAGAGGAGTCGGTAGAAGACGGAAAGACCACCAACCTGCCTGCGGTGAGTGAGTGAGAGGCCCTTGGAGTTAGCTTCATCGCGGGAGATTCCAATGATTCTGAATGCTTTGGTTTCAACAGCGCGAAGGCGAGCTAGGTGTGAGGCAGGAGCACCAGCCCAGAGGGGAGAGCAGTATTCCATTGAGCTGCGGATGAAAGCCTTGTATGTGGTGAGGAGCTCAGGTGTGCCAAGGAAGGACTTCGCACGATGGAGGATGCCCAGTCGGCGACTGGCTTTGGAGGCCACATTTGAAATGTGGTTTTTCCAGGAAAGATCATGGCAGATAGTGAGACCCAAAAGCTTGAGTGACAGAACTTCTTGGAGAGGATTATTCAGAAAGTGGATGGGAGGGTTGTCCAGTCGGTCTTTTCGGAGAGACATCGTAAGAGTGTGAGATTTGTCAGGATTGAAAGACATGTTCCACTTGTTTGCCCAGTCTGTGATTTTGTCAAGGTCTGCAGAGAGTGAGGAGGCTGCAGACTGCCGATCTGAGGGATGAAGAATGGAGCGACAGAGAGTAGAGTCGTCAGGAAAGAGATAGAGAGGATTTTCAAGAGAGTCAGAGAGATCATTGATGAAGACCAGAAAAAGCACAGGGCCCAGAACACTGCCTTGGGGAACTCCAGCCTGAACAGGAAGAGGAGATGAGAGAAACCCATTCAGGGCCACATGTTGACTACGACTAGAGAGGAAGTCCGCCAGCCATGCGTGGAGATTTCCATGGATACCAAAAGAGGAGAGTTTGGTGAGCAGAGCGGGGTGCCAGACCGTATCGAAGGCATGTGATATGTCAAGGGAGACTGCTCTAATTTCCTGTTTGGCATTGAGGACCTCCATCCATTGTTGAGAAAGCAGAAGCAGCATGTCCAGAGTGGAGTGTCCAGGTCTGAAACCAAATTGATGATCAGAGATCAAGCCATTGGAGAAGAGGAAAGATTTCATATCTGAAGCAATGATGGATTCCATGACTTTGCTGATAATTGGGAGAAGGCTGATTGGTCTGTAGTTGCTGGGATCTGTTTTTGCACCTTTTTTGTGCAAAGCGGTGATGTTGGCAGATTTCCAAGCAGATGGAAGATGACCTTGAGCAAAAGAGAGGGTGAAGAGAACAGAGAGAGGGAGTGAAAGAGCGGAAGAACATGATTTTAGGACCCATGGGCTGATGCCGTCAGGTCCAGTTGCAGAATCAGAGTCGAGGGTTGACAGAAACTTTTCCACCTTGTCAGGAGGAAAGGACACAGAGTCCAGGAGCAGCTGGGTACGACTGGGTACGGTGGGTACAGAGAGGGATGGGTTTGGGACACAAGATTTAGAGGCAAACACAGAGTTGAGGCATTCAGCTTTTTCACGTGCGGAGTCAGCCGTGTGGCCATTTAAGGTGAGGGAGGGGATGGAGGGGGAACAAACACCAGAAACAGATTTTACCAGACGCCACCAGGATTTGGAAGAGGGAGACAGATAAGAGAGTTCGGTCCTGAGGACGGAGAGATATTGTTTCCTGGCTCTCCTGAGGGTGGACACACTTGTTTCGGGCTTTGTGAAAGGAAACGAGTTGATGAGTATGTTTTGGCGTATGATGAGTATGTTTGGTATGTTTGGAGTATGATTGACGTGTTTTCATCGAAAAGTTGACGAGTATGTTTTGGTTGAAGTTGATGAGTATGTTTTAGTTAAAGTTGATTGATGAGTATGTTTTAGTTGATGTTGATTGATGAGTTATCATCTAAAAGTTTATGAGTCGGTTTTAGTTGATGTTAATTGATGAGTTATCATCTAAAAGTTGATGAGTATGTTTTAGTATATGTTGATTGATGAGTTGTCATCTAAAAGTTGATGAGTATGTTTTAGTTAATGTTGATTAATGAGTATGTTTCAGTTGAGGTTGATTGATGAGTATGTTTCAGTTGATGTTGATTGATGAGTTATCATCTAAAAGTTGATGAGTATGTTCTGGTTGAAGTTGTTGAGTTATCATCTAAAAGTTGATGAGTATGTTTTGGTTGATTTTGATTGACGAGTTTTCATCTAAAAGTTGATGAGTATGTTTTGGTTGAAGTTGATGTGTACGTTTTAGTTAATGTTGATTGATGAGTATGTTTTAGGTGATGTTGATTGAGGAGTTTTCATCTAAAAGTTGATGAGTATGTTTTGGTTGAAGTTGATGAGTACGTTTTAGTTAATGTTGATTGATGAGTATGTTTTAGGTGATGTTGATTGAGGAGTTTTCATCTAAAAGTTGATGAATATGTTTTGGTTGAAGTTGTTGAGTTATCATCTAAAAGTTGATGAGTATGTTTTGGTTGATTTTGATTGACGTGTTTTCATCTAAAAGTTTATGAGTATGTTTGGGTTGATGTTGATCGATGAGCTATCATGAAAATTTTATCTAAAAGACTAATCTAAATGTTATCATTCAATCCAAAACCATGATATTTTCTGCACTCGCTAACCCACACCTCCATAGCCCTCCTCCTTTAAAATTTTCCCTCCTGAGAGTTTACTTGTGTCCATCTTGTCCAGCCCATGCATCATCCTCTCCTGCTCCTCATCCCTCCCGACACTCATTGTTTGTCAAAGTCTGCCTCTGTCTGGCCTACAAACTCCACTGTTTGTGTTCCCCCCACCCCTTTCTTTTTCTCTTTCTCTCTGTCTCTCTCCTTTTGTCCGCCACGAGCCTCGACTATGACGACATTTCTATGTTGTAAACATTGCCAAATTTGCTCACCCACCTTGTTCTCCTCCAGGAACTTAAGCTTGATCGAGACATTGGCACGGAGCTGTTCATACTTTTCCTTATGCACTTGAAAGTTCTGCTGAGCAGTTTCAATCTTCGCCATCATTGCTGCATCCCGCGGAGCAAGGCTCATCTCCTCCAAGTCAGTCCGGTAAGCGTCATACTCTATCCTGTGACACAGGGCGAGGGATGAGGGCAACAGCACGAGCAGTCACAATAAAGGTGGACTATCCAATTACCACAGAACCACAGAAGTAGGAGATCAAAACAAATGCAGGGACATGTGGACACTTTGCAAAGAGGTTCATGGAGGTATATTTTTGTACTATACATCATTGCAAGGGCATACATAAACCTTCCAACTTGACACACATGTACTCGCATAAAAACGTACAAAATTAAGAAGAAACAATATGGCAATGAATAAAAATAAGTAGGGATGCAATAAAGCCATCAAGAGATGAGCCATAATAAACCACATCAAGATGAGAAAAATTACATACGAACCAAATAGAACAGCACTCAGTCGAGCACATAATTTTTGTGTTTTGTATTCCACTACACTAATAAGCCTAATCTAATCGGCAATTATATTGTTTCATAATCCCGGGGTGTAAATTCAGGGATTGTTTCAGGCGAGTTTACTCTTTTCCATCTATGTCATGGAACAATTGGCCTACTTCGAAAAAATTTGGATGTAATAAATTGCATCCGTGGACTCTGGAATACAATATTTATGAAATCATAACGTTTGGTTTTAAGCAATTTCTAATTTGTAAAGCAAAGTGTATTTGATGCATCAAAGTTTAAAAATCACCAACAGATGCAAGTCAGTCAGGTTGGTTCTCCTGCCTCCCTCCCTCTCAAGTCAAGGTAGAAATGTCACTATCACCCCTCATCCCTCTCTCTCACCCCTCATCCCTCTCTCTCACCCCTCATCCCTCTCTCTCTCTCTCACCCCTCATCCCTCTCACTCACCCCTCATCCCTCTCTCTCACCCCTCTCTCTCAGCCCTCATCCCTCTCTCTCAGCCCTCATCCCTCTCTCTCACCCCTCATCCCTCTCTCACCCCTCATCCCTCTCTCACCCCTCTCCCTCTCACCCCTTACTCATTCCTCTCACACCCCTCACCCCCCTCTCTCCCATCTCACTCACACCTCTCTCTCACCCCTCTCTCTAATCCTTCACCTCCCCCTCTCTCTCACCCCTCTCTCTCACCCCTCTCTCTCATCCCTCTCATCCATCTCTCACACCCTTCACCCACCCCCCTCTCTCTCACCCTTCTCCCCTCTCTCTCACCCCTCTCCCCTTTCTCTCATCCCTCTCGCTCACCCCTCTCATCTCTCGCTCACCCCTCTCTCCCCTCTCCCTCATCCCTCTCGCTCACCTCTCGCTCACCCCTCTCTCCCTCCTCTCCCGTGTGGGATACACTCCCCTGTGCAATGTAATTTTCGATTTGTAAGTGTTTCATATCCACCCATTCTCACTATTTTTAGCCGCGTCGCAGACGCTGCTCATAGAGTGCCCTCTGCTGTTGTTGTTGTTGTTCTTCTTCTTCTTCTTCTTCTTGTTCTTGTTCTTGCAGAGAAGACAAAACCTCAAAGCTCCACCCATTCTGGGAGAGCCTTCATATAAACAAATATCCACCATTTTATTAACTCGCATAGCTTTGAGGCCTGTTTTGTAGGCCCGTGGTGTCTTCCTCTCTCACACAGTTTTATTTCAAATCAAATTCGATATATCATTTCATTTTTCACAGTCGCTAACATAGTTTTAGACTCGGTTGAAAAAAAACGGGAAGAAAATCCGATGAAAGTTGCCCTTTATAGAACGAAATGAATTCTCAAAGGCCTGTAACTTCAAGTCCATTGAGATACAGTGAAACATTGAGATACAGTGAAACCTTGACTTACGAGTTTAATTCGTTCTGTGACCGAGCTCGTAACTCAATTTGCTCGTTTCTCAAATTAAATTTCCCCATTAAAATGCATTGAAATGCTATTAATCCGTTCCAGCCCCACAAAAACCACACCAATTTTTTTTTTAATATACAGTATATATAAAAATATCTCGCGCTTTATATTTCACCTGTATGCAGCATACAAGTTGGCAGGATGGCCTGGACTGGAGGTACGCACACTTGACTCTAAACTGTCCAGCCTGGGTTTGAATCCCGACCCAGCTATAACCTGTCATGGGTGAATCACAGGCAGGGTGATTCATCAATGTGTGTACCGCTAAACTGGGCGCCCCGTTTGCGTCCCATTAGTTGTTGGATGTTAAGGATCTCACCGTGTTTTCCACAAAGAGAAGGCAAGCTATCGCCGGCACTCTGAACAAGTTGTGGCCTGGCATGCTCTTCTCCTCTGCCGTTATATACGTCCCCCTCGGCATCTTTTTCCAGAAGAGCCCTGTCTCGTCACAGTTGAAGATTTGCTGGGGGATGTATCGTTCGGCTTCTATCAGTTCGGCAAAAGTTATAATAAAATCTTCAGCTGCCTTCACATCCGCCTCACCAAGTCGACAACACGCACACCTCGCTCATGTTTTTCGACGATTGCGTGTTTTATATCCAAGCACATCATCCTCTTCTTCTTCTCAGTACTGCCCTTGGCACTCAATTTCTTAGGACCCATGGTTAAAACTAAGAAATTTTCCAAAATAACCAAAATGCGAAAACAAAGCAGCAGCTATATACGGCAGAGATGCTTGCACGGCAAGATAACCACGTGACCGGAACCCACCTGGTGGCGGGTGGCGTAAGCTCGTAACTCAGATCTCGGCTCGCATCTCAAAGCAATAAACCGCCCGAGCGACGGCTCGTATCTCGGAAAACTCGTAAGTTGGTGCACTCGTAAGTCAAGGTTTCACTGTATATATATTTTAAATCGCGGCATCGTCAGGCATACACCGCCCGAAATAAGAGACGGGAAAATGCCGAGATATATATATTTTGTTTAAATCGCGGCATGGTCAGTCATACACCGCCCGAAATAACAGACGGGAAAATGCCGAGATATATTAAAAATTCGTCCATTTGATGACAATCGTCACGATGAAATATTTAATTTATACATCGTCACAATAATGTGGAGAGAGGAGCATAGCTTCGTTCACATGTCGCCACACACGGGAAATTGCAGAGATATATATTTTTTAAACCGCGGCATGGTCAGTCATACACCGCCTGAAATAACAGACGGGAAAATGCCGAGATATATTAAAAATTCGTCGCCACACACGGGAAATTGCCGAGATATATTTTCACTTTGCACAAAAATAACATCAAGTAATCGAATCAATAGGAATGTCCTGTGCCTATAACATCGACGTTATAGGCACAGCTGCATCTAGGCATTGTGTAACATCGACGCGGCTTTTGTTTTAATTAAAACTTTTTGTACTTGTTTATTATTAATGTGTTGTATTAATTTGTGATTGGAATGATGCTGTTTGGAATGAAAACATAGAGATTGAGTTAAAAGTAGAATGAGGAAATGATGAGGGTTTCCACCCGTGACATTCGTGGATTTGGCATATTTTATAATCAATTCTGAAATTATATCTTTGGAAACAAAATATTTTGTAATGCGAAATTTACAAGAAATGTGTATGTGTCGTTAAAAAAAGAAGAAGTTAAAATCCTATTTTATGTGTTGATTTGGCCATCGTCTGCTAATCTGCTCGTAGTTCATGGAAAAGTATACTGGAGTCTCCTTATGCCCGTATCCTACAGGTAATACAAGTACAGTAAAAGCGACTCCACTAACCCGAGTTGATACATACAAAAGAAAAATACATACAAGAGTAAAAATCACAAGCTCGTCAACACAGAAACAATTTTCAGCCAAGTGTTACCAAAGGCCAAGACGTTCCATTTAACCACATGACCAAACGCTCCCAAGTCGATCATTTCCACCGAAAAGAGGCGACCGATTGGCATAGCGCAACAACACGACATCTTACCTGGCACTTTCATATTGCTTGATGGTCAGTAAAGTGTCTTCCATGGTCTTGTTGACGAGTGTGTTCACACTGCTCACAAAAAAGTTGATAGCACTCAGCAGGGTCTCGCCATTCTTGCACAGCAAGCGTTGCGTCTCAGCGTTGTATCCAAACTCTTCCTGCAGGAACAAGGATCATCACACAAGATGAAATGACAATCCACTGGGTTACTGTATTCTGATATCATCGAGGAGATCCAGAATGTCTTACAAAACCAAAAAAGAAAAATCCAAAAGATGTACACAATGGGAACAACAATAATAATAATGATACTAACTGTGATAATGAAACAAATTAAAACAAGTACAGATACATTCAAAGTACACCGCCCCCATGCCAAATATTTAAATATCCTACAGCGCGGGATTGCCGGGGTGCCTCAGGCGCCCGGCAATACCGCAGTGCAGCTCATAGAGGCTGCATTGGGAGGGAGAGGTGTACGCTAATTGATTGATTAATTGTATAATTAAAATCAATAAAACATTATCACAAAATATTTTCTTAATCAATTGGCTAATAGCATAACTAAACCACTAGTACTTCATCCGAAGATGTATCTTTTAGAAATGTAATTAAATAAATCATTAATAAAAAATTAAATAATGAATTGATTAATCAATAAATAATTAATCGACAAATCAATAAATAATTAATCGATTAAATGATTAATCAATAAATCAAAAATATCCTTGATAGACACATCACTTGGTCACTCATGTCCAAATATTAGCTTCCCAGCTCAAAAAGTGCCTGAGATATTGGCCAAATGAGAAAGAAAATAAATAAATGATTAATAATGAAAATAAATAAATAATAATCATTAAAAAATTCCATTATTAATCAATTCGGTCATAGAACACATAAACCACCACCATTTCATCAGAATCTAACGGAATTTTTTTTTTAAAGTAATTAATCGAATAATTAAATAATTAATCGATTAAATGATTAATTGATTAATCAATAAATCAAAAATATCATTGATAGCCACATCTCTTGGTCACTCATGTCCAAATATTAGCTTCCGAGCTCAAAAGGTGCCTGAGATATTGGCCAAATGAGAAAGAAAATAAATAAATGATAAATAATGCAAATAAATAAATAATAATCATTAAAGAATTAAATTATGAATCAATTCGGTCATAGAACACATAAACCACCACCATTTCATCAGAATCTGTAACTTAAAAAAAAAAAATCGTCATTAATCGAATAATTAAATAATTAATCGATTAATTAATAAATCAAAAATAGCCTTTGCAGCCAAATCACCTGGTCATTGGCATGTCCAAATATCAGCTTCCTAACTCAAAAGGTGCCTGAGTTAATGGTCAGAAGAGAAAGGAAATTTGATTAATTAAATAAGTACTTAATTGAATGAATGATCGTTTCAAGGCCATTTTCCCCGCTAGAGCAGGGGTTAGCCTTGTGGACCCCATGACAATCATGGTTCCCTGTTTGAGGCAATGTTTTTATGGCCGGATGCCCTTCCTGGCGCCAACCCTAAGTCGCCTCTTACGATGCGCAGGGATACGGCGTACCTATTCTAACCGGGGTACACACCGGGATCATTCATCACAGCAAGCTGGTACTCAATTTGCCGACCTCGGAAGGATGACAGGCTGAGTCAACCCCCCTGGTGTTAATTTAGCGATCGACCGGGATTCGAACCAAGGATCCTAAGATCCCAAGCCGGCACCCTAACCGCTAAGCCAACACCAGGCTAAATTAACTAATTAAATTACTTGATGAATCGCTAATAATTAAATAACTCCTCAATTAATTGATTAATCAAAAAACAAAAAATACCGTTTTTGACAAAGGACTTGCTCACTATTGTAGTCAGGTTCACTATGTCAATAAATTATATTTCGTTCAAAATCATGGTAGATGAGCAAACCTATACATTTTTGGAAAGGTTATAGCATAAGGAAACTAAAAATCAATGTTTACATTTGGAGAGATACCTGTATGGCGGCCATTTTGGATTTCCAAAATGGCCACTGTAAAATACATATTTTGTTCTATTTCTGCCTCTAATTACCCTAAAAACGTTTTAAAATATACTAAACCTATATTTTCAGGGACAAGGAATCCAATGAAAGTATCAAATTAGTGCTATGGGGAATGGTAAGACACTAATCAAAGGTTTTGAATTGCAAAATACTGTCTTTATATTCGCGATAAGTTGCATAATCAAATACATGTTATCATTTTGTACAGGCAGTTAATAAAATCAAAATGTGTCACAATAATTAATATCACCAAACATACACAGGCAGTCAGCAAAATCATATATTGTGAGAAACCACCGGTGGAACCACCTTTGTTCTCACCCAAATGAGTGCCCCGCCCACCACGTGACGTGACCTCCTTTGAGCCTCACGCGATTGGTGGAGGGTCAGAGAGAGCGCGGTCGCCATCTTATGCAACGGACGCGACTCTCGAAGGCTCCGAGTGGGAAATAGATAAAGGGATTTCCCTTAACCTTCACGACAGCCGCGTTGGGCTGATCGTTTACCGTTCTGTATTTTACGAGTGAGTAACTCCGGAAGAGAACGAGTGATTCCCGGATCTCGTGGATTGGAACCGTGAGTCAGATATTGCCTGCGTCGTGTTGGAGCTGCTGGCCGACCGTTCCTGCAGGCCTTGTGCGGTGTATTCCACTCTGTTACCCTCCGAGTCCCGGAGATCGTCGATTGGAACCGCGAGTGATCTTGCCTGCGTCCTGTTTGGAGCTTCTGGGGCCGACAGTTCCTGCAGGCTTTGTGCAGTGTATTCCATTCTGTTACCATTTATGGTTTTTGTGATCGAGCCAATAAAGCATCGTGCCTTACCCCTAGAAGGCCGATTAAAACACAATTGTGTTTATTGAGTTCTCTCTGTCCACTCCGTGGACTACTTGAAGCCCGGACATTAACGTCCGTATTCCGTGCTGGGAACCATTTCACAGCCGGGATCGCGACAAATGGGTTGCTCGTCCTAGGATCATTCAAGTAAGAGACATTCGAATTGAGACGGGAATTCTGCATCTGCATCTTCTTTGCATCTGCTCACCAGCGGACGCCGTCTTGGAGGAGCCTTCTCACCAGCGGACGCCGTCGTGGAGGAGCCTTCTCGCCAGCGGGCGCCGTCTTGGAGGAGCCTTCTCGACGTGGGACGCTGTCTTGGGTGGTGCTTCACTGCCGAATAAGTGAATAGCTTCGGATCCCTCCAAACAACCGACAAAAAAAAAAAAACGTGAGTATTTGTACGTGGTATTTTTCTCATTGGCAATTTGATGTGCGGTGGTGATATTGTGTAGTTCGTGTCGTATTTCCCCAACAGAGCGTTGTGTTTGAGCGTTGTGTTTTGTGCCTTGTCTTATGATAACTCGTAGCCAAGCTATGTCGACCAGAGAAGTGAGAGTTCAACCTGATCATGTTGACAGTCGCGTGGGTGGCGATGCGAGCGACGCAATCAGCCTTGACCCAGTCACTAAACCCGATATGTTAGGAAGCGATTCCATCATGACTAAATGCATGCGTTCGCCTTTCTGGACCGGGCTGACTCCGGTTCAACAACTTGACATGTATAACAGGGAGAATGACAGGGCAGAGGCAGAGCGTGCTGCGGCAGCAGAGGGAGAGCGTGCAGCAGCAGAGAGAGAGCATGCGGCAGCAGAGAGAGAGCGTGAGAGAGAGAGAGAGCGTGCGGCAGCAGCAGAGGCAGAGCGTGCTGCGGCAGCAGAGGGAGAGCGTGCAGCAGCAGAGAGAGAGCATGCGGCAGCAGAGAGAGAGCGTGAGAGAGAGAGAGAGCGTGCGGCAGCAGCAGAAGCTGAACGCGTCAGAGAGCATGAGTTGCGAATGTTGACTGAACGACCGCGGGCAGAGGGGTCTGCTGCAAGAGTCCCGGAAACTGTTCATGTTCGTTTGCCGGACTGGACGGGAGACACGAAGCCAGAAGCGTATCTGGAGATGGCGGAGAAGTTGTTGGCTGCCGGTGGCATTGATGAGAGCTTGTGGGTCGGCCATCTTGTGAGCCATCTATCTGAGAAGGCGAGGGAGGTATATGCGAGGATGGCAACCGAGGACGCAAACAAATACAGGGCATTGAAGGCCGAGATTTTGAACGCCTATGCGGTGTCCGCGTGTATTTATAGGAGAAATTTTTTCAGCTGGACTCGTCAGTCCAGTCAAACCTATGAGGAACATTCGCGGGCCTTGTTGGAACAGCTGCAGAGATGGTTCAAGGGGAGCAAGGTGGAGTTACCTCAAGCGGTTGCGGAACTCCTGGTGCGTTACCGTATCGATCAACAGCTTCCGCCTGACTTAGCATTGTTTCTTGTCGACAAAGACACTGTTTCCTTGGCAGACTGCGTCAACCTTATTGATAAACATGTTTTGGCGTGCAAAATGCTGCAAGTCACGCAGTCGCGTCGTAAGACGGAGGATCATGCGATCAAGACCGCCCCCCGTCTGCCCGGCGGCTGGATTGAGGGGAAGGGTTCTCCGAGGCCCTCCACTGGTGGCGGTCGCGAGCTGCAGGCCAGGGCACGGTCCTGGTGCGATTTCTGCAAACGCGTGGGGCACGGTGGAGACCGCTGCTTCTCTAATCCAGCTAGTCCGGCCTACCGAGGCAACCCTGCTGTTAAATCGGAGGAAGGTCAGTGGAGGTCATCAATTGAGCCCTCGCACCCGACGGTGGCATCGGTGACAGAGGTCACTGCCACCGAGGCTAATGCCATTCATCCGCTGTATCAGGATTATTCAGGGACAGCCTTAGTGGGTGGCCCTGATTCGATGCTGAAGTTTGAGGCCCAATACCTTCGGGATACTGGGGCGACACTGTGTGTTCTCCGGGCGGGGGTAGTTCCGGCCTCTCAGATGCGTTATACCGGCGAGTATATCATCCTTCGGGGCATTAACCAGGTTCCTGGCCGGTATCCCCTTGCCCTCCTCGAGGTCCGGAGTGACATTTTTACAGGTCCAATGACCTGTGCGGTGGTACCCTACTACCCGGTACCCGGGGTCTCCTTGCTGATTGGCAATGATGCCATGGCCAGGGAGGAGTCATTGACTCTGACCTGTGGGGTGGTCACTAGATCCCAGAGTAAACAGGCGGAGGGAGTGGCGGAGTCCGACATATCGTCACTCTGGCCCGAGGAGCCTAGCGCCTCGACTCCAGTTCCCGACGGTGACGTTGCGTCAGCTGAAGCCCATCCGAGCCTCCCGTCAAGCCAACCTCAGGTGCCGTGCTCCTCAGGGACCGCTCCCGCCTGTAACACAGGGACCCCAGCTACGTGTTCGCCGGTCGGCGAATCCGGGGAGGAGAATCAGTCCTCCAAGGCGGTTAGCGACCTCAGTTCTGGGGCGGAAGTTACTCCCGCATTGCCTGCGGTAACCAGTTTAGTGGAGGATCAGCACCTCGATCCCACCCTTGCCATCCTCTGGGAAATGGGAGAAGACTCCGAGCCGGGACGAACAGGCTACTATGTGAATGGTGCAGGTGTGCTGATGCAGAAGTATTCCCCGAAGAACATGTCCTCCACCCAGACGTGGAAGGTCCGACACCGAGTTGTCGTACCGGGGAGGCATCGTCAGTCAGTCATGCAATTGGCCCATGACAATATTTCCTCGGGTCATGTCGGAGCTGCCAAGACCTTAGCCAAGGTCAAGAATCAGTTCATATGGCCCACCATGTCGCGAGACATCAAGCGCTATTGCGCTAGCTGTCCCATTTGTCAACGACTCGGAAAAGGAGTGAAGGTTTTCAAGGCACCCCTAAAGCCCCTCCCCGTGGTCAGTCAGCCTTTCCAGTTTGTTGCCGCTGATTTTGTCGGACCTTTGCCCAAAACCAGTTCCGGGAAACGCTATTTGCTCACGGTCATATGTCAGGCTACCAAGTATGCAGAGGCTTATTCCTTGGAGCAAGCTGACTCCGCCCATGCCGTAGAGTCTCTCAAGGATTTGTTTAGTCGGCATGGCCTTCCGACTAAATTCCTTACGGATCGAGGCAGTGTGTTCTTGTCGGAAGTATTTGAAGGATTCCTGACCGAGCTAGGGGTTCAGCACCTGACCACCAGTCCGTACCGTCCTGAATGCAACGGCGCCTGTGAGCGGTTCAATGGGACTTTCAAATCGATGATCAAGGCGGTGACGGAGCAAGTAGGTGGTGAGTGGGATCAGGTGATCCCCTGGCTCTTGTTCGCGTACCGGAGTGCTCCACATCGGAGTACCGGGTATTCTCCTTTTTTCTTGTTGTATGGTAGAGAGCCCCGAGGGCCCTTGCACCTCCTGTTTGAACGTTGGGTGGAATCCCCGCCGTCCACTGAACGTTCCATACCGGACCACATCCACGAGACTTGCTCGAGGATATACGATGCCTTAAAGGCTGCCGGTATCAGCCTGGCGGATCAAGCCGTAGAGCGAAAGCTCCGTTACGACAGGAAGGCGAAGGCGGTGAGTTTCAAGGCTGGCGATCCGGTTTTGGTCCATCTGCCCCATGCCGGACGGCCCATGGTAACCTCTTATCAGGGGCCTTATCTTATCCGTGAGAAAGTCGGGAGCCATACTTACGTGGTGGACATGCCAGATAAGCGGATAAAAAAACGGATCACCCATGTCAACGCGTTGAAGCCATGGGTGGGGCGGCCGCACACGATCGCCCTAATAGGTGCCGCGGAGCACAGCCGCGACCTCTTAGGTGACGGAGGCAACGCAGGATGCCTCCCGGAGTATATTACTCCAACTCCCCTCGAGGTGTCCTATGACCCAACCCAATATTGGGTGGATCAAAGACCCGCGGAGGATCAGTTGCCGCAGTTGGAGACTTTGACTCAGCCACAGAGAAAAGATATGCAGGTGTTGTTTCGGGGCTATCCTAGTCTGTTCTCTGGCGGGATTGGAACCATGAAAGGTGTCCTCCATAACATCGACACCGGTGACCACCCGCCCATACGTCAATCATTCTACCGTGTGTCCCCGGCGAAAACTGCCGTCATGAGACAAGAAGTCTCCAAGATGTTGGATTTGCGTGTCTGTCGACCCAGCAACAGTGAGTGGGCCTCTCCGCTCATTTTAGTCAAGAAAGCCGACGCCACCTGGCGACCTTGCGTCGATTACCGTCGCCTCAACAACGTATCAAAAGGGGATTCGTACCCGCTACCCCGTCTTGACGACCTGGTTGATCGTCTAGGGACCGCGAGTTTCATCTCTGTCCTTGATGCCATGAAAGGCTACTGGCAAATCCAGCTCACAGATCGGGCGCGTGAGGTCAGTGCCTTCTGCACGTCGTTTGGCCACTTTGAGTTCATGGTTATGCCGTTTGGAGTCAGAGGTGGCCCGGCCACCTTCCAGCGAGCCATTAACCGGGTTCTCGCTGGGCTCGACGACTTCGCCGTGGCCTACATCGACGACATCGCCGTGTTCTCCCACACGTGGGAAGACCACGTTAAGCACCTCCAGGCCGTCTTTTCACGACTATCGGAGCATAACGTGACTCTCAACGCCGTCAAATGCCATATGGGGCGCGGCCGAGTGAAGTACCTCGGTTATGAAGTGGGCAGTGGGCAATTAGCTCCGGTCAAAGCCAAAGTGGAGGCCTTAGTGGATTTCCCGCCGCCCGCCACCAAAAAGGATCTTAGACGATTCTTGGGAATCACCGGTTTCTACCGACGGTTCATTCCGCGGTTCTCGGAAATCGCTGCCCCCTTAACCAACCTTCTCCGTGGCAGTAAGAAGGGGTCCATATCTCTTCTGTGGACCTCAGAGTGCGACGCGGCGTTCGATGCACTGAAGAGAAGCCTTGCAAACCGACCGGTTCTAAAGGCACCCGATTTCTCCTTGCCGTTCCAAATTTTCACCGATGCATCCGATCTCGGGATCTCAGCTGTGCTCACGCAAAACGAGGATGAGGTTGCGAAACCCGTCATCTACTACTCTCGCAAACTGTTGCCCAGGGAGCGGAACTACAGTACCGTGGAGAAGGAGCTCCTCGCTATCATGGCGGCAATCCAGGTATTCGCTGTCTACATTGGCCATGGACCCATCACCATCTACAGCGACCACCACCCGCTCGGTTGGCTCAGCCACGCCAAAACCTCCAACCAGCGTATCCTGCGCTGGGCGCTTCTCCTCTCCGAATACGACCTCACAGTCAAACACGTGAAAGGAGTGGAGAACAGACTAGCTGACCTCCTTAGTCGCCATCTAGTAGATAAGGAGCCCCAAGGTTAAGCGGGGCCCACGGGCGGAGAGGGGATACCGATTTTGGTGTTCCTCTATTCCTCCCGAAAGAGACTTGCTCCTCGGTCCGTTTCCCTCCTGTAAACGTTTCCCCACCTTGAGTTGGCCCTTGCCTCTCTATTGTGCTTGTGTGAAGGGTAACTCTTGGGGGGTAGATATTAATGTGGTGTATGGTGTTTAACTTTGTGTGTGAAAAAAAAAAAAAAAAAAAAAAAAAAAAAACTTGTTCATTGTTAACCTGCCTGTTAACGCCTGTTAACCTGTTAACGCCTGTTAACCTGTTGCCTGTTAATTGCCTGTGCGGTAATAATTGCGTTACTGTTGCGCTATTGCGTTGCGTATTTGCGTTGCGTGTATTGTTGCGTTGGTGCGTTATTGTTGTTAATAATTATTGTTACTAATTGTTAATTGCGTTAATTGCCTGTTCACGATTACCGCCATCATATTGCCATGTGATTTGCACCTACTACAAATGCTGGTTTCAAAACGCCGTCTATCCGACGGGGTTTTTACTTAGGGGGGGAGGACTGTGAGAAACCACCGGTGGAACCACCTTTGTTCTCACCCAAATGAGTGCCCCGCCCACCACGTGACGTGACCTCCTTTGAGCCTCACGCGATTGGTGGAGGGTCAGAGAGAGCGCGGTCGCCATCTTATGCAACGGACGCGACTCTCGAAGGCTCCGAGTGGGAAATAGATAAAGGGATTTCCCTTAACCTTCACGACAGCCGCGTTGGGCTGATCGTTTACCGTTCTGTATTTTACGAGTGAGTAACTCCGGAAGAGAATGAGTGATTCCCGGATCTCGTGAATTGGAACCGTGAGTCAGATATTGCCTGCGTCGTGTTGGAGCTGCTGGCCGACCGTTCCTGCAGGCCTTGTGCGGTGTATTCCACTCTGTTACCCTCCGAGTCCCGGAGATCGTCGATTGGAACCGCGAGTGATCTTGCCTGCGTCCTGTTTGGAGCTTCTGGGGCCGACAGTTCCTGCAGGCTTTGTGCAGTGTATTCCATTCTGTTACCATTTATGGTTTTTGTGATCGAGCCAATAAAGCATCGTGCCTTACCCCTAGAAGGCCGATTAAAACACAATTGTGTTTATTGAGTTCTCTCTGTCCACTCCGTGGACTACTTGAAGCCCGGACATTAACGTCCGTATTCCGTGCTGGGAACCATTTCACAGCCGGGATCGCGACAATATACACATGCAGTCAGTATAACTTCACATCTACACAGGCAGTCAATGACAAAATATACACAGGCAGTCAATGGCATCAAACATACACGATTACAGAATATGCCATTTAGAGTTCGTCATCACTGTCCTGTGTGTCGTATCCGACAATATAGTCCGCATCGTTTTCACAGTCCGTTCCACACAAGCAAAGGTCGGTCAAATTGATTGGCAAATCGAATTGGTCGAATGGTCGATTGAATCGAATTCGATGAATCGAATCGAATAGAATCGATCGAATTGGTCGAATTGGTCGAATGGAATTGGTCGGAATTGGCAAATGTAAACATTGATTTTCAGATTTTCCATGTAATAACGTTTCCAAAAATGTATAGGTTTGCTAATCTACCATGATTTTGAACGAAAAAACATAGTGAACCTGACTATTGTGCCGAAATTTCAGCTTTGGAGCTCATGTCCAAATATTAGCTTCCCAGCTCAAAAGGAGCCTGAGATATTGGCCAAATGAGAAAGAAAATAAATAAATGATTAATAATGAAAATAAATAAATAATAATCATAAAAAATTAAATTATTAATCAATTCGGTCACAGAACACATAAACCACCACCATTTCATCAGAATCTGTAACTGAATTTTTATTTTTTTAGTAATTAATCGAATAATTAAATAATTAATCGATTAATTGATTAATTGATTAATCAATAAATCAAAAATAGTCTTTGCAGCCAAATCATCTGGTCATTGGCATGTCCAAATATCAGCTTCCTAACTCAAAAGGTGCCTGAGTTAATGGTCAGAAGAGAAAGGAAATTTGATTAATTAAATAAGTACTTAATTGAATGAATGAATGAATGATCGTTTTAAGGCCATTTTTCCCCGCTAAAGCGGGGTTTAGCCTTGCGGGCCCCATGACAATCATGGTTCCCTGTTTGAGGCAATGTTTTTTTATGGCCGGATGCCCTTCCTGACGCCAACCTTTGGTCGCCTCTTACGATGCGCAGGGATACGGTGTACCTATTCTAAACCGGGGTACACACCAACCGGGGTACACACATTACTTAATTAATCGCTAATAATTAAATAACTCGTCAATTTATTGATGAATCAAAAAACAAAAAATACAGGTTTTTTTTGTTTTTTTTGTATACTGAATCGAAGCTCGTGAAAGAGCTAACATTTATTTCACAAACAAATCAACCAGACAAACAAAATATACAAAAAGAGGGAGCGGAAGACAAGATGTGGAGAGAAGGGGAAGCACACAACCACAACATTTGAGAGCAGGGAGAAGTGTGGGAGGGAGAGGGCTTGGGGGCAGGAGGCGTGGGAAGGGGGGGGGGGGGGTGGGAGAAGTATAAAACACAAGGGGACCGAAATTAGCGGGGGTAGAAAAGATCAAGGTTTTGGATGGGGGAGGATAAGAGATGGTGGTGAACAGCTGTTTTAAAGACCTGGAGGGTGGAGTGGGATTGAAGAGAGTGAGGGAGTTTGTTCCAGAGGCGGGAGAAAAGAGGAATGAAGGAGTGAAGGTGAGCAGAAAGTCTTGATTTTGGCAGTTTAACCATTAGAGGGTTGCAGGCAGATCTTGTGCGACCTGTCGGAATATTTGGGGGACAGAGCCCAGAGAGGGCTGGGGGGGCAAGGCCAGAGAGGAGTCGGTAGAAGACGGAAAGACCACCAACCTGCCTGTGGTGAGTGAGTGAAATGCCCTTGGAGATAGCTTCATCGCGGGAGATTCCAATGATTCTGAACGCTTTGGTTTCAGCAGCGTGAAGACGGGCTAGGTGTGAGGCAGGAGCACCAGACCAGAGGGGAGAGCAGTATTCCATAGAGCTGCAGATGAAAGCCTTGTATGTGGTGAGGAGCTCAGGTGTGCTAAGGAAGGACTTCGCACGACGGAGGATGCCCAGTCGGCGACTGGCTTTGGAGGCCAGATTTGAAATGTGGTTTTCCCAGGAAAGATCATGGCAAATGGTGAGACCCAAAAGCTTGAGTGACAGAACTTCTTGGAGAGGATTATTCAGAAAGTGGATGGGAGGGTTTTCCAGTCGGTCTTTTCGGAGAGACATCGTAAGAGTGTGAGATTTATCAGGATTGAAAGACATGTTCCATTTGTTTGCCCAGTCTGTGATTTTGTCCAGGTCTGCAGAGAGTGAGGAGGCTGCAGACTGCCGATCTGAGGGATGAGGAATGGAGCGACAGAGAGTAGAGTCGTCAGCAAAGAGATAGAGAGGATTTTCAAGAGAGTCAGAGAGATCATTGATGAAGACCAGAAAAAGCACAGGGCCCAGAACACTACCTTGGGGAACTCCAGCCTGAACAGGTAGAGGAGATGAGAGAAACCCATTCAGGGCCACACGTTGACTACGACCAGAGAGGAAGTCCACCAGCCATGCGTGGAGATTTCCATGGATACCAAAGGAGGAGAGTTTGGTGAGCAGAGCAGGGTGCCAGACCGTATCGAAGGCACGTGAAATGTCAAGGGAGACGGCTCTAATTTCCTGTTTGGCGTTGAGGACCTCCATCCATTGTTGAGAAAGCAGAAGCAGCATGTCCAGAGTAGAGTGACCAGGTCTGAAACCAAATTGATGATCAGAGATCAAGCCATTGGAGAAGAGGAAAGATTTCATATCTGAAGCAATGATGGATTCCATGACTTTGCTGATAATTGGGAGAAGGCTGATTGGTCTGTAGTTGCTGGGATCTGTTTTTGCACCTTTTTTGTGCAAAGCAGTGATGTTGGCTGATTTCCAAGCAGATGGCAGATGACCTTGAGCAAAAGAGAGGGTGAAGAGAACAGAAAGAGTGAGTGAAAGAGCGGAAGCACATGATTTTAGGACCCGTGGGCTGATGCCGTCAGGACCAGTTGCAGAATCAGAGTCGAGGGTTGACAGAAACTTTTCCACCTTGTCAGGAGGAAAGGACACAGAGTCCAGGAGCAGCTGGGTACGACTGGGTACGGTGGGTACAGAGAGGGATGGGTTTGGGACACAAGATTTAGAGGCAAACACAGAGTTGAGGCATTCAGCTTTTTCACGTGCCGAGTCGGCCGTTAAGCCGTTTGAGGTGAGGGAGGGGATGGAGGGGGAACAAACACCAGAAACAGATTTGACCAGACGCCACCAGGATTTGGAAGAGGGAGACAGATAAGAGAGTTCGGTCTTGAGAACGGTGAGATATTGTTTCCTGGCTCTCCTGAGGGTGGACACACACTTGTTTCGGGCTTTGTGAAAGGAAATGAGATTTCCTTCCGTTGGATTTGCTTTCCAGGAGACGAAAGCAAGTTGTTTCAGGGCAACAGCCTCACCACAAGATTCCGTGTACCATGGACGGGAGGAAGGGTATGACAACTGAAGACGAGATGAGATAAATCTGTGCATGAGAGAGAGCAATTTACTTTGAAAGAATTCCCAGGATGAGTTGATGTCAGAGGCGGTAGAGATGGGAGACCAGTCCAGATGATTGATGGCTGCTTGAAGACCGTGCCAGTTGGCCTGAGTGAAATGCCAGACTCGTCGACGCTGAGGAGGCTCTCTGAGAATGGTCAGAGAGATGTCCACTTTGACAAGCACATGATCAGATGAGCCGATTGGAGCAGAAGAAGAGCAGCAGACATTTTCAGGGAAGTTTGTCATAACCAAATCCAGAAGAGAAGATGCTCCGTTGACTGAGATCCGGGTCGGGAAATTGACAGATTGTGTCAGTCCCAGTGAGTCGCAGAAGTCCTCTGCTGAAGAGCCATGGCTGGTGAGAGAGGGGTACCCACACCCCGCCAACTGGCATGGTGACAATTGAAATCACCACATATGAGGAAGAGAGAGTTGGGATGGGTAGATAGAAGTTGGTCCATATTATCAGACAGCGAGATGTAGATGGAGTCATCGCTGTTTGGTGGACGGTACAACACACATATGAACAAAAGGTGGGAGCGAAGGGGAAGCCGTAGCCAAAGGTATTCCTGGGGGTGAGGTGGAGAGAGGGCAGTGGAGGGCGAGTGAGGAAGAGAGTTTTTTATAAAGATAGCAACCCCACCTCCAGGACGAGGCTCAGGTCTATCATACCGGAGGAGGGAGTAACCTGGGAGAGATACCAAGGCATCAGAGACATCATGAAGGAGGAAAGTTTCTGTTGAGCAGATCACATCTGGTTTGTCAGAAGCAACCTGTATGGAGAGATCAGTCAAGTTTGAGCGAAGGCCCCGGATGTTTGAGGTCCATACCGTTAATGAAGAGGAAGGGGGAGCATCGGGTCCAGAACAGGGGGGGGGGGAGGGGTAGGGTAAGATGTGGAAGAGGAGGAAGAGGAAAGGAGAGCTGTTGAAGGTGTGTCAGAGATTTCAGAGATTTCAGAATAGCTTGGAGAAAGGGAAGAATGGGGTGGACAAAAAGTTTGATGGAGATTGGGTGAGGCACAGTGAGGTGTTATTTGAGGAGGGGGAAGAGCGAGGCAGAAGGTTGGGGGAGATGAAGGTGAAAGTTGGAAGGGGGAAGAAGCAGGGAGGATGCTTTGAGGAGGAGGGGTGAGAGGGGAGTCTAGGAGGGGAGGAGCGAGGGAGAGTCTTGGAGGGGAGGGGTGTGGGGGTTGTTTAGGAGGGAGGGGAGGGAAGGGGCAAGGGGGGAGATTTGAAAGGGATGGGTGATGGGGAGGATTTGGAGGGGAGGGGTGAGATTGGATTTTGAAAAGTGTACGATTCATGGGAAACGAACATTTTTTGCAAAATGAGTTTGAGACCTTCGAGTCAAAAATAAGTTTGAGGACACTGAAGGAGGTGTGGAGTTCTGGATAGTTTAGGGAATGTAGAAAGGAGGAACTGTAAGAGATGGTATTATATATACTAGGGCATGCCCGTACTATATCTATATCTAAAATTATATCCCCCCCTCTATTTACATGAAATGGTTTGGTCCATGAAATGTTTTGGTCCATCAACGCCAAAGCGAACGGCGAACGGCTTGCGAGTACAGTGACAATCCCCCCCCCCCCCCCTATTTAGATGAAATGGTTTTTATTAGTTTTAAAACATAGTTTAACGCCAACATAGCGGCAACATAGTTTGCAAACGTGAAATAAATGAATACGCTCTCAAATGTGCCATCCGAGGCAGAGTGTGTTCGCCACGTTCGGCACACGCGATAGCTCGCTGCTCTCTGATTGGATGAATCGTTTTTTGGACATAGCTCGGTAAGTAATTGTCCGATTAATATGAAACCTTGAAAAGGCACATCCTCGGGTCCCCAGCAATATACCTGGCAAGTTTAAAGTATATCGGACCCGTGGTTGTCGAGAAACAGCGGTCACAGACAAACAAACAAACGTACAAACAAACAAACACACAGAGATTACTGGAATTATAGATAGATATATTTTGGAATGAATAGATTTGGTGAGCAAGACGAAAGCATCCTTTTGTAGGAAAAGAAGAAAAGGGTGTTATAATATATGAGAGAAAATAGTTGTTCAGGGGAGAGATTATACATTTCTAACCACGTGATCGCAAACGAAGAACGAACGAACAAAAAAGAACCAACAAATAAACGAATAAGACCTGGGAAGGAAATATTTTTTTGGGGGGTTTTTTTTTTTTTGAGTAGAGATAAAGAGTAGAGATTTAAATAGAGAGATAG
The DNA here is from genome assembly GCF_964187855.1 of Myxine glutinosa. Lineage (NCBI taxonomy): Eukaryota > Metazoa > Chordata > Myxini > Myxiniformes > Myxinidae > Myxine > Myxine glutinosa. The sequence goes on along the minus strand of NC_136264.1, from coordinate 216,590,216 downwards.
AGATAGATAAAGAGTAGAGAGAGATTTGAGTCGAGATTTTGAGTAGAAATAGTCAGTTTTTGACAAAGGACTTGGTCACTATTGTGCCGAAATTTCAGCTTCGTATCTCAAACGATGGCTGAGATATCGCCCGGACAAACAAACAAACAAACAAACAAACAAGAAAGAAAGAAAGAAAGAACACAAACAAACAACCAGAGTGAAAGCTGAGTACTCCCTTTCAGCGTGCGTCACTGCCGAGCCCCCTTTGGTGCCCGGCAATGACGTTTTGCAATGCCTGGAGATGGCATAGGAAAGGTGCGGTGTGCAACAAACAACCAGAGTGAAAACTGAGTACTCCCTTTCAGCGTGCGTCACTGCCGAGACCCCTTCGGTGCCCAGCAGTGACGATTTGCAATGCCTGGAAATGGCATAGGAAAGGAGCGGTGTACAACAAACAAACAAACAAACAAACAAACAACCAGAGTGAAAACTGAGTACTCCCTTTCAGCGTGCGTCATTGCCGAGCCCCCTTCGGTGCCCAGCAATGACGTTTTGCAATGCCTGGAGATAGCATAGGAAAGGAGCGGTGTACAATATGTAAAACTAGTTAATTATACTTTTTTTCCCCACACACATTTATGCACATAAAACAGGTGTTGACAATGTTTGCAGAACCAGGTGTGGTGATCGATGATTCTATAGTACAAGGAATCACTGAATGAGCATCATCAAACTACAGTGAATCTGAGATGGAGTCCTTACATTTCTAAATGGCCTAATTTGAAAAGCACAAGCAGAACCAAGAAACAGACGAACGGAAAAAAAATCATCACAAACCACACAAAGATCATTCCCATTACCTGAAGCTCAGGTGACTTCTGGCTTAGGTCGGCAAAGGTGTCTCCGAGTGTGCGTTGAGTCTGCACGACGAGCGAGAAGTGACGCGTGAGCTCGTGCGCCAATCGCAACACGTTCTCGTATTTGTGCTGCGTTTCGCGCAGGATCTCGATCTGAGCCTCCAGCTGCAAATCTACAGTTTTTGATCCACGGCCGAAGCGCTCCGAAAGCACCTGCTTTGTGCACTGCGTGCGACAGAGATGATCACATGGGAATTGTGATTGGTGGAGCAACGGCAATGTAATTATTGGAGAAACGGGAATGATGAAAAATAACTGCAGTTGGAAACTGGTCGAGGCTCGATGACGATCTTCAAAACAAAACTTTGAGAACAAGAAAACTTTCACAAACTGGGCCATGAATCGTGATCCCTTACTGAAACGGAGGTGGATACTTCGAGACTTGGGAGGACTCTGTTCCACCTTCTGAAACCCACACATGCAGATAACCAACGGTACACGTGCGTGCACGCGCGCACACACACACACACACACACACACACACACACACACACACACACACACACACACACACACACACACACACACACACACACACACACACACACACACACACACAATAAACCATAACAAATACAAAACCATGAAGTGCAAAAATTAATATGGTAATATGGAAGCTAAACTCACCAACACTACCATGGACAACTCGCTTTGAAGGTTCAGTAACTTGTACCACATAAACCTCCATCAGACAGCTGATGCATTGGATTTGGGTTTCTTGGAATGTTGGCGTATCATATTTTCCTGAAAGTGACCACAATTTGGACTGACAAGGCTGGAGGTGCTTTGTTGCCAAAAAGCAAATAAATCAATCACCGTGTGGTGGCATGAAAATGCATGCATGTCAACAGCAGCTTGTGTGGGCCAGGACAATCGCTCTTCCTTTCTGAAAAACCCTCAGAAAGCCAATCCGCCATTTACCACAGCAGGAGTAAGATCCCACAGAGGCATGTAAATGCAAACACATACTTTTCAAGTAGCTTGGCTTGAAGAGCACTTTCAGAAATACAAAACCAATTCAAACCACTGAATTGTCATATCTTGTTTGTAAAGCTTCCTTGTCCATTCAACCCGCTCAATCCTCTTGTACTGTATATGCATCTTCTGACTTACACTGGCCTGCAAAAGTATTCACCCCTACCATTAATGCCACATTTAGATGAATTACTAATTACAGACTTGGCATTTAATATGGAATATTTTTTTGTGGGGGTGAACTTACTTTTCAAGATGTCTTAGAACCAAAAGTTCATTGGAATTATGTTGAAATTATTCCAGATTTTGTTAATGTGACCTTTAAAAGAAACAAAAACCACATTTGACATTTCGAAGCAAATAAATTGATCCTTGGAAGTGATGTAAACTGATATCGAACTCAATTCATGGACAGTACTGTGTTAAACTTCTGTACGTTTTCCAGAAGTATCTCTTTATTTTGCACATTAGCCAAAAAATTTTTTAACAAAAACAAAAGTTAAATTACGACTGGGATTACGGACAGTAAAATTACAGTTCAGTACTTCGAGTAACCCCCACGAGCATTCAGGAGAGCACGTACACGTTGAGGCATGCTTGTCACGAGATTTGCCAAGGTTTGGACAGGAATCGCTTGCCATGCAGTGACAATAGCCTGCTGCAATTCACGCACAGTGGTCGGCTGCTGGTCCACATGGTCTATGTGGTCGATTTGACACGTTAATTCTGCCCACAAGTTCTCTATCGGATTCATATCCGGGGACATGGCAGGCCACTCCATATGCTCTACACCACAGTCAGCAAGAAAGTGTTGGATCATGCGAGCAAGATGAGGCCGTGCATTGTCATCTTGGAAGACAAAGTTTCCTCGATAGGCTGCACGAGCAAATGGAAGCAATGTTTCTTCCAGAATGGCCCTGTACTTGAACTGGTTCAGGTTTCCATTCAGAACAACCAGGTCAGTTTTGCCCCCTACATGAAAAGCAGCCCAAACGGTCACCCCACCACCTCCAGCTTGGACTCTTGGCACTATACAATCTTTGTTGTAGGCTTCATGCACTTGTCTGCGCACTCGGACGCGGCCATCCTGACGATAGACCAGAAATCTAGACTCGTCACTGAAAATCACGTGATTCCAGTGTCCTGGCTGCCATTGACGGTGCTCTCTGGCCCACTGCAATCGGCGCTGGTGGTGTTGTCTGGTCAGGCGTGGCTTTCTCAGGGGGCGCCTGGCACGATAGCCTGCTTGAACCAGTCGTTGGTTGACTAGCCTTCTGGATACAGGCACATTTGTCAGTTGCTGCCACTCAATCCTAAGCCGATTAGCTGACTTGGTACGGCCATTGCGGACTAACCGGTGTAGCTGGCAATCATCCCTCCTTGTGGTTCTGCGGGGACGTCCTCGCCTCGGTATTGGAGTAGGGACACCCCTCTGAGCATTTCGTTTCAGGATCTTTGACACCTGACCTTGAGTGATGCCATACTGCCGAGCAATAGCACGCTGTTTCATGCCATAATTTCGTAAAGCCACCACTCCATGACAAACAGCATTGTCGAGTTGACGGACCATCTCCAGAGGAAGCGGCAATAACTTTTGGAGACGTGCAGCAGTTGTTTTCCACTAATACAGAACGCAACAACCTTGTATACCCGACTGTGAAGCCAATCATCAAATGCACCTGTCCGTACATTTTGCCACGCCACCTGTGATATAATCCTGTTGTTGACTTCTTGCTGCGACAGACAATCAGTGACATGGTTCTTTTAACAAATAAATCGCCAAAGTGTAAAAGAAACTCACCAGATTGATATACTGAGTTAAGCAAGTAAACCCAAGTCAAGAAAAAAAAAATTCCATATTAAATGCTAAGTCTGTATGTAGAAACCATTTTTCCCAATTAACTTTTTATTCATAAATGAAGATATCAAACTAAACACTGTTAAAGTTGAAGGAGGTTACATGTTAGCAATACCTGGAAAAAACATGTACAAATCAAAATTAACTGGTTGTAAAAGTACTGTATGACCTAGGTCAGTACTCTACTTGGTGAAAGCACCTTTTGCAACAATGACTGACGAGTCTTTTTGGTCGGTCTCTACCGGCTTTGCACAGTGAGATTGTGAAATCTTTATCCATTCTTCACATTAAAATTGCTCTAGTTCTGCCAAGTTTGATGGGGATCGTTGATGGACTGCAATCTTCAAGTCTCGTCATAAATGTTCAATGAGGTTCAACTCAGGACTTTGACTGGGCCCCTCAAGAAAATTGATTTTCTTATTCAGCCACTACAGTGTGGCTTTAGCTTTGTGCTTCGGATCAGATCATTGTCCGACTGAAATATGAATCTCCTACCCAGTTTCAGATGAATATCCGATTCAATCAATGATTCTCCTGTACTTTGCACCGTCCATTGTCTGACGATCATTGCCTTATATCCTGAGAAGCTTTCCAGTCCCTGCTGATGAACAGCAGCCCCATAACATGATGCTGCCACCACCATGCTTGACAGCAGGCATGGTGTTGACTGGGTGATGTGCAATGTTAGGCTTGTGCCACACATACCACTTGAATTTCGACCAAAAAGTTCCATTTTTGTCTCGTTTGACTCGATATATTAATATTGATTTGAAAGCATCATGAAATAAGCTCAGGTGGCATCAAAATGTGAAAACTTTGGAGGATGGGGGTGAGGGTGGGGAATACTTTTGCTGGCCACTATTACCTACAGGAAGGTGGACAGAGGTTATGTTATCACCACTGTCTGTCTGTGAGCAGGATATCTCAAAAAGTTATGGAAGGGTTCGGATGAAACTGGATGGACAGGTTGGGTGTGTGACAAGGACGAATCGATTCGATTTTGGAGAAGATCCGCAAATGGATTCATTTACGAGAATTATTTAATTTTTAAGCGATTGAGATTCTTCACCATTGAGAGATGGGGTCAAAACGATATATAGAGCAATATCTCAAAACGTTTGTTGGGGCAAATTATGACAAAATTAGGTAAACAAGATGAATGGATTTTGGTTCAGGTCTGAATCCAGATCCAGCCGAGACAGGGGAGAAAAAACGTAAACTGTTCAGCCTGGCAGAGGTAAGCGCTCTACCGAGTACTGTTCCAGTTTTGCCAATTTGTTTGGTTCTTCCCCATTTAGGTTCCCCTTAAATGCCTTCTCCTTCTACTCCATCACGGTGACAATGTCATCACTTTGTCATTCAGCTCATCCATGAACCTTTATCTCTGTATTAACCCATTTTGCAGCAGAAATCATGTGATTTTTTTTTTTTTCAAACAAAGGGTAAGGGATAAAAGAAGAGAGAGAGGGTAAAAGAGGAGAGAGAGGGTAAAAGAGGAGAGAGAGGGTAAAAGAGGAGAGAGAGGGTAAAAGAGGAGAGAGAGGGTAAAAGAGGAGAGAGAGGGTAAAAGAGGAGAGAGAGGGTAAAAGAGGAGAGAGAGGGTAAAAGAGGAGAGAGAGGGTAAAAGAGGAGAGAGAGGGTAAAAGAGGAGATAGAGGGTAAAAGAGGAGAGAGAGGGTAAAAGAGGAGAGAGAGGGTAAAAGAGGAGAGAGAGGGTAAAAGAGGAGAGAGAGGGTAAAAGAGGCGAGAGAGGGTAAAAGAGGAGAGAGAGGGTAAAAGAGGAGAGAGAGGGTAAAAGAGGAGAGAGAGGGTAAAAGAGGAGAGAGAGGGTAAAAGAGGAGAGAGAGGGTAAAAGAGGAGAGAGAGGGTAAAAGAGGAGAGAGAGGGTAAAAGAGGAGAGAGAGGGTAAAAGAGGAGAGAGAGGGTAAAAGAGGAGAGAGATGGTAAAAGAGGAGAGAGAGGGTAAAAGAGGAGAGAGAGGGTAAAAGAGGAGAGAGAGGGTAAAAGAGGAGAGAGAGGGTAAAAGAGGAGAGAGAGGGTAAAAGAGGAGAGAGAGGGTAAAAGAGGAGAGAGAGGGTAAAAGAGGAGAGAGAGGGTAAAAGAGGAGAGAGAGGGTAAAAGAGGAGAGAGAGGGTAAAAGAGGAGAGAGAGGGTAAAAGAGGAGAGAGAGGGTAAAAGAGGAGAGAGAGGGTAAAAGAGGAGAGAGAGGGTAAAAGAGGAGAGAGAGGGTAAAAGAGGAGAGACAGGGTAAAAGAGGAGAGAGAGGGTAAAAGAGGAGAGACAGGGTAAAAGAGGAGAGACAGGGTAAAAGAGGAGAGAGAGGGTAAAAGAGGAGAGAGAGGGTAAAAGAGGAGAGAGAGGGTAAAAGAGGAGAGAGAGGGTAAAAGAGGAGAGAGAGGGTAAAAGCGGTGAGAGAGGGTAAAAGAGGAGAGAGAGGGTAAAAGCGGTGAGAGGGTAAAAGTGGAGAGAGAGGGTAAAAGAGGAGAGAGAGGGTAAAGGAGGAGAGAGAGGGTAAAGGAGGAGAGAGGATAAAAGAGGAGAGAGAGGGTAAAAGAGGAAGAGAGAGGGTAAAAGTGGAGAGAGAGGGTAAAAGAGGAGAGAGAGGGTAAAGGAGGAGAGAGAGGGTAAAGGAGGAGAGAGAGGGTAAAAGAGGAGAGAGGATAAAAGAGGAGAGAGAGGGTAAAAGAGGAAGAGAGAGGGTAAAAGAGAGAGAGGGTAAAAGAGAGAGCCAAGAGAGAGGCAATACCACCTATTAGAGCCAAGGGTGTACTTACTTTTTCCACATGCAAAATTTGCATTAATGTTTATTTAAATTATACAATGAACTACAAAATGTAAATGTTTCATGATATTTGTTATATTATATCACCTTTATCTATCAATATTGTTGAAATGAAGATCAAATAGCTGTATGTTGAAATATGTTGAAAAAGTCAAAACTTTACATGGGGTGTTCTTACTTTTTCACGTGACTGTAGATGGAGGGATTGAGAGAGATTGAGAAACACAATAGAAAGAACCAGAGCGGTACTCTTCGACGTAGTGACCAATATGCCTCCGCCCACATTATTAGATCATTATACATACTTGTACCAAGTTTGATTTAAATCCCTTCAGCTGTTGTCACGTATCACAATTTTACTTGACATGACCTCTGATCTTTAACACCAAAATCTAATTTGCATCATAATATTATATACTTGTACCAAGTTTGGAACAAAATCCCATCATTGGTTCACAAGTTAGTGTTGTAACCAATTTTTTACCGGATGGGACCTCTGACCTTTGATCTCTTGACCCCCAAATAAAATTTTGCATCATAAATTTTGTTATGCATTTTGAGTTCATCTTTGCATCATGAAACATTGATCAAAATCCCATCGTTGGTTCTTAAGTTATAATGGCAACAGGAATTTTAACGAACATGACCTTTGACCTCTTGACCCCCAAAATCTAGTCGGTTCATATTTACATCATACAACATATTTTGTCTGAGTTTGATTTAAATCCCAAAAGCTCTTCTCAAGTTATTACTGTAATGAAAACCTATCCAGCATGCATGGACGATGGACCCACTGATGGATGGACGCAACGCGTGCACGCGTTGGACAACCCAAAAACATAATGAAGTCCAAGGAACCGTCTGAAGAACTCCGAGATAAAATTGTGAGGAGGCAAAGATCTGGGGAAAGGTATAAAACAATATCTAGTGTTGAAAGTTCCTTTAAGAAGACAGCTCCATCATTAGGAAATGGAAAGAATGTGGAACTACCCATGCAGACTATTCATAGAGCTGGCCGACTGACCAAACTGAGCAACCGGGCAAGAAGCACCTTGGTCAGGGAGGTGACAAAGAACCCAATGACCACTCTAACAGAACTAGACTTCCTTGGCTGAGATGGTAGAACCTGCCGGAAGGACACCAGTGAGTGATCAGACTCACTGAGTCTGAACTCCTGAGAAAAAGGCACATGAAAGACTCAGATTATGAGGCAAAATATTCTGTGGTCTGATGAGACGAAAATTTAACTCTTTGGCCTGAATGCAAAGTGCTACGTCTGATGGAAACTGAGCACAGCTCATCATCCATCTAACACCATCCCTACCATGAAGCATGGTGGTGACAACATCATGCTATGGGAATGCTTTTCAGTGGCAGGGACTGGGAGACCTATAGGGATAAAGGGAACGATTAATGGAGCCAAATACAGGTAAATCCTTGAGGAGAACCTGCTTCAGAGTGCAAAAGACTTTAGACTCCAGTGAAGATTTACGTTCCAACAGGACAATGACCCAAGCAACAATGGAATCGCTTCAGAACAGGAACGTGAAAGCTCTTGAGTGGCCCAGCCAAAGCTCAGACTTGAATCCCATTGATAAATCTGTGGAAAGACTTGAAGATTGCTGCTCATTGATGCTCACGACCCATCTTGAGAGCTGGAGCAAATCTGAAAGGAAGAATGGGAGAAACTCCCCAAATGCAGATTACAAAGCTGATACAGACATACCCAAGAAGACTTCAAGCTATAATAACTGCCTTAGGCACTTCTCCAAAGTATTGACTCAGGGGTTGAATACTTGTAGATATTAAATATTCCTGCATTTCATTTTTTATTATTTTGTGAGAATTTCTAAAAACATGCTTTTACTTTGACATTATGGGATATTATGTGTAGATCAGTGACAAAAAAAATCCCGATTTAATCCATTTTAAATTCAGGCTGTAACAACAAAATGTGAAAAAGTGAAGGGGTGTGAATACTTTCTGAAGGCACTGTACAAGTACATACACTTGGAGACAAAGTTCATCTCCATTAATACAAATCTACAAAAAGAGAAACTCAGGGGAACGCTTAAAATTGCATTACAGGGCAGAAAACCCTCCATCTGTTAAATATGTTAACATATAAGTAATCTATATAAATAAAGCAGGACTCTGTCTGCCCATTCGTCCGTCCGTCCCTGAACTACTTCCTCTGTTGTGGGACTAGCCCCAACTTAGTGAGGAATCTCTTGGGATCCCAGCGGGTGTCCTAAGGTGGATGGGAGGTTTCATAAATTTCTCAACACAATTAATTATGATTCTGAGTTTCCAAATGCACTGCCAATGTCAAAATAAGGAGGAATGGAAAGTTTGTGGACCAGAAAAATCAACAACCGATGGATAAATTTTTTGCTATTTTTCTGTAATAACCCATTTCCTTCATCATGGCATATAAGAGCCAATCCCCCTCCACAACCAACACCATCGCCATCGTTATCAGCTTCATCATCATCATTAAAGGTACATTGATTGTACACACTACTACTCCCACAATTTTGAGGCAAGCCCCTCTAAATTTTCTGTGCAGCTTTTGGGGGTCGCTGCACATATCCTAAATTGGGTGAGAGTTTTCATAATTTCTCAAAACTTTTTTTTATTTATAGCTTTTTGGCTCCACCTGTGTGTAGCATGGGTACCTCACTAGTATAATACAAATTTATGTATGAACATTTACGCCTTTCAATAGAAATTCAATCCAATGCAAGGGTCAAACCTGGGCTGCACCGCACGTGATGTAGGCCCAGCTTGTGAGGTGCTGCAAGAGCGAAACCTTGCGAGAGTGTGATGTACTTTCACCATTCGCAAGCATATGATGTCAGGCTGCTCAAATGAAGGTGAAAAAGGAAATTAAAAGGAAAAAGTTTCTTCCAAACACCAATCCCATGGAATTCCCAAAAAGAGAGCTATCTGTAAATGGCTACAGTATATTGCAAGTTTGAAATTTAAAAAATTACTTTTGGAAAGAACGAGGTCCAAGATACGTGATCGAGATACGTGATCGATACGTGATCGATACGTGAGTAGATACGTGATCGAGGTTGCACCAAGCCCTTTTCATGTCATTTCCTCACCTTCTCAATCTCCCATCTTCCTGTTCATCCATTCCCTTGCTTTTTACATCCAAGTATTGCCCCGCTGCCACACTGTCAATTCCTAACCTCCGTCACATCACTTTTCTATGTGCCTCAATCATGCAAAGAGCGAAAAAAAAGGGACTTGTAACAAATCGACGTCTTGAAATAACTTGGATAAAGTCGTTGGTGTAACTTGATGTGCAAAGCTCCTCCATGAACTTCAGAACTCCAGATACGATGAGCAATACGACATCAATGATAAGTGAGTGAATGAATGAATGATCGTTTTAAGGCCATTTTTCCCCGCTAGAGCGGGGGTTAGCCTTGCGGTCCCCATGACAATCATGGTTCCCTGTTTGAGGCAATGTTTTTATGGCCGGATGCCCTTCCTGACGCCAACCCTTGGTCACGCTCTTACGATGCGCAGGGATACGGTGTACCTATTCTGAATCGGGGTACACACCGTGATCATTCATCCCAGCAAGCTGGTACTCACTTTGCCGACCTCGGAAGGATGACAGGCTGAGTCAACCCCCCTGGCGTTAATTCAGCGATCGACCGGGATTCGAACCCAGGATCCTAGGATCCCAAGCCGGCACCCTAACCGCTAAGCCAACACCATCAATGATAAGTACGGTTAAAAAAAAAAAAAGCAGACAGAAACTACAATGTAAATGGAAGTACAGTTTCTGAAAGTTGTGGAGGTTTCAGTCGTTTCATCCGATCCTCTTAACATCCCGTAACATCACTTCGATGAGCTATGATAGAATGGAAGTGTTCATTTTGATAACTCAGAATAGAACACATTTCCATGTATGTACTTCATTTTAACCATTTATTAAATTTGCCAATTGTGTAAACAGCATCCCTTCCCTGCCACCACCCCCCACAACATATGCTTATTTTCACCCCTTATATAATTATTTGCTCTGACTGTCTTTGCAGGCAAAGCTCTTAAACCAAGTTGTTTCTTGGTGAACTTGTGTAACACAGACAGTCTGACAAGTAAAACAAAACTATCATTGTTCTTCAAACCTTGTACGTGTTGACACTCCATTTTTTCACGAGCTCCAACTTTTCCAACGCGACACCTCTTCCGCCGTCCTCTGTAGCAATCGCAGAATTGTTCTGAGTCGTCTCCACAACCTGGGCACCTGTAGTGAGGTAAAGCTTAGAAGCCAAAGATGGCAGATGGAAAGGATATTGTAAGTCAAGTAGAAAATGACAGACATTTATAAAAAGTCTTACATCTTATGACAAGTTAGAAAACGGCACTTGTTTTCAATGGAGACGAGGTGAAAGTTATATTGGGATGAGGACAAAATTGAGGGAGACTTGTACAGATAAGGCATGATAGGAAGAATGAGGGGCAGGGGAGGACCCAATGGGGTGGACAAGACGGACACAGAAGCTAACTCTCAGGAAAGAAAAACTGAAAATTTGGAAGGAGGTGGTCTTGGGAGTGAGGCTTGAAAGGGATGGGGAGGGGGGAGGGGGGGAGGTGTGGGCTAATAGGGCAACCGTATGTTTGTGAGCACATAAAATGGAAAACAAAACCGAGCTGTTACATCAAACTACAGGTGGCTCTTGCTCGGTGCAAACAGATTCCACGTGCACCTTCACATCCGATTCTTTGGAAATGAGCGAGTCTCGTCATGAAGAAGACGTGTCAACAGGCGACATTGCAATATATTTGCTTCTACAAATGAGTACGAGTGCCGAGGAGGAGGAAATTGCTGTGGGAGCCATTATATGACCAAAATGCTCAAAGAACCTTCCTGTTGATGAAGTGTGGGATCAGCCGCTGGGAGGATTACCAAACAAAATTACATCGTGACTCGTTCAGCTCCAGATACTGTCACCTCTAAAACATTCATGTTGTTGTGAAGCAAATAATCAGTTTTTCTAAGACAGAAGAAGGTAGGATTCAAAATATGACAAATATTTCAAGGTACAGCACTCCAAAAATGTTCAACTGTTGCTTCCCCATTCCCCACCATTTGAAACAAAATGAAATCACAAAGTTTCCAAGCAGTAGATTATAGCAAAGCAGGAAATGAGAACCAAAAAAAACCAAGCAATCAGGAACAGTAAGAGGAACTTCGTGCCAAATGTGGGACCACCACCTAACTGAGACAAGGAAGAAGGTGAAGTTGAGGCTGGTTGCATTGAGGACAGCAAAAACAGCTTTGTTGAAGGCGTGATTGGTAAGGAGACCCCACTATGTACCTGGTAAGTGGGGTGGCCCCCCCGAAGCCTGAGTGGCCAGGCGACTAGCAGCGGTTTGACTCGGAGCAACGATGGCTCCTGTGGGGCTCGGGCTCGTCAGGGGCGTGCCTGCCCGTAGGACACACGGAGGGCATCGGGTGATCGGCCTTGCTCGGCCACTCAAATAATAATACAAGCAAGCCAAGCAGAACCACATGACAAAATGCAATAATGTCAATGTTTACGAAATGGAAATAGTACAGTCGTGCATGATGAAAAAAATGCGAAGGATATTTGCAGGGAGTAAAAATACTACCATAGAGAAGATGAGATACTGGGCCTAACATGCACAGAACAGAAGGCCAGAAGGGCATCATGGTGACGACCTCACACACAGGACCATTCAAATATACAATTGAACCAAATTGTTTCATCGTTTAAACTTTGCTACTTTTCCACCTCAACATCAAACAGATTGACCATCACAGTGCCAAGTGCAGACATTGTCCAAAATACCAACTTCAGGATTCAAAATACACAAATACAAATGCCTTTTACCCCTTTCATGAGCATCAACATTTGTATTGACAAGGTATTTAAAAACCTCAACAGCACAATATGTGAGCATCAACACACTGACAAACTAGACTGGCACTCGGCAGAGCGCAAACCTCCGCCAGGCTGAACAGTTTATGTTTTGTATCCCAATGATAGGCCGGATCTGGATTCGGACATGAACCAAAATTTAATCGGTTTGTTCTTATCACCTAACAAACTCATCCAGCTAGTTTAGTCATAACTCGTCCATAACTTTTTTAAATATCAGGTTAAATATCAGGTTATTTATCGCTTTTCACCCGATCTCTCAATGGTGAAGAATTACTTAAAAATTAAATAATTCCCGTATCTGAATCCATATTCAGATCTACACCAAAATCGAGTAGATTCTTCCTTGTCATCAAGTTTGGTCCAAATCCATCCACAATTTTTTGAGATATCCTGCTAAGTATCGTTTTTGGCCATATCTCCCAATGGTGAAGATTCACTTCAAAATTTCTACTAGCCGGATCCGAATCCCGATCTTCACCAAAATCTAATGATTTCGTCCTTGTCACATACACTACATCTCTCTGCCAAATTTCGTCAGAATCCGTCCACAACTTTTTGAGATATATTGTTCACAAACACACAAACAGACAGGGTGGAAAACATAACCTCCATCCACCTTCGGTGACAGAGCTAAAGATAGATATAAATAATGCGAGATGTCATCAACGCACCGACGATAGACAGATATAAACAATGTGAGATATCATCAACACACCGACGATAGATAGATATAAGCAGTGCGAGATGTCGTCAATGCACCATCTAAAGATACAGTGCGTTCAGAAAGATACAGTGCCATTTTTCACATTTTGTTGTGTCATATCCTGAATTTTAAATGGATTAAATTGAGATTTTTTGTCGCCGATCTACAAATAATAGCCCATAATGTCAAAGTGGAATTTTTATTTTTTCATTTTTTACAGAGTAATAAAAATATGAAATACATAAATATCTAATTAACATTCGTATTGTCACGTCCGTAGCTAGTTAAGACCAGCCTTGGACGGATGAGCCGAACCAGACATAACTCCTGAAGTGACCTCCCGATTAAGGTGGTTATTCCACGCGCGAGATGGAAGAGACACGAGGCATTTGACGACACGAAACACGGGTTTAATCCGACACCCAAACCAAGAACAAGACAAATAAAAATGTACCAATAATTACTTAAAATTAAATAAGGCGCGGAATGAAAACAACAGAAATTAAGCTCAAGACTGAACTCTAAAACCTGTCTCCCTCCAAATCTTGGTGGTGTCTGGTCAAATCTGTTTCTGGTGTTTGTTCCCCTTCCATCCCATCCCTTACCTCAAACAGCGACACAGTTGACTCCGCACGTGAAAAAGCTGAATGCCTCAACTCTGTGTTTGCCTCAAAATCTTGGGTCCCAAACCCGTCCCTCTCTGTACCCACCATAACCAGTCATACCCAGCTGCTCCTGGACTCTGTCCTTATCTCCTGACAAGGTGGAGAAGTTTCTGTCAATCCTCGACTATGATTCTGCAACTGGACCAGACGGCATCAGCCCACGGGTCCTAAAATCCTGCTCTGCCACTCTATGTCACCCTCTCTTTGTTCTCTTCAAATTCTCTTTTGCTCAAGGTCATCTGCCATCAGCTTGAAATCAACCAACATCACCGCTTTACACAAAAAAAGGTGCAAAAACAGATCCTTGCAACTACAGACCAATCAGCCTTCTCCCAATTATCAGCAAAGTCATGGAATCCATCATTGCTTCGGATATCAAATCTTTCCTCTTCTCCAATGGCTTGATCTCTGATCATCAATTTGGTTTCAGACCAGGTCACTCTATTCTGGACATGCTGCTTCTGCTGTCTCAACAATGGATGGAGGTCCTCGATGCCAAACAGGAAATTAGAGCTGTCTTCCTTGACATATCACGTGCCTTCGATACGGTCTGGCACCCAGCTCTGCTCACCAAACTCTCCTCCTATGGGATCCATGGAAATCTCCACGCATGGCTGGCGGACTTCCTCTCTGGTCGTAGTCAACGTGTGGCCCTGAATGGATTTTTCTCATCTCCCCTTCCTGTTCAAGCTGGAGTTCCTCAATGCAGTATTCTGGGCCCTGTGATTTTTCTGGTCTTTGTCAATGATCTCTCTGACTCTCTTGAAAATCCTCTCTATCTCTTTGCTGATGACTCCACACACTGCTGCTCCATGCCTCATATGTCAGATCGGCAGTCTGCAGCCTCCTCACTCTCTGCACACCTGGACAAAATCAGACTGGTCAAACAAGTGGAACATGTCTTTCAATCCTGACAAATCTCACACTCTTACTATGTCTCTCCGAAAAGACCGACTGGACAACCCTCCCGGCTCCCATCTACTTTCTGAACAATCCTCTCTAAGAAGTTCTGTCACTCAATCTTTTGGGTCTCACTATCTGCCATGGTCTTTCCTGGGAAAATCACATTTCCAAGTTGGCCTCCAAAGCCAGTCGCCGACTGGGCATCCTCCGTCGTGCGAGGTCCTTTCTTGACACACCTGAGCTCCTCACCACATAAGGGGTGTTGCAAAATAAATGATACTTTTTTCCTCAAAGATGAAATGAAGTTTCAATCAGATGAAAATCCAACCAAAGGCTTTATTTCATTCAAAAATTAAAAACTCACGTTTAATACACGTCAATATGTCCACCATTAGCTTCAGAAACCATTTGAAGTCGACTTTTAAAAGATTTCAGCAAACACACGAACACGAGTTGCAAATATGACTGAGACAACACGCAGTCAACGTGCGCGACATCATGATGACGCACGCAAAATTTGAATAAAAAAATCGCGGACATGTGGTCAACACAATCTGGGGGAAAAAAAAGTATCATTTATTTTGCAACACCCTATACAAGGCTTTCATCCGCAGCTTAATGGCATACTCTTCTCCCTTCTGGGCGGGTGCTCCTGCCTCACACCTAGCTCGTCTTCATGCTGTTGAAACCAAAGCTTTCAGAATCATTGGAATCTCCCGTGATGAAGCTAACTCCGAGGGCCTTTCACTCACTCACCGCAGGCAGGTAGGTAGGTGGTCTTTCTGTCTTCTACCGACTCCTCTCCGGCCTTGCTCCCACAGCTCTATCTGTGCTCTGTCCCCCAAATATTCCTACAGGTCGCACAAGATCTGCCAGTAACCCTCTTTGGTGAAATTGCCAAAATCAAGACTCTCTGCTCACCTTCACTCCTTCATTCCTCTTTTCTCCCACCTCTGGAACAAACTCCCTCACTCTCTTCAATCCCACTCCACCCTCCAGGTCTTTAAAACAGCTATTCACCACCATCTCTTATCTTCCCCCATGCAAAACCTTGATCTCTTCTACCCCCATTAATTCACCCCAAATCCACTTGTTTTTTGAAATACCGACTTTTTTCTTTCCTGACCCCCCACGCCTCCTTCCCCCAAGCCCTCTCCCTCCCACGTATCTTCCAATGACCCTGTTCTCTGCTGTTGAACTTGTGAGCTTCCCGCTCCCTTTTTTGTATGTTTTGTGTGTCCGTTCGTTGTTTTTTGTGATTGATCTTAGCTCTTACACGAGCCTCGATCTTGTATACAAAAAAAAAAAAAAAAAAAAAATCTGAGAAACTAAATTATACTTCGAGGATCACACAACCGCACATGGGGAAAAGGGGATCACACAACCGCACATGGGGATCACACGCACATGGGGAAAAGTAAGAAAATAAAATTAATGGTCCGGCACACTCAACTGGCCTTAATGGATCGATCCTGTTGGTAAGGTCATGGCTGTTGAAGCCCTCAGCCACCAGGCGGGAAATCTTGCAAAAATGGCGGCAACGCCGTCGAAGGCACACGGGGATGTTGATGGCCCTCTTTGTTTCTCCTCCACTTCGGAAAAGACAGCGCGGCCTCCAGCCCACCAAAGAGCCCAACAGTCCAAGCTCCCTCACGATCCCATCGCAGCAAACGCACTTTTCAGGAACACCAAAATGGCCAAGCTTCTTGTTCGACAAAAACCACTCGCACGCTCCTTCTCAGACGAGAGCCAATCGTGAAGCCTCTTGCTGCTGCTCGCACTCTCCCTCCCTGAACCAATCGCCGAGCTGCTTCGAGTTCACCCACGTCATCCGGCCGCGTCACTCATGAAGCATGGCCTACAGTCCCTGTTCCCCAACCCACTGAATCACGGTCGCTCCGCCTCTCCTGGGCGGGCCTTTGCTGTATCGTGTCTAGGGAGCGTGCATAACTTCACTGGCGATGTCATACTTGGCCAGGCATGTCGGCAAAAATGTTAGGAATGATGACAGAGGGTTTCACGCACTGGGGAAATTAGCCTTAAACCCTATTACTAATTAACACGTCATCATCCCTTGTATGATGAACATTTAAGCTACATTTTCCCTACTCCATACATCGAAATGCTCCGACATGCCACACGGACCATACCATTTCCGATGCAATTCTACCTTTGTGACTGTATTCTCTAACCTAGCCCCATAAACGCAAGAGTATTCAACCCTGAGTCAATGCTTCGTAGAAGCGCCTTAGGCAGCAATTACAGCTTTCAGTCTTCTTGGGTATGTCTGTACATCAGCTTTGCACATCTGGATTTGTGGAGTTTCTCCAATTCATCCACGCAGATTTGCTTAAACTCTGTCAAGTTGGATGGGGAGCGTCAGTGAACAGCAATCTTCAAGTCTTTCCACAGATTCTCAATGGGATTCAAGTCTGAGCTTTGGCTGGGCCACTCAAGGACTTTCACGTTATTGTCCTGAAGCCATTCCAGCGTTGCGTTGTCTCTATGCTTGGCGTCATTGTCATGTTGGATGTAAATCATCGCCGCAGTCTAAGGTCTTTTGCACTCTGAAGCAGGTTCTCCTCAAGGATTTGCCTGTATTTGGTTCCATTCATCGTTCCCTCTATCCTTACAAGTCTCTCAGTCCCTGCCTCTGAAAAGCATCCCCATAGCATGATGCTGCCCCGATACCATGCTTCACGATAGGAATGGTGTTCGATGGTTGATGAGCTGTGCTCAGTTTCCACCAGACGTAGCACTTGTATTCTGGGCAGAGAGTTCCATTTTCGTCTCATTTGACCACAGAACCTTTTGCCTCATGCTCTCAGTCTTTCACATACCTTTTTGCAAACTCCAGGTGTGCTGCAATGTGACTGTTTCTCAAAAGTGGTTTCTGCCTGGCCACTCTCTCAAAGAGCCTGGATGTGTGAAGTGCTGCAGAGACTGTTGTCCTTCCGGAAGGTTCTCCCATCTCAGCCGAGGAAGTCTAGTTCTGTCAGAGTGGTTATTGTGTTTTTGGTCACCTTCCTGACCAAGGTCCTTTTTTCCTGGTTGCTCAGTTTGATCAGATGGCCAGCTCTAGGAAGAGTATAGGTAGTTACATGTTCTTTCTATTTTCTAATGATGTAGCTCACTGTGCTCTTGGGAACTTTCAACACTAAAAATTGTTTTATACCCTTCCCCAGATCTATGCATCCTCACAATGCTATCTCGGAATTCTATGAACTTTTCTATCCTAGTTTCCATTGACGAAAAGTATCACCTTGCATGCTTCACTGGACTGCGAAATCGCCATCGTTCCTTTCTGAGAAGCCAGGACTACTCTGAGACTGACACGGAAGAGAAGAAACAGAAAGTCATAGCTTTTGTTGAGCTCATCGTACATGTTGAGAACTCTGTAGAGGATGGAACATTCTATTTCAAGTTCTCCTAACTGTGTCAGCCCTATGAAAATCGCCTGGCCGACTGGTATTGGTAGAGAGATCAACAAGCTTCATTTCAAGGAACAAGTTGTGAAGTACTTTCCACAAGCACCAGAGCAAAGTGATAGCAAGAATGTATTACTCGTCTTCGAACAAGGCATGCAGGAACTGCTCAAAGACACTTTGAATTCAGACTATGATGGGAATTGCAGTGTTTCTAGCAAAAGCTGTCAGAATTGTGTGTGACGCTACTTTTCGTTCTAAAGGGGTTCAACTTCGATGCTTCATTCGCATCTAGATGCCAGCGGAATTCTGTCCCCACAACACTCAAATGGTAAACATGCTTCTGAATGGAGCCGACCTCGAGGGCCAGGATTCTGCATACTTCATGGCATGCCTCACGGTCTTGCAAGCTATTCTGTTTAGCTGCAAGCAGAGGACTCCAACTGCCATGAAGGGAGTGGCTGCTGCAACTGCCAGGTCTCAACATTCGTTGGAGCATGAACCACCCTTGCCCCTCTACCTTGGACTAAATGTTCACACACACAACCAGGTCCAATAAGTTGATAACACAGCTGTACACATTGGGCTTGAGTGTAAGCTATGATCGTGTATTTAAACTTGAGGATTATCTGGCTACTGCTGTCTGGGAGAACATGAAAGACAAAGGTTCTGTGAGTCCTACCCAGCTACGCAAAGGCCTCTTTACCATCGGTGCCTTGGACAACTTGGATCACAACCCATCAAGCACCACAACAAAAGGCTCATTTCACGGTACAGGCATCTGCCTCTTTCCGTTCCCTACCAAGTCCAATATGGGACACCCTCAGGATAGCATACGACTGCCCTCTAAAGAAACAAAGAAGAAACATTTGTTGCCTGACAGCTTCACCATTGCACTGGCTGTTGCGCTCGATATAAAAAGTGTGGTAAAGCTGTGGATGGATATCTGGAGGGGCACGTGAGAAAGTGAAATGTTGGCTGTAGCATTTTATCAAGCTGATCGAGGAGATAACCAAGGGAGATGCTGTGGCCTGGTTAGCCTACCATTCCAGGCATCAGGACCACATCTCTGATAACTCATAATGCGCTCTCACACCACTCTTGCCACTGTACTATTAGAAGGCTGCTTCAGCTGTCATGATCAATTATGGGATGATTGTTCAGCACGAAGCCACTCAGTTCCTGCATCTTGGACAGATTCCAATGATTACCCTATATGCACCGGGCAAGTTTGTTCAGTGGAACTGGTCTCAAACACATAATGAAGCCAAGTAATGTAATCATGTTCGGTGGTCAGCATATTGAAATGCCAATGTAGAAAACATTCGGCGAAGTACTTGAAGGCCTCTAGGTAGACCACTGCATTGACCCAAGCAGGCATTGCCTCCTCTAGAACGGCTGACCCCCTTCATCAAGGCATCCCTCATCACCAGGACTAGACATGCCCACTAAGTGAGTACTCTGGCCCTGGCAAAACTCCAGCAGGATGCCTTCACACACACTATGACTGATGGACCACATGATGAGGGCCAAAGAAATGTGGAGACAAGATATGATCAGTAAGAGCCCAACATTTCAGTATTGGGATATCATCCTCAAGATGGAAATACTTGGTCTGATTTTTGTGCTGGCCCACCGAGAACGAGACTTCACCAGTTCCCCCTGTATGTAGAATCACTGATGGCTTTGGTTGGTTGGTGCTTTGCCCTTGATCATCAAAACTATGCCAAGTGGATTCCCGTACACCTACGGGACATGGAGAGCATACCTCCAGCCATCCAATATGAATTTGATGACAAAGGCCACTGGATTGTTTCGAAGTTCAGCAGCAGCAGTGCTCATCTCTTCGTTGTTAGTGACAGTCTTGACTGTGCTGCGCAAGCGCTCACATTTGGGATTCCATCCAGGAATGTATACTTTCCGATGGCCATGTAGACAACAGGCATTTTAAGGCCATTTTCCCTGCTAGAGCGGGGGTTGGCCTTGCGGGCCCCATGGCAATCTTCTCCATTTTGCCATATTTTCTACATCTCCCATTGTTAACCCCCTTGCCCACATTTCTTCTTCCACCATCTTTAGCCAAGTCTTTCTCGGTCTTCCCCGTCCTCTACTTCCATCTACATTCATTTCCATCACTCTTCTCAACCAGTCACTTTCATCCTTCCTCAACACATGACCAAACCATCTTAACCTGTTTCTCTTCACAGTAGTCTTCAATTCACAGATGGCCATGTAGGATGCACCTTTGGAAATTGCCATGCTAGATTGGCAAAAGGCAGCATTGCTGGCATAAACATCCTAGAGTCAGAGTCAGGAGCAAGGAGGAAGTCTACTACTTTTGTTGTTAGATTGTGGTACATCTCCCAATCAGTTTTTCTGAAGTTCCAGCGCTTAGCAGGTAAGGTAGGTGTGGCAGAAACAAGGGGAGCATACTTGATGAGAACTGGGTGGTGGTGAGAATTTGGGAAACGTTCTAATGGAGTCCTTTGTGGGGTGGGTGTGCTGGATTCCACCAGGCAAGGACCTTTCCACCAAGGACCCTTCCACCAGGCAAGATCAGGGATAGTGTGGGTACTCCAGTGGCTTGAGTAGAAAGTTTCAGGTTCTCGTCTATCAAAAAGCAACTGGAGGTCAACTTGGGAGGCCCAATCACACAAGGTTTCACCATCAGTTTTTAAGCAGTGAAAGCCCCATTCAGTATGTGGGCAGTTGAAATCGCCAGACATGAAGTGCTGGAGAAGTAACTCAGGGTAAATCCTTACTGTGGAGTGGGAATGGGGCTGGCTTATACATGTTGGAAACATGAAGGCCCTGAACATAGATTGTGTGCCACTGGACTTCAGCAACCAGCTGTGATGTAAACACAACTTTGATGTCACTGTGCGCTTTCAGGATTGCAAAGCAGATAGCGAAAGAGAGGTGTGATGTGATGGGGGTGAGTTGCTTGAAGGATGAAGTGGGACAAATCGTTGTGGACCCAGATGGAATTAAAGGAAGATAGAAAAGATATATGGAAATGCTGTTGAACACAGAGAATGAATGGGATGGCAACATAGAGAGTAACCCAGTTTTAGGACCGGCAGAGTAGATAACTGAGAAGGAAGTTGAGGAAGCGATAAAAGCAATGAGTAGAAAGGCGGGAGGGCCGACGGGAGTTGTGGGAGATATGTTGAAGGCAGCAGGAAGTTGGGGTGTGAAGAGAATGACAGAGATCTGTAATCTGGCGGTGAAAGAAGGCCGCATTCCAGTGGTTGGGAACCGAGTACCCTCGTCCCTCTATACAAGGGGAAAGGTGACCCTCTAGAGTGTGGCTCGTACTGAACGTTAAAGTTATTGGAGCATGGAATGAAGGTACTGGAAAGGGTGTTGGAGAGGAGGATAAGGAAGAAAGTGAAGATCGACGAAATGCAGTTTGGATTTATGCCAGGAAGAGGAACGACAGACGCGCTCTTTATTGTGAGGCAGTTGCAGGAGAAGCACAGGGAGAAGAGGAAGAAGTTGTTTCTTGGGTTTGTTGATCTGGAGAAAGCATTCGATAGGGGTCCACGCAAAGTATTGACATGGGCAATGAGGAAGTTAGGAGTGGAGGAATGGTTGATCAGAGTAGTGATGGCAATGTACAAAAGAGCGCGCACAGCTGTAAGGACGAAGGACGGGAACAGTGGTGAGTTTGAGGTGATGGTGGGAGTGCATCAGGGGTCGATACTAAGTCCACTACTATTTGTAGCTGTGATGGAGGTGCTGGCTCAGAACGTAAAGGAGGGTTTACCGTGGGAGTTGTTGTATGCAGATGATCTGGTGTTGATTGCGGAAAGTATGGATGGACTGAAGGAAAAGATGAACAAGTGGAAGGAATGTATGGAGACAAAAGGTCTGAAGGTGAATATCGGAAAGACGAAGGTGATGGCAAGTGGTAAAGCATGTGGTGAGGTGGAAAGAACTGGGAAGTGGCCCTGTGCTGTGTGCAGGAAGGGTGTCGGAGTGAACTCCATTCAATGTACAATGTGCGCTGAGTGGGTTCATCAAAAATGTAGTGGTCTGAGAGGGTCATTAACCAGTGTGGCAGCTACATTCAAATGTAAGGTGTGAACAGAGGGAGCTGCAGATGGAGGAAATGTTGAGTTGGATCTTGGAGACGGCGTGAAGCTGGAAGGTGTGAAAACATTTTGCTACCTCGGGACAGGCTGAATGGAGAAGGTGGATCAGACTCGGCAACGGTTGCTCGAGTGAGATGTGCATGGAAGAAGCTTCGGGAACTGACTGGCATGCTGATGAGGAGGGGAGTGCTCTTAGCTCTTTCACGAGCCTCGATTCAGTATACAAAAAAAAAAAAAAAAAAAAAAAGAGTCGTTGAAGCTGAAGGGAAAGGTGTATGCTGCATGTGTGAGAAGTGTTATGATTTATGGGAGCGAGACATGGGTAATGAACGTAGAGCAGCAACGAAGGTTGGAAAGGGTGGAAATGCGAATGGTTCGATGGATGTGCGGAGTATCGTTGAGAGAGAGGAAGACAAATGATGAATTGCGAAAAATGATGGGAATAGAGCCTGTGATTGATGTTGTGAAGAGGAACAGGTTGAGATGGTTTGGTCATGTGTCGAGGAAGGATGAAAGTGACTGGTTGAGAAGAGTGATGGAAATGAATGTAGAATGAAGTAGAGGCCGGGGAAGACCGAGAAAGACTTGGCCAAAGATGGTGGAAGAAGAAATGCGGGCAAGGGGGTTAACAAGGAGAGATGCAGAAAATAGGGCAAGATGGAGAAGATTGTCATGGGGACCGCAAGGCTAACCCCCGCTCTAGCAGGGAAAATGGCCTTACAATGCATGTTGTTGTTGTTGTTGTTGATGTCACTGACTGTGGACGTCACATGGTTTCTGAGGCTGTGATGTTGACAGGGTGAAAGCATCCAGTTGGGAGCTTGAGAGAGTAGCTCTACTTTCATCACATGTGTGAATTTGTTGGAAGAGGATGATGAACACATCATGAGAAGAGGCTATTTTAAGCAGCACCTTTTTATCTGGAGTACAAGATTTAGTATAGAGTACCACATTCCACGGAATTGGTTTCCACTTCCTGACCTGCCATTTAAGTTTTTTTTTTTTCAATTTCATTATTCTTTGTATTTTTGTGTCATCCTGGTGGCAAAATACACCACCCAGGAATGCAAGTGCACAAATAAATGCTTCTATTTTCCATTGATAACACGAAACGGAATTTATTTTCCGTAATGAATTTAGGTTTTCTGGACATGGAAAGATCACTTTTTTGAAATAGGAAATCACAGTCTCGATGTTATTTTTCAAAAAGACAAGCACTCCATTTATTTTTTTGATAGCACTAACAACTATTATTTTAAATATTTGGCAATATTTGTACTGATAATGACAAAAACTGGTATTGGCAAAAAAAAAAAAAAAAAACCCCCAAAAAAAAAACTCTGCCAAACTACCTCTCCCAAACCAAAATAAAATTTAAAGCAGGAGACCAATGTGCAGCACACCTTTCACAAAGCCAGACTGTTGCAAAACTCCCTTGAGGTTTCCCTCGTAGCCATCTGAAACAGCACTACTCTCGCTGAGGTCGGGGCCGGCATCCATCACCTGCTGAAGATCCTGCGGTCACAGGTAGAAGAGAAAGGAAAATATAACTCAAAGGAAAAACGTACATTCATCAGGATAATTTGAGAGTCTGCATCAGAAGCCCAAAGCTCCTCACATTCATTTGAAGGTAGAAGTTGCCACATCACCTTCCACTCTGGAGAAGAAATTTGTTGTGCACACGCGCGCACACGTGTGTGTGTGTGTGTGTGCGTACATGTGCGTGGGTGTGTGTGCATGTGGTGTGTGTGTACACGTGTTGTGTGTGTGTGCGCGTGCGTGCGTGCGTGTGTGTGTGTGTGTGTGTGCATGAGCGTGTGCATGTGCGCGTGCATGTGCATGTGCGTGCGTGCACATGTTTAAAGGTTAGGGTTACTCTTTTTCTTCTTTCAAAGAAGAACAGTGCATAATGTTCAGTGGCTGTCTATAAATTGGAAATCACCATCGTACCATGTTGCGTCGGTACGATTTACCATTTTGTCTCGTCCAAGGAAGGATTTGCATCCATCCTAAGAAGGGAATGTTGAGCTGAATGCTAACCAGTTTGGGAATACCAGAGTGTTTCTGTCGCCTTAGCGTTCACTTTTCACTTGTTTGTTACACAAATTGTGCTTTTGCTTGTCCATCCACTTCATCTTTGAGTCGATTTCACCTTTACTTGTGAAATATTATTCTGCAGATGCCGACGCCTCTCCAAAGATCACACGTTATTAAAAATTATCATTAACACTCCATTCTTGTTGTTATGTTTCATACTGAAAAACAAACTTTGTGCAGATCAGAAATATTTCAGCCAAACATTAGATATCTTTACATCTGCATCTTATAAACACGATCACGTTACTTTCTGGGTCAAAAGGAAAACATCATAACATTCTCTTGTGTTAGAAACCAGCTGGAATCTCATGGATTCCATTTTCAAGGAAGAGAGTTTCATTTTATTGGTTCCATTTGATAGCATGTACCTTTACAAATGCAGGTGCAACAACTAGTAGACTCAAAAAACAGAACCATAAAAAGTTCCCACACAAAATCTGCCCCCAAACCACTTCCTCAACAACTGCCACGACCACACCCATTCAACCACAAACTACTTTCCTCTCCACCACAACCCCTTCCTCCACTCCGATTGAGCAACCGACGGCGACACACGTGTTCGGACGACGCAAAAGGCGGCACGAATCGACCGCAAACCTGGTCATGCTGTAAATCCCTCCAGAAAACCATTCTCTTCCTGGACACAATTGGACCACGTGTCCACGTGTGCTGGCACTGCGAATGACTCAACACATAATGGTCATATACTAATTGCACATTTCTATTTTAAAAAGGTATCTGAACGATTTAAAATAAACTCTTTGCCTTGGATAAAATAAAATAAATATGGATAAAAAGAAGGTATTTAAACAAATCAAGGAAGTTCCCATTTTCACTGGAATGAACAAAGAGCGGTGAACAAGAAGTCAAGGATTGCTCCAGCTGAAGGTGCTAAGACTGCACAATTGTGCACCTGTCATAGCAGCGACTGCGCAGCATCGACATAGTCCGAGCACAAACGGTTAATACTTACCAAGCACGGGGTCCTGTCATTCCAAATAGCGAACTCAAACAAATTTCCATTCAACACTACACTCACCACCTGGTCGCTCACACTTCAAGGATGAGCTAACGATCACATCACTAACATGGTTCATTATATACACAGGGCCTGTCATACAGCCTCATTTATTATCACGTGTGACATTAATGATTGAAATGAACAGTTATCGCGGCCTACTTTATGGTCCCAAGTTGTGAGTAAAGCCACCAGAGGGACAGCGCTTGATAAACTCTTCACTGATCCAGCTGATGAATATTACAAACCGGATATTCCACTCCCAATATGAAGGAAGTGGTGCTCATTTGATGGTCCTATTCCATCCAGGTCAATGTATCTCATCTTGGAAATGGCTAAAGATATTCCTCCAACCCTTCTGTGATACGTGCTTTTGCTCAACTGATTACGCAGACGGGTTGGTCAATTAATGAGTGATTGCAATGACGCCAATGTTATGACTTGGTGACTATTCAATTTAAACAACACTTTAAACAAATTATGATTGGATGCCATCCTAATGACAAGCCATGGATGACCAATAGTTGTTAGGGTTAGGGTTTGTCGACTCCTGGTTCAGTTCAGTTGCGCTTCATGATTGGTGGAGAACGTACATTATGTCTAATGACATGCTACCTAAGCCGGAAAAATGTAGGGGATTAAATGTGGATATCATTTTTTCGCAAACCACGACCTTCTCTTCAACGAACGATCACTTGTGTTTCCTTTGAATAGGGCAGGAACGTCACTCCCTGAGGCAGCTGAAAAACAGCAACACTGCTATCCCCAAATGTTCTTTGTACAGTGCCTTCAGAAAGTATTCACACCCCTTGACTTTTTCACATTTTGTTGTGTTACAGCCTGAATTTAAAATTGATTAAATTGAGGGGTTTTTTTGTCACTGATCTACACATAATACTCCATAATGTCGAAATGGAATTTTTATTTTTTTAGAAATTGTTACAAAATAATTCAAAATGAAATACAGATATATCAAATTTACATAAGTGCTCAACCCACGAAGTCAATATTTCCGAGAAACGCCTTTGACAATGATAACATCTTCGAGTCTTCTTGGGAATTTCTGTATTGGCTTTGCACATCTGGATTTGGGGAGTTTCTCCCATTCTTCCTCACAGATTTGCTCAAGCTCTGTCAAGTTGGATGGGGAGTGTCAGTGAACAGCAATCTTCAAGTCTTTGCACAGATTATCAATGGGATTCAAGTCTGGGCTTTGGCTGGGCCACTCAAAGGCTTTCACGTTCTTGTTCTGAAGCTATTCCATTGTTGGTTTGGCTGTATGCTTCAGGTCATTGTCCTATTGGACGTAAATCTTCACCACAGTCTTTTGCACTGAGGTCTTTTGCACTCTGAAACAGGTTCTCCTCAAGGATTTGCCTGCATTCGACTCCATTCATCGTTCCCTCTATCCTTACAAGTCTCACAGTCCCTGCCGCTGAAAAGCATCCCCATAGCGTGATGCTGCAGTCACCATGCTTCACGATAGGGATGGTGTTAGATGGGTGATGAGCTGTGCTCGGTTTCCTCCAGACGTAGCGCTTTACATTCAGGCCAAAGAGTTAAATTTTGGTCTCATCAGACCACACAATCTTTTGCCTCATGTTTTCAGTCTTTTCACGTGCCTTTTTGCAAGCTCCAGGCATGCTGCCATGTGCCTTTTTCTCAGAAGTGGCTTCTCTCTGGCCACTCTCCCATAAAGCCTAGATTTGTGAAGTGTTGCAGAGACTGTTGTTGTCCTCCCAGCAGGTTCTCCCATCTCAGACAAGGAAGTCTAGTTCTGTCAGAGTGGTCATTGGGTTCTTGGTCACCTCCCTGACCAAGGTCCTTCTTGCCCGGTTGCTCAGTTTGGTCGGACGGCCAGCTCTAGGAAGAGTCTGGGTAGTTCCATATTCTTTCCATTTCCTAATGATGGAGCTCACTGTGCTCATGGGAACTTTCAACACAAGAAATTGTTTTATACCCTTCCCCAGATCTAGGCCTCACCACAATTCTACCTTGGAGTTCTACGGACAGTTCCCTTGGATTTAATGGTCGAATTTCTGCTCTGATATGCAGTCAACTGTGGGACCTTGTATAGAAAGGTGTTTTCTGTCTAAATCATGTGTAATCAATTGAAATGGCCACAGGTGGACTCGAATGAAGTTGTAGAGACATCTCAAGGATGATTAAAGGAAATTTGATGCACCTGAGCTCAACTTGTATTGTCATAGCAAAGGGGTTGAATACTTGTGTAAATCAGATAGTTCATTATGTCATTTTTTATCATTCTGTAAAACATTCTTTAAAAAAAAAAAAATTCCACCCTGATATTTTGGGGTATTACAGGTAGATGAGTGACAAAAAAAAACCTCTGAGTGGGTGCATAAGGGGAATTTAAAGTGGAGTATGTTCAATCTTTGCTCAAGCTAAACATGTGATCATCCCACAAAGTTTACTCTGGATTGGTCCAGTGACCAAGGAGTTCGATAAGGAACATACACACAAACACTGATTTTTCTGCTTTATTTATATAGATAGCTGAGGTGCCTATGGTTTGTCTGGGCACTGTAAAAATAAAGTTAAATTTTTGTTTGAAACAGTCGTTCATGCCTCATAACTTCTGATGAGCAAAAATCGAGTTGCTAGTTGTTAATAAATGCAAAAAAGATTTTCAGGATTATTAAAAAATGGACACTCGTCCGAAAAAAAGTTTTCAAAACCGGTGCAGTAAGTGATTGGAAGTGAACAATCCAACACGATCCTGCAATGAAGATAGTCATTCATCATGATGACACAGGTGGGATTATAAACCCTTCCCAGTTAGGGGGAAATGGGCAACAGGTGTCTACATCTAACCTTTTTCTGTGCCGATTGTCATCGAAGAACATAATACAGCTCAGGTAGAGATCTTTGTGTTTAGGTAAACCTAACTGGACATTTAAACGTACACAGAAGGAGATACAACGAGACAGGTTTGCATAAGTTAAGTGAGCTCAGAAAAGATAGGAATGGATAACAGTGCAGGTGCTCGATGTTGCTCTCAAACACGTGTCTGCTGCGCATAGGTGTGAAGTGCACTGCATAACGCTCGTGTCACAATCCAAGAGGATCGGCCGCCCAGCAGATTGGCCGGGGCATCGGCAATTGAGCAAACCGTACCTTGGATTCCGAATGCCCTCAACTGATTTGATGCCTACATGAACAAATTGCTGAATTAAGTACACGACAGCAAGCATGCCATTGAGATAGGAATTAGAAAATAAAGGTTTTTTGGGGGTTTGCTCCACAGGTTGGTCGGATCTAAGGCTGCTCTCCTTCTACCTGAATCAAAGTTAAGTTTTCCGAACCGGACCCTTCGTGTTGTTTTTAATAATATTTTCAGCCGTGTGTGCCGATTGTGTATTTATCGGGATTTTCCCATGATGTACAATCACGTGAAAAAGTAAGTACACCCACACCCCATGTAAAGTTTTGACTTTTTCAACATATTTCAACATACAGCTATTTGATCTTCATTTCAACAATATTGGTGATATAAAACCACCTTTAGAGGCCATTTTTCCCCGCAAGCGGGGGTTGGCCTTTTTCGGGAACCGTGGTAGTTGTTGTTTTTCGGTCCCCTTTTTGAAGCAATGTTTTACGGCCGGATGGTGATATAATTATATGGTGATGGTGATTATATGGTGATATAATATAACAAATATCATGAAACATTTACATTTTGTAGTCCGTTGTATAATTTAAATAAACAAAAATGCAAATTTGCATGTGGAAAAAGTAAGTACACCCTTGGCTCTAATAGGTGGTATTGCCCCCTTTGGCAGAAACAACCTCAAGTAGGCGTTTCGTATAACTGTCTACCAGTCTCTGACATCGACTGAGAGAAATTTTTGCCCACTCCTCCATGCGGAATTCTTTCAGCTGTGCGATGTTTGAGGGGTTTCATGCACGCACAGCTCGTTTCAAATCCCCCCAGAACATCTTGATGGGATTTAGATCCGGGCTTTGACTTGGCCATTCCAGAACCCTCCATTTCTTGCTTTTCAGCCATTCCTTGGTGGATTTACTGGTATGTTTAGGATCTTTGTCATGTTGCAAGATCCACCTTCGGTTGAGCTTCAACTTTCCGACAGATGGCCTCACATTATCCTCAAGCATCCTCTGGTACAATGAAGAATTCATAGTGGATTCTATGATGGTGAGCTGCCCAGGCCCTGACGCAGCAAAGCTGCCCCAAACCATAATATTTCCACCACCATGATTTACAGTTGGTATCAGGTTCTTGTGGTCAAATGCTATCTTTGGTTTTCGCCAAACATGTCTCCTGGTACTGTGGCCAAATAGCCCTACCTTTGACTCATCTGTCCAGAGCACATTGTTCCAGAAGTGCTGGTCTTTGCCGAGGTGTTCATTGGCAAACTTTAGTCTTGCCCTGATGTTCTTTCTGGACAGCAAAGATTTCCTCCTGGTACACCTCCCATGTAGATCAAATTTGTGCAGCCTCTTTCTAATGGTAGACTCGTGTACCTTGACATCAACAGTGGCAAGAGCTACCTGTGGGTCCCATGATGACATTCTGGGGTTCTTGGAGACTTCTTTCAGTATCTTGCGGTCTGCTCTCAGGCTGGACTTGCTGGGGCGGCCTGGCCTGAATAAGTTGGCAGTTGATTGGAATCTTCTCCACTTGTAGATGATCTTCCGGACAGTCGAATGATTGATTTCAAATTGTTTGGAGATCTTTTTAAATCCCTTCCCAGACTCGTAGGCATCTATAACCTTCTTTCTGAAGGCCTCAGAGAGCTCTTTTGACCTAGGCATGGTGACGCCGCACACTTCAACAACAAAGAGCAAACCAAACTAAATGTCTGAGGTTTAAATAAGACAGGTTCCTCCAAGATCCTCTCTAACGATGTTCTAATCGTTTGCAGCTGAGCTGGTGCACCTGATTCTAATTTTAGGTATTTGAAGTAGTGATAAATGTAGGGGTGTACTTACTTTTTCCACATGCGAAATTTGCATTTATGTTTATTTAAATTATACAATGGACTACAAAATGTGAATGTTTCATGATATTTGTTATATTATATCACCTTTGTCTATCAATATTGTTGAAATGAAGATCAAATAGCTGTATGTTGAAATATGTTGAAAAAGTCAGAACTTTACATGGGGTGTACTTACTTTTTCATGTGACGGTATATCGTACCTTGGAAAAATCTGTCAAATTCATTTTTTTCATGCAGCCTTCGGCCTTCTCAGATAGCCGGTTGTTGATCATCTCAGTTTTGTGGTTGTTTTGCCATCCCGTTTCTCTTTTCTTTTTCCAAAATTTTTTCCTTTCTACCTTCGAATATTTCCTATTCCCCTCACATAAAAAAAATATTTAAAACCCCAAAAAAACTCATGAAAACACTACCTTATTTTACCTTTTACCTGTACTTCTTGCACATTTCTCCTTTTCCTCTATCATATTTCTTATTCTCTTCATTGAAGAAACCGTTTGTCTTCCTTATTTCAAAAAAAAAAAGAAGCATATTTTTTAAAAGTTTATTTGAAAACATTAAAATGGTTCAATTCCATTACCTCTCTGGCATCAACATGCCACAAATTATTTTTCCTCATCTTGCTCTATTCCTCTCCGTCTTCTTCACAAGACCTATTTTGTAAAACTCTCTCTACTTGAAGTGCTTGGTCTGTCACCCATCCTCCCACTCCAACAGCACAACTTTCTCTGTGCTTTCAACCACAACTCATTCCACCCATCCCATGATCTTTATCTCAGAATCTATAATAATGATGATGGTGTGAGTCGGTCGCTTTCAACTATCTCTTTTATAATAATAAACCGCAATGCGTGTGCGCCTGTGTGTGCTACCTGTTTGTCTATCTGTCTCCTCCATAACTCCAAAACTATGAAACATAGTGGCCCCAAACTTTGTATTTTGCATGTTTATCAAACTTGTGCATAAATGAAAACTGGGCATTTGGGTGTGTTCAAACACCCCTTTTAAAGATCATTTAGGGGTGCACATAACAAAAACAAACACAACTAGAAAGAGCAATCAGAAATTGCAGACCCTCACCAGGATGTTTTCTCAGTGGTTTTTAAGGCTTTTGTGTTAAAACAAATATGGCGGCTGAACCACGTGACCGATGACGTCATCATTATTTTCTCCACCAATTTATCCCGAGATTTTGCTCAAGAAATTGCATCTTGATCGGATGAAGTTTTGTACTTGTCGAATTATGACGTCATAATGGAGGCACCTATGACATCATCATTAAAACACTTTATTCCCCATGGAGAGTACTTTACAATGAGCCATGTCTCAATTTTTTCTATACCGCGCTTTTGGAGATATAGAGATGCAAAGTTTTTCGGTTTTTCTAAGATGGAGGCCGAACCACGTGACCTACGACGTCATAATTATCATTAAAAATTATACAGGTGCAGTTGCACCTATGGTGAAAATTTCCTGTGAATGGGACCAACGGTTGCAGAGAAAATCATATTTATTCTGTGCGGACAAACAGACAAACAAACAAACAAACAAACGGACTCGAATGCAATACGCTCTCCTCTGGCAAGGGTAATAAGCCATTCCAATATGGCGATGCACCATCTTGGTCAGAGTTCTGTCACATCACTGGGTTCTTAACCCACCAGGCTACTGCTGGTTATTTCTCATCATTATCAAAAATAACAAGCTACTTTGCTTTCTTGCCTGCAAATGGTCATCCTGATGAAAGGCAAATCATGAAAAGTAACTTTCTTACAAGTTTGTTATTTTTCATAGGAAAGAGAGAAGGCAAGGCAGTCCGATGGAAAACGTGTCAATAAAAGTGGGGAAAGCATCACCTGCTCCAAAGCCTTATCATGCCCCATCTGCCTCGGCTCGCCATTGCTAGAGATGGGGATCTCTGTAGTCGCTGGGTGACTGACACCACCTTCGGACATATTGGAGCTGGAAATAGAAGGCAGACAGACAGAAAACACGGCATACATGAATAGCATGCATTCCGAATCGATTCGGAAAGATAGACCAATCAAAGCATACACAAATGTTCTGATATAATTTACCATCCTGCTCGGCCTAATTCCCCGCTAATCACGTGATTTCTGTCATTCCCAACTCCCTCAAACACAAAACATCATCGGGCTTTCAAAACACAAGCATGTCACCAATATTGATTCATGTTTCATAACAAAAACTTTCAAATATCTTGACCAATGGTTTAGTTGTCAGTTATGAAACCATGCAAGACACCTCCACCTAATCCATCAGCCAGCGTAATCTTTAAAATCCTCCATCACTGTTTTCCACCATCAAATTAATAAAAAACGACCTGCTATTAACCATCGTTTAAAAGCAATAATTGGCACCAATAACAGGGTCATTCAAAAAAGGTTCATGTGTCATGGTACCAATCACACGGGGTCATTCCAAAAAGGTTCATGTTTCATGGCGCGAATCACACGGGGTCATTCAAAGGTTTACGTGTCATGGTACCAATCACACGGAGTCATTCAAAAAAGGTTTGTGTCATGGTGCCAGTCACAAGATAATTCAAAATAGGTTTACGTGTCATGGCGCCAGTCACAAGATAATTCAAAATAGGTTTACGTGTCATGGCGCCAATCACACAGGGACATTCAAAAAGGTTTACGTGTCATGGCACCAATCACACAGGGTCATTCAAAAAAGGTTTACGTGTCATGGCACCAATCATACAGGGTCATTCAAAAAGGATTTGTGTCATGGTGCCAATCACAAGATAATTCAAAATAGGTTTACGTGTCATGGCACCAATCACACAGGGTCATTCAAAAAAGGTTTGTGTCATGGTGCCAATCACAAGATAATTCAAAATAGGTTTACGTGTCATGGCACCAATCACACAGGGACATTCAAAAAGGTTTACGTGTCATGGCATCAATCACACAGGGTCATTCAAAAAAGGTTTACATGTCATGGCACCAATCACAAGATAATTCAAAATAGGTTTACGTGTCATGGCACCAATCACACAGGGTCATTCAAAAAAGGTTTGTGTCATGGTGCCAATCACAAGATAATTCAAAATAGGTTTACGTGTCATGGCACCAATCACACAGGGTCATTCAAAAAAGGTTTACGTGTCATGGTGCCAATCACAAGATAATTCAAAATAGGTTTACGTGTCATGGCACCAATCACAAGATAATTCAAAATAGGTTTACGTGTCATGGCACCAATCACACAGGGTCATTCAAAAAAGGTTTACGTGTCATGGTGCCAATCACAAGATAATTCAAAATAGGTTTACGTGTCATGACACCAATCACACAGGGTCATTCAAAAAAGGTTTACGTGTCATGGTGCCAATCACAAGATAATTCAAAATAGGTTTACGTGTCATGGCACCAATCACACAGGGTCATTCAAAAAAGGTTTACGTGCAATGGTGCCAATCACAAGATAATTCAAAATAGGTTTACATGTCATGGCACCTATCACACATGTCATGAAAAAAAGGTTTACGTGTCATGGTGCCAATCACACAGGGTCATTAAAAAAGGTTTACGCGTCATGGTGCCAATAACATAGAGGTCGTTACATGTCGTGGTGCATGATGAAAAGATCCTAAAGTAGTGAAATGCAAACTTGGGTACAGATGTTCATCGCTGAACAGGTAGTTTCCACCTCGTGGAACACAACTCCCTAGTGGTGTGTTAAGGTTCAATGGAAGGTAAATTGTGTTTTATTGGTCATAACATGTATTTATTAAAATTGGGAAAGATTCTTGAAAGGTCAAGAAACAACCTTGCTTACAAAACCCCAAAAAAGTTATGTTACAAATGTCAGCGAGCAAAAGCACCTGCAAGGATTACGTGCTTGGATCAGGTTATCCCACGTGTCCACGCTCATCTTGTGGCAATGACCACATCCATGTTGCAAATTGCACACTTGCGAGATTATGCGAGCTGGCCAGCCCGACCTGCCATAAACAACCGTGGATTGACGTAGATGGATGATCTGAAGGGTGGTTCGTTACAACTTACAAGCGTGGTCATGTGGAGGTTTTTTTGGGGAAGATAAAGAGCTTTAGAAATGAGAAAGGAAAGCAGCTACATGACCTCATATGGAAGGGATTTGGGGACAATGGTGGAAAGGCAAGGAATAAAAAATGGCGAGCTTGATTAGTGTGCTGTGGTAATCGTTTTGTCCCAAGCAAGGGTTTATTCCATCACGTCATCGCACTTGATGCTAAGCAAGGCGATCCGATGATACTCGAGCGCTCCCTGCCGAAAGGATGGCCATCATGAGATCTCTGATAAATACTTGGAGATCACTTGAACAATTGGTGTCACAAAAGCAATTAACGACTTAAAATGTCTGTTGGCATAAAGAGAAAGTATCTATGTTAACGAAGTGCCCAAACAACACTTTTTTGAATACATAGTCGAGAAATTTGAGCAAATAAAGGATTATTCTTCATTTATATTAAAGTACCCCCAAAGGATGGACCAGGTACACGAGGATGGATACTCATGTGGTATTCAGAGGTTTAAACTGATTCAATATTTGTCCTGCAAGGGGTTTAAGGTTCATTGTGAATCAAAATCAAGAAATTTCCAAACATGAACGAGATGATAATGAATGATTGTTATTACCTTCAAACATTCATTGTTTCAGTCTCCTGTCAATGTGAATGTTCTTTGTGGTGTTACTTTTACACCAATACAAGCAATAAATAAACCAGGAAGAGTATTCACTCCGGACAGGAAAACTTTAAGTTAATCTATCAATTTAAATTACTTGATGGACTTTAACCGCTTGGCTAACCCCCGCTCTAGCAGGGAAAATGGCCTTAAAATGCATGTTGTGTTGTTGTTGATTGTCTTTAAAAAGGTTCATTGTGTTGCACTCTCGTTTCACTCAGAGGCAAGGCTCGGAGCGATTTAAATGCCGCCTAATGCAAAATGCTGGTGCAACATCGGGCAGTGGAAATTGGATTTGTCTAAAAACGAGGGGAAAACATAATCCTTGTGAGGTCTTTTTTTTTTTTTTTTTTTTTTTTTGTGTACAGAGTCGAGGCTCGTGAAAGAGCTAACATTTATCAAACAAACAAATCAAACAAACAAGCAAACAAAGTATATAAAAAGGGGAGCGGTCGACAAGATGGGGAGAGAAGGGGAGGCGGCAGACAAACACAACATTTGAGAGCAGGGACATCGGGAGATGTTTTTGGAGGGAGAGGACCTGGGGGGAGGCAGGATAGGTATAAAACGCAAGCACACCAAGGACTTCCAGGAAAGAAGTCAAAAGTCACCTCAAAAAAGTGGATTTGGGGTGAAATTAGCGGGGGTAGAAAAGATCAAGGTTTTGGATTGGGAAGATAAGAGATGGTGGTGAACAGCCGTTTTAAAGACCTGGAGGGAGGAGTGGGATTGAAGAGAGTGAGGGAGTTTGTTCCAGAGGCGGGAGAAAAGAGGAATGAAGGAGTGAAGGTGAGCAGAGAGTCTTGATTTTGGCAGTTTAACCATAAGAGGGTTGCAGGCAGATATTGTGCGACCTGCAGGAATATTTGGGGGACAGAGCCCAGAGAGAGCTGGGGGAGCAAGGCCGGAGAGGAGTCGGTAAAAGACGGAAAGACCACCAACCTGCCTGCGGTGATTAAGTGAAAGGCCCTCGGAGATAGCGTCATCGTGGGAGATTCCAATGATTCTGAACGCTTTGGTTTCAGCAGCGTGAAGACGAGCTAGGTGTGAGGCAGGAGCACCAGCCCAGAGGGGAGAGCAGTACTCCATTGAGCTGCGGATGAAAGCCTTGTATGTGGTGAGGAGCTCAGGTGTGCCAAGGAAGGACTTCGCACGACGGAGGATGCCCAGTCAGCGACTGGCTTTGGAGGCCAGCTTGGAAATGTGGTTTTCCCAGGAAAGATCATGGAAGATAGTGAGACCCAAAAGCTTGAGTGACACAACTTCTTGGAGAGGATTATTCAGAAAGTAGATGGGAGGGTTGTCCAGTCGGTCTTTTCGGAGAGACATCGTAAGAGTGTGAGATTTGTCAGGATTGAAAGACATGTTCCACTTGTTTGCCCAGTCTGTGATTTTGTCCAGGTCTGCAGAGAGTGAGGAGGCTGCAGACTACCGATCTGAGGGATGAGGAATGGAGCGGCAGAGAGTGGAGTCTTCGGCAAAGAGATAGAGAGGATTTTCAAGAGAGTCAGAGAGATCATTGATGAAGACCAGAAAAAGCACAGGGCCCAGAACACTGCCTTGGGGAACTCCAGCCTGAACAGGAAGAGGAGATGAGAGAAACCCATTCAGGGCCACACGTTGACGAAGACTAGAGAGGAAGTCCGCCAGCCATGCGTGGAGATTTCCATGGATACCAAAGGAGGAGAGTTTGGTGAGCAGAGCGGGGTGCCAGACCGTATCGAAGGCACATGATATGTCGAGGGAGACAGCTCTAACTTCCTGTTTGGCATTGAGGACCTCCCTCCATTGTTGAGACAGCAGAAGCAGCATGTCCAGAGTAGAGTGACCTGGTCTGAAACAAAATTGATGATCAGAGATCAAGCCATTGGAGAAGAGGAAAGATTTCATATCTGAAGCAATGATGGATTCCATGACTTTGCTGATAATTGGGAGAAGGCTGATTGGTCTGTAGTTGCTGGGATCTGTTTTTGCACCTTTTTTGTGCAAAGCGGTGATGTTGGCTGATTTCCAAGCAGATGGCAGTTGACCTTGAGCAAAAGAGAGGGCGAAGAGAACAGAGAGAGGGAGTGAAAGAGCGGAAGAACAGGATTTTAGGACCCGTGGGCTGATGCGGTCAGGTCCAGTTGCAGAATCAGTCGAGAGTTGACAGAAACTTTTCCACCTTGTCAGGAGGAAAGGACACGGAGTCCAGGAGCAGCTGGGTACGACTGGGTATGGTGGGTACAGAGAGGGATGGGTTTGGGACACAAGATTTAGAGGCAAACACAGAGTTGAGGCATTCAGCTTTTTCACGTGTGGAGTCAGCTGTGTAGCCGTTTGAGGTAAGGGAGGGGGTGGAGGGGGAACAAACACCAGAAACAGATTTGACCAGACGCCACCAGGATTTGGAAGAGGGAGACAGATAAGAGTTCGGTCTTGAGAACGGAGAGATATTGTTTCCTGGCTCTCCTGAGGGTGGACACACACTTGTTTCGGGCTTTGTGAAAGGAAATGAGATTTCCTTCCGTTGGATTTGCTTTCCAGGAGATGAAGGCAAGTTGTTTCTGGCCAACAGCCTCACCACAAGATTCCGTGTACCTTGGATGGGAGGAAGGGTATGACAACTGAAGACGAGATGGGATAAATCTGTGCATGAGAGAGAGCAATTTACTTTGGAAGAATTCCCAGGATGAGTTGATGTCAAAGGTGGTAGAGATGGGAGACCAGTCCAGATGATTGATGGCTGCTTGAAGACCGTGCCAGTTGGCCTGAGTGAAATGCCAGACACGTCGACGCTGAGCAGGCTCCCTGGGAATGGTCAGAGAGATGTCCACTTTAACAAGGACATGATCAGATGATCCGATTGGAGCAGAAGAGCAGCAGTCATTTTCAGGGAAGTTAGTCATAACCAAGTCCAGAAGAGAAGATGCTCCGTTGACTGAGATCCGGGTCGGGAAAGTGACAGATTGTGTCAGTCCCAGTGAGTCGCAGAAGTCCTTTGCTGAGGAGCCATGGCTGGTGAGAGGGGTACCCACACCCAGCCAACTGGCATGGTGACAATTGAAATCACCACATATGAGGAAGAGAGAGTTGGCATGAGTAGATAGAAGTTGGTCCATATTATCAGACAGCGAGATGTAGATGGAGTCATCACTGTTTGGTGGACGGTACAACACACATATGAACAAGAGGTGGGAGCGAAGGGGAAGCCATAGCCAGAGGTATTCCTGGGGGTGAGGTGGAGAGAGTGCAGTGCAGGGCGAGTGAGGAACAGAGTTTTTGATAAAGATAGCAACCCCACCTCCAGGACGAGGCTCAGGTCTATCATATCATACCATTTTGTATACAGAATCGAGGCTCATGTAAGAGCTAACACATTGAACATGAAAACATGCACAGATACTCCTCACTCCTCACTCCTGCAGACCTGGACAAAATCACAGACTGGGCAAACAAGTGGAACATGTCTTTCAATCCTGACAAATCTCACACTCTTACGATGTCTCTCCGAAAAGACCGACTGGACAACCCTCCCATCCACTTTCTGAATAATCCTCTCCAAGAAGTTCTGTCACTCAAGCTTTTGGGTCACTATCTGCCATGATCTTTCCTGGGAAAACAACATTTCAAATCTGGCCTCCAAAGCCAGTCGCCGACTGGGCATCCTCCGTCGTGCGAAGTCCTTCCTTGGCACACCTGAGCTCCTCACCACATAAAAGGCTTTCATCCGCAGCTCAATGGAATACTGCTCTCCCCT
The DNA here is from genome assembly GCF_964187855.1 of Myxine glutinosa. Classification (NCBI taxonomy): domain Eukaryota; kingdom Metazoa; phylum Chordata; class Myxini; order Myxiniformes; family Myxinidae; genus Myxine; species Myxine glutinosa. The sequence continues at coordinate 216,551,440 of NC_136264.1, read as the reverse complement.
CTGGGCTGGTGCTCCTGCCTCACACCTAGCTCGTCGTCACGCTGTTGAAACCAAAGCGTTCAGAATCATTGGAATCGCCCGCGATGAAGCTAACTTCAAGGGCCTTTCAGTCGCTCACCGCAGGCAGGTTGGTGGTCTTTCAGTCTTCTACCGACTCCACTATGGCCTTGCCCCCCCAGCTCTATCTGGGCTCTGTCCCCCAAATATTCCTACAGGTCGCACAAGATCTGCCTGCAACCCTCTTATGGTTAAACTGCCAAAATCAAGACTCTCTGCTCACCTTCACTCCTTCATTCCTCTTTTCTCCCGCCTCTGGAACAAACTCCCTCACTCTCTTCAATCCCACTCCATCCTCCAGGTCTTTAAAACAGCTGTTCACTACCATCTCTTATCTTCCCCCATCCAAAACCTTGATCTTTTCTACCCCCGCTGATTTCACCCCAAATCCACTTTTTTGAAATACCAACTTCTGTCCTGGAAGTCCTTGTGTTTTATACTTCTCCCCCCCCCCCCCTTTCCCACGCCTCCTCCCCCCAAGCCCTCTCCCTCCCACACATGTCCCTGCTCTCAAATGTTGCGTTTGTGTGCTTCCCCTCCTCTCCCCATCTTGTCTTCCGCTCCCTCTTTTTATATATTTTGTTTGTCTGGTTGATTTGTTTGTGAAATAAATGTTAGCTCTTTCACGAGCCTCGATTCAGTATACAAAAAAAAGAAAAGAAAAAAAATACATAAAACATACAATGAAGGGAGGGGAAGACAAGGGGGGCAGAGAGGGAAGCACACAAGCACAACAACAGAAGAGAACAGGGACATCGGTAGATCTGTGGAAGGGAGAGAGCTGGGGTAGGATGGAGGGGTACACACCAAAAAAAAAAAACACACCTTTAGAGGCCATTTTTCCCCGCAAGCGGGGGTTGGCCTTTTTCGGGGACCGTGGTTGTTGTTGTTGTTTTTTTGGTCCCCTTTTTGAAGCAATGTTTTACGGCCGGATGCCCTTCCTGCCGCCAACCCTTTTTGTCGCCTTTTTACGACAAACAGGGAATTACCAGTGAACTGGTACTCAATTTGCCGACCTCAGAAGGATGACAGGCTGAGTCAACCCCCCTGGCGTTAATTCAGCAATCGACCGGGATTCGAACCCAGGATCCTAGGATCCTAAGCTGGCACCCTAGCCGCTAGCCCAACACCAAGCTAAATGCTAGCTCTTTCACGAGCCTCGATTCAGTATACAAAAAAAAGAAAAGAAAAAAAAATACATAAAACATACAATGAAGGGAGCGGAAGACAAGAGGGGCAGAGAGGGAAGCACACAAGCACAACAACAGAAGAGAACAGGGACATCGGTATATCTGTGGAAGGGAGAGAGCTGGGGGAGGTTGGAGGGGTACACATTATAAAGCATAATGAACACTTCTCGGAATTTCAGGAAATAAGTTGGGGATTGGATTTGGTGGATTTGGGGTGAATTAACAGGGGTAGAAAAGATCAAGGTTCTGGATGGGGGAAGATAAGAGATGGTGGTGAACAGCTGTTTAAAAGACCTGGAGGGTGGAGTGGGATTGAAGAGAGTGAGGGAGTTTGTTCCAGAGGCGGGAGAAAAGAGGAATGAAGGAGTGAAGGTGAGCAGAGAGTCTTGATTTTGGCAGTTTAACCATAAGAGGGTTGCAGGCAGATCTTGTGTGTCCTACAGGAATATTTGGGAGCCAGATCACTTATAGACTAGACGGATTTATGGAAAAAGGCCATGTATAAGCTTCGAGGTGCATTTTTGGGTAAAAGTTTTCTAACCTCACTTTTTAACATAATTAGGGTATGCTGAATTCGATTAATGCAGTTCCCAAGCCAAATTTTGAGTTTGTTTTTTTTAAGTTTGGAATAAACTGCTGAAGAACTTGGGCATTGGTGAACTCACAGAGGAGACAATCAAATCTGCAGAAGCGTTCGTCTGCAGAATATATAATGTGCACAGAACAACCTCTGTTGATGCAGCACGACATATGTTGTTCTCCAAGACTGGTAATCCAGAAGCAATGTCACCGACAAGTGATGCTCTTCATTTCCATTTGATGTGAGTACACTATGAAGCCAGGGTATGGAGAAATGCTCATTGTGCCATACCTGACCTTCCTGCACCTGTGGAAATGGGATGGAAACGTGGTGATTCAGGACTAGAGCCTATTCTGATGTCACAGAGTCCAATCCCAGAAAGTTGCCTCGAGATGATTTGTTGTGCATGCCAGAAGCAATGTCACCGACAAGTGATGCTCTTCATTTCCATTTGATGCGTATACACGATGAAGCCATGGTATGGAGAAATGCTCATTGTGCCATAACTGACCTTCCTGCACCTGTGGAAATGGGATGGAAACGTGGCGATTCAGGACTAGAGCCTATTCTGATGTCACCGAGTCCAATCCCAGAAAGTTGCCTCGAGATGATTTGTTGTGCATGCCAGAAGCAATGCAAGACTCGATGCTGCAAATGTCGCTATTCAGAGTTGAGGTGCACATCAATGTGTGCCTGTCAGCAACAGAGTGATGATCAGACCCCTTATATGAATTTGATGTAGTTTGGCAAAACAACATATGTGACATTCCTGAATGTTTGTGCTTCATGGCCAAGTATACTTCATTTTAGAATAAATGGTTGAATGAAATGTTGTCTTATTAAAACCATTTCCCATTTTATAGTGTCCAAATTCAATATCAGTTTGAATGTCTCTTTCAATATGTCGCCAACCATAATATAGACAAGATGGATTTATGAAAAAAGAACATGTATAACCTTCCAGGAACATTTGGGGGAAAAGTTGCAAAGTTAAAGAAAAAGAGCTGCATGCATATATACATGATACATAAATGCTTGTTCAAATAAATTGTCCAAAAATGGCAATTGGGTGGCCATTTTGTTTATGCTAATTATAAAGTCAAAAACTCAAAATTCGGCTTGGGAACCGGGTTAATCCAATTCTGCATACCCTAATTATGTTAAAAAGTGAGGTTCCAAACTTTTACCCAAAAATGCACCCAACATTCACATTTCTCAGAAAGCCGTCTAATCTATGACAGAGCAGGGGGAGCTAGGCCGGAGGGGAATCGGCAGAAGATAGAAAGACCACCTACATGCCTGCGATGAGTGAGTGAAAGGCCCTCAGCATCAGCTTCATCGCGGGAGATTCCAATGATTCTGAAAGCTTTGGTTTCAACAGCGTGAAGACGAGCTAGGTGTGAGGCAGGAGCACCAGCCCAGAGGGAAGAACAGTATTCCATTGAGCTGCAGATGAAAGCCTTGTATGTGGTGAGGAGCTCAGGTGTGCCAAGGACGGACTTCACACGACGGAGGATGCCCAGTCGGCGATTGGCTTTGGAGGACAGATTTGAAATGTGGTTTTCCCAGGAAAGGTCATGGCAGATAGTGACCCAAGAGATTGAGTGACAGAACTTCTTGGAGAGGATGATTCAGAAAGTCGATGGGAGGGTTGTCCAGTCGGTCTTTTCGTAGAGACATCGTAAGAGTGTGAGATTTGTCAGGATTGAAAGACATGTTCCACTTGTTTGCCCAGTCTGTGATTTTGTCCAGGTCTGCAGAGAGTGAGGAGGCTGCAGACTGCGGATCTGAGGGATGAGGAATAAAGCGGCAGAGAGTGGAGTCATCAGCAAAGAGATAGAGAGGATTTTCAAGGGAGTCAGAGAGATCATTGATGAAGACCAGAAAAAGCACAGGGCCCAGAACACTGCCTTGTGGAACTCCAGCCTGAACAGGAAGAGGAGATGATAGAAACCCATTCAGGGCCACACATTGACTACGACTAGAGAGGAAGTCCGCCAGCCATGCGTGGAGATTTCCATGGATACCAAAGGAGCAGCGTTTGGTGAGCAGAGCGGGGTGCCAGACCGTATCGAAGGCACGTGATGTGTCGAGGGAGACAGCTCTGATTTCCTGTTTGGCATTGAGGACCTCCATCCATTGTTGAGACAGCAGAAGCAGCATGTCCAGAGTAGAGTGACCTGGTCTGAAACCAAATTGATGATCAGAGATCAAGCCATTGGAGAAGAGGAAAGATTTCATATCCGAAAGCAATGATGGATTCCATGACTTTGCTGATAATTGGGAGAAGGCTGATTGGTCTGTAGTTGCTAGGATCTGTTTTTGCACCTTTTTTGTGCAAAGCGGTGATGTTGGCTGATTTCCAAGCAGATGGCAGTTGACCTTGAGCAAAAGAGAGGGTGAAGAGAACAGAGAGGGAGTGAAAGAGCAGAAGAACAGGATTTTAGGACCCGTGGGCTGATGCCGTCAGGTCCAGTTGCAGAATCAGTCGAGGGTTGACAGAAACTTTTCCACCTTGTCAGGAGGAAAGGACACGGAGTCCAGGAGCAGCTGGGTACGACTGGGTACGGTGGGTACAGAGAGGGATGGGTTTGGGACACAAGATTTGGAGGCAAACACAAGGTTGAGGTATTCAGCTTTTTCACGTGCGGAGTCAGCTGTGTAGCCGTTTGAGGTAAGGGAGGGGATGGAGGGGGAACAAACACCAGAAACAGATTTGACCAGACACCACCAGGATTTGGAAGAGGGAGACAGATAAGAGAGTTCGGTCTTGAGAACGGAGAGATGTTGTTTCCTGGCTCTCCTGAGGGTGGATACACACTTGTTTCGGGCTTTGTGAAAGGAAATGAGATTTCCTTCCGTTGGATTTGCTTTCCAGGAGACGAAGGCAAGTCGTTTCTGGGCAACAGCCTCACCACAAGATTCCGTGTACCATGGACGGGAGGAAGGGTATGACAACTGAAGACGAGATGGGATAAATCTGTGCATGAGAGAGAACAATTTACTTTGGAAGAATTCCCAGGATGAGTTGATGTCAGAGGTGGTAGAGATGGGAGACCAGTCCAGATGATTGATGGCTGCTTGAAGACCGTGCCAGTTGGCCTGAGTGAAATGCCAGACTGGTCGACGCTGAGCAGGCTCCCTGAGAATGGTCAGAGAGATGTCCACTTTAACAAGCACATGATCAGATGAGCCGATTGGAGCAGAAGAAGAGCAGCAGACATTTTCAGGGAAGTTAGTCATAACCAAGTCCAGAAGAGAAGATGCTCCGTTGACTGAGATCCGGGTCGGGAAATTGACAGATTGTGTCAGTCCCAGTGAGTCGCAGAAGTCCTTTGCTGAGGAGCCATGGCTGGTGAGAGAGGTACCCACACCCAGCCAACTGGCATGGTGACAATTGAAATCACTACATATGAGGAAGAGAGAGTTGGGATGAGTAGATAGAAGTTGGTCCATATTATCAGACAGCGAGATGTAGATGGAGTCATCACTGTTTGATGGACGGTACAACACACATATGAACAAGAGGTGGGAGCGAAGGGGAAGCCGTAGCCAGAGGTATTCCTGCGGTGAGGTGGAGAGAGTGCAGTGCAGGGCAAGTGAGGAAGAGAGTTTTTGATAAAGATAGCAACCCCACCTCCAGGACGAGGCTCAGGTCTATCATACCGGAGGAGGGAGTAACCCGGGAGAGATACTAAGGAATCAGAGACATCATGAAGGAGGAAAGTTTCTGTTAAGCAGATCACGTCTGGTTTGTCAGAAGCAACCTGTATGGAGAGATCAGTTAAGTTTGAACGAAGGACCCGGATGTTTGAGGTCCATACCGTTAATGAAGAGGAAGGGGGAGCATCGGATAGAGAACAGGGGGGTGGGGGGGGGGGGGTAGGGTAAGATGTGGAAGATGTGGAAGAGGTAGGGAGAGCTGTTGAAGGTGTGTCAGAGATTTCAGAATAGCTCGGAGAAAGGGAAGGATGGGGCGGACAAAAGGTTTGATGGTGATTGGGTGAGGCACAATGAGGTGTTATTTGAGGAGGGGGAAGAGCGAGGCAGAAGGTTGGGGGAGATGGAGGTGAGAGTTGGAAGGGGGAAGAAGCGGGGAGGACGCTTTGAGGAGGGGGAGTGAGAGGGGGGAAATTGAGAAGAAATGAGGGTGGGGAGATTTGAAGGGGAGGGCGAGGGGGGAGTTTATGAGGGAAGGGACAAGGGGAGGGATTTGAAAGGGATGGGATATGGGGGAGATTTGGAGGGGAGGGGTGAGGGGGGAGTCTAGGAGGGGAAGGGTGAGAGGGAGTCTTGGAGGGGAGGGGTGTGGGGGGAGTTTAGGAGGGAAGGGGCAAGGGGGGAGATTTGAAAGGGATGGGTGATGGGGAGGATTTGGAGGGGAGGGGCAAGGAGGAAGATTTGAAAGGGATGGGTGATGGGGAAGATTTGGCGGGGAGCGGTGATGGGGAAGATTTGGAGGGGAGGGGTTATGGGGAAGATTTGGAGGGGAGGGGCGAGATTGGATTTTAGAAAGTGTACGATTAATGGGAAACGAACATTTATTGTAAAATTAGTTTATTGTGACCTTCGAGTCAAAAATACGTTTGAGGACGCTGGAGGGAGGATTGAGTGCAGGAGAGTTTAGGGAATGTAGAAAAGAGGCACTGTAAGAGATGGAATTTTTTTTTGCGATGAATAGATTTGGTGAGCAAGTCGAAAGCAGCCTTTTAAAGAAGAAGAAGAAAAAGGTGTTATAATATACGACGGAATACAGAACTTGAGGGGAAAGTGTAAACATTATAAAGTTTAACAGTGAAAACTATCTGGGGAAATGGGGGAGAAACACGTGGTCGAAGACCGAACGAACGAATAAGAATGAATAAACGAATGAGAACAACAAATAAGAACAGAGAAGGAAATGTTTTTTTTTTGGTTGAAATTTTAAACAAGGAAGTAGGCTATGGGGTGAAAAGACTGGGAAAACAGAGAACGAAAGTTATTGGAGCACAAACGATGGACCGCTGAGAGAAAAACAAAGCCTCAAGGTTGGACACTGTACAAGGCCTCAAAAGACATGACACGAATTAACACGATTTTCTATACAGGTATCAAAGATTTGCACTGAAAATCTTCCTCGGGACACACTATACGTACAACACCATAAAATAAATACAGTTATAACGAAAATACAAATGGGAACAATTACTTAACTTCGATTTCGATGGAGAGCGTGGAGAGCTGCGAATAAACAAAACCTCGCCCGCAAGACGGGAAAGAACCGGTTCGCGTGGAACCCTATCGAATGCTTTCTCCAGATCAACAAACCCAAGAAACAACTTCTTCCTCTTCTCCATGTACTTCTCCTGCAACTGCCTCACAATAAAGGGCGCATCTGTCGTTCCTCTTCCTGGCATAAATCCAAACTGCATTTCGTCGATCTTCACCTTCTTCCTTATCCTCCTCTCCACCACCCTTTCCAATACCTTCATTCCATGCTCCAATAACTTTATCGCTCGGTACGAGCCACATTCCAGAGGGTCACCTTTCCCCTTGTATAAAGGGACGAGGGTACTCAGTTCCAAATCCACTGGAATGCGGCCTTCTTTCACCACCAGATTACAGATCTCTGCCATTCTCTTCACACCCCAACTTCCTGCTGCCTTCAACATATCTCCCACAACTCCCGTGGGCCCTCCCGCTTTTCTACTCTTCATTGCTTTTATCGCTTCCTCAACTTCCTTCTCAGTTATCTTCTCTGCCGGTCCTAAAACTGGGTTCCTCTCTATGTTGCCATCCCATTCATTCTCTGTATTCAACAGCATTTCCATATATCTTTTCCATCTTCCTTTAATTCCATCTGGGTCCACAACGATTTGTCCCACTTCATCCTTCAAGCAACTCACCCCCATCACATCACACCTCTCTTTCGCTATCTGCTTTGCAATCCTGAATACCGCTCTCTGACCCTCTTCCGAATCCAAGCGTTCTCCGAACATTTTCCTGCATGCCTCCTGCGCCTTTGCTACCTCCTTCTTTGTAGCCTTCTTTGCTGCCTTATAACTTTCATGCTCTGCTTTTTCTGCTCCCGTAACCTTCGCCTTCTGCCACTCCTTGAACTTCTTCCTCTTCTCGTCAATCCTCTTTCCAACTTCATCATCCCACCACCAAGGTGAGAGGTGCACAATATTTGATAAATTGCATAATTAAAATCAACAAAAGATTGTCATAAAATATTTTCTTAATCAATTGGCTTATAGCATAACGAAACCGCTCGTGCTCCATCCGAAGATGTATCTTTTAGAAATTTAATTAAATGTCATTAATAAAAAAATTAAATAACTAATGTATTAATCAATAAATAATTAATCGATTAATTGATTAATCAATAAATCAAAAATACCCTTTACAGACAAATCACTTGCTCATTGTCATGTCCAAATATCAGCTTCCTCACTCAAAAGGTGCCTGAGATATTGGCCAGATGAGAAAGAAAATAAATAAATGATTAATAATGAAAATAAATAAATAATAATCGCAAAAAATTAAATAAGTCATCAATTGCCTCATCGAACACATAAACCACCATCATTTCATTCGAATTGTAACAAAAAAAAATTTTTTAGTCATTAATCGAATAATTAAATAATCAATTAATTGATTAATCAACAAATCACAAATAGCCTTTACAGCCAAATCACTTGGTCATTAGCATGTCCAAATATCAGCTTCCTAACTCAAAAGGTGCCTGAGATAATGGCCAGAAAAGAAAGGAAATGTATAAGCACTTAATTAATTGTTACTAATTAAATAACTAATCAATTAATTGATTAATCAATGAATCAGAAATATCCTTTACAGCCAAATCACTTGATCATTATAAAAACCACATTTAGAGGCCATTTTTCCCCGCAAAGCGGGGGTTGGCCTTTTTCGGGAACCATGGTTGTTGTTTTTTGGTCCCCTTTTTGAAGCAATGTTTTACGGCCGGATGCCCTTCCTGACGCCAACCCTTTTTGCCGCCTTTAACGACAAACAGGGAATTACCAGTGAACTGGTACTCAATTAGCCGACCTCGGAAGGATGACAGGCTGAGTCAACCCCCCTGGCGTTAATTCAGCGATCGACCGGGATTCGAACCCAGGATCCTGGGATCCTAAGCCGGCACCCTAGCCGCTAGCCCAACACCAGGGTCATTGTCATGTCCAAATATCAGCATCCTAACTCAAAAGGTGCCTGAGATAATGGCCAGAAGAGAAAGGAAATGTTTAAGTACTTAATTAATCGCGAATAATTCAATAACTCATCAATTAATTGATTCATCAAAAAAACAAAAAATAATGTTTTTGACAAAGTACTTGCTCACTATTGTGCCAAAATTTCAGCTTCCCAGCTCAAAGGATGGCTGAGATAACGCCCGGACAAACAAGAAACAAAGAAAGAAAGAAAGAAAGAAAGAAAGAAAGCAAGAAAGCAGGAAAAACAAGTACAGATACATTCAAAGTACACCGCCCCCATGCCAAATAATTAAATATCCTCCAGCGCAGCATTGCCGGGGAGCCTCTGGCACCCGGCAATACCGCCGTGCAGCTCATAGAGACTGTATTTGGAGGGAGGAATGAATGAATGAATGATCGTTTTAAGGCCATTTTCCCCGCTAGAGCAGGGGTTAGCCATGCGGGTCCCATGACAATCATGGTTCCCTGTTTGAGGCAATGTTTTTAGGGCCGGATGCCCTTCCTGACGCCAACCCTTGGTCACGCTCTTACGATGCGCAGGGACACAGTGTACAACAACAACAACATGCATTTTAAAGGCCATTTTCCCTGCTAGAGCGGGGGTTAGCCTTGCGGTCCCCATGACAATCTTCTCCATTTTGCCCTATTTTCTGCATCTCTCCTTGTTAACCCCCTTGCCCGCATTTCTTCTTCCACTATCTTTAGCCAAGTCTTTCTCGGTCTTCCCCGTCCTCTACTTCCTTCTACATTAACTTCCATCACTCTTCTCAACCAGTCACTTTCATCCTTCCTCAACACATGACCAAACCATCTCAACCTGTTCCTCTTCACAGCATCAATCACAGGCAATATGCCCATCATCTTTCGCAATTCATCATTTGTCTTCCTCTCTCTCAACGAAACTCCGCACATCCGTCGAACCATTCGCATTTCCACCCTTTCCAGCCTTCGTTGCTGCTCTACGTTCATTACCCATGTCTCGCTCCCATAAATCATAACACTTCTCACACATGCAGCATACACCTTTCCCTTCAGCTTCAGCGACACTCTCCTCCTCATCAGCACGCCACTCAGTTCCCGAAACTTCTTCCATGCACATCTCACTCGAGCAACCATTGCTGAGTCTGATCCACCTTCTCCATTCAGCATGTCTCCGAGGTAGCAAAATGTTTTCACACCTTCCAGCTTCACGCCATCTCCAAGATCCAACTCAACATTTCCTCCATCTGCAGCTCCCTCTGTGCACACCTTACATTTGAATGTAGCTGCCACACTGGTAAATGACCCTCTCAGACTACTACATTTTTGATGAACCCACTCAGCGCACATTGTACATTGAATGGAGTTCACTCCGACACCCTTCCTGCACACAGCACACGGCCACTTCCCAGTTCTTTCCACCTCACCACATGCTTTACCACCTGCTATCACCTTCGTCTTTCCGATATTCACTTTCACACCTTTTGTCTCCAAACATTCCTTCCACTTGTTCATCTTTTCCTTCAGTCCATCCATACTTTCTGCAATCAACACCAGATCATCTGCATACAACAACTCCCACGGTAAACCCTCCTTTACGTTCTGAGCCAGCACCTCCATCACAGCTACAAATAGTAGTGGACTTAGTACCGACCCCTGATGCACTCCCACCTTCACCTCAAACTCACCACTGTTCCCATCCTTCGTCCTTACAGCTGTGCGCGCTCTTTTGTACATTGCCATCACTACTCTGATCAACCATTCCTCCACTCCTAACTTCCTCAATGCCCATGTCAATACTTTGCGTGGAACCCTATCGAATGCTTTCTCCAGATCAACAAACCCAAAAAACAACTTCTTCCTCTTCTCCATGTACTTCTCCTGCAACTGCCTCACAATGAAAAGCGCATCTGTCGTTCCTCTTCCTGGCATAAATCCAAACTGCATTTCGTCGATCTTCACTTTCTTCCTTATCCTCCTCTCCAACACCCTTTCCAATACCTTCATTCCATGCTCCAATAACTTTATCGCTCGGTACGAGCCACACTCCTGAGGGTCACCTTTCCCCTTGTATAGAGGGACGAGTAACTCAGTTCCCAATCCACTGGAATGCGGCCTTCTTTCACCACCAGATTACAGATCTCTGTCATTCTCTTCACACCCCAACTTCCTGCTGCCTTCAACATATCTCCCACAACTCCCGTCGGCCCTCCCGCTTTTCTACCCTTCATTGCTTTTATCGCTTCCTCAACTTCCTTCTCAGTTATCTTCTCTGCCGGTCCTAAAACTGGGTTACTCTCTATGTTGCCATCCCATTAATTCTCTGTATTCAACAGCATTTCCATATGTCTTTTCCATCTTCCTTTAATTCCATCTGGGTCGACAACGATTTGTCCCACTTCATCCTTCAAGCAACTCACCCCCATCACATCACACCTCTCTTTCGCTATGTGCTTTGCAATCCTGAATACTGCTTTCTGACCCTCTTCCGAATCCAAGCGGTCTCCGAACATTTTCCTACATGCCTCCTGCGCCTTTGCTACCTCTTTCTTTGCAGCCTTCCTGGCTGCCTTATAACTTTCATGCTCTGCTGTTTCTGCTCCCGTACCCTTTGCCTTCTGCCACTCCTTGAACTTCTTCCTCTTCTCGTCAATCCTCTTTCCAACTTCAACATCCCACCACCATGTTTCCGAGTGCCTCCACATCCGAGTGCCTCCACCTTTTCCATCCACATACCTCACCAACGGCTCCCAACAGACTAGCTTTCATTGACATCCAACCACTTTCAAGCTCAACCACATCATCCTCGACCCTACTCAGCCTCTCTTTTAATGCCTCCTTTACTGTCACCTCTTTCAACCTCCACACCTTCATTCTCGGTTGGTACTTCACCCGCCGAGCTCTCCTCGCACCTTTCACCCTTATGTCGCAGACAACCAAGTGGTGCTGTGAAACAGCCTCCTCCCCCGGGATCACCTTTGTGTCCCGGAGGTGCCCCCTATCTCGCCTACGCACCATCAGGTAGTCAACGGTTCTCGTCGACCCACCTGACGTGTATGTAACAAGGTTATTATCCTCTTTCTGGAACCGAGTATTACAAATCAACAAATCAGCTCCATCAGCAAACTCCAAAATCCTTTCACCTTCTCCATTTCTCACACTATATCCGTAACCCCCATGAACTCCCTCAAAACCATCCATACTCCTTCCCACATGTCCATTCAGGTCTCCTCCCACCACAACAACTTCCTCATCTTTCACGTTTTCCATCAGCTTCTCTGTCGCACACCAGAACTTGTCCTTCTCTTCATCGCTTCGACCAACCTGCGGAGCATATCCCGAGATGACGTTCACCAAGAGCTTTCCAATCATCATTTTCACCATCATCAACCTATCACTCACTCTAGTCACACTCACCACACTGTCTACAAACTCCTCAGAAAACAGGACACCAACACCATTCACGCCCTCCGGGCACCCTTGCCACACAAACTTGTATTTCTGTCCCTGCCTACCCTTCACCATTCTCACACCACTTCCCTTCCATCTCGTCTCCTGCACACAACATATGTCCACTCTTCTTCTGACCAATACTTCCACCACTTCTCCTGATCTCCCTGTCATTGTCCCTACATTCCATGTCCCAAACCTCAGAAACCGATCTCCATTTCGGGCTGCACCCTGCCCATATGTAGTTGTAATTGTCATGGTTCTCTTTTTGAGGCAATGTTTTTATGGCCGGATGCCCTTCCTGACGCCAACCCTCTTAGTCGTCTCTTACGACACGCAGGGATATGGTGTACCTATTCTGACCAGGATACACACTGGGAAACGTTTAAAACATGGAAATTCTGGGGGGGGGGGGGGGGGGCGGCGTCAGCATCACGGCTGCGGTTTAAACATATTCCAACAATATCCAAACAGAACCATGAAAACCATGAAAAACAATCCGGGAAAAGTCTCCAAGTGAGAACGTGGATTTGAGAAAGAAGGAGCAGAGGCGGAAGAAAAACGAGATACAGGGGGCGGGGCACAAGCCGAGACGAGGAGGAGAGCGAACAAACACGTGTCCGGGAGAGAAAGAATCAATATAGAATTATTTGTCTAGGGAGGTGAGGTGAGGGGGAGAAAACAAAATAAAAGAAACAAGCAATACAGCAAAGGAAATAACCCAAACCGACAAAACACCGACGGGGGGAGGGAAGCCCCAAGTCACCAGGCCGCGCACGAGGTACGACCCAGAAAACGATTAATTACACACAAGTTTGCACGAACCACAAACCAACACCAACTAGAAACACACAATAACACGTGCACAGCAAAATAACCAGTGGAAATTTGACAAAGACAAAATGGGAAAACACTCAAACTTCGATGCTGTGGAGAGATCGAAGCACGCCTCACTCGCCCGAGGAACCGGAGGTCTCCGAATTCCTCCGAAACCGGAAGGCGCAGGGATACAGTGTGTGTATTCTAAATCGAGGTACACACCGTGATCATTCATCCCAGCAAGCTGGTACTCAATTTGCCGACCTCGGAAGGATGACAGGCTGAGTAAACCCCCTTGGCGTTAATTCAGCGATCGACCAGGATTTGAACCCAGGATCCTCGGATCCCAAGCCGGCACCCTAACCGCTAAGCCAACACCAGGACTTATTTGGAGGGAGGGGTGCACAATATTTGATTGATTAATTGCATAATTATAATCAATAAAAGATTGTCATAAAATATTTTCTGAATCAATTGGCTAATAGCATAACTAAATCACGAGTGCTTCATCCGAAGATGTAACTTTTAGAAATTTAATTAAATAAGTCATTAATAAAAAAATAAAATAATTAATTTATTAATCAATAAATAATTAATCGATTTGTTGATTAATCAATAAATCAAGAATACCCTTTACAGACAAATCACTTGGTCATCGTCATGTCCAAATATCAGCTTCCGAGCTCAAAAGGTGTCTGAGATATTGGCCAGATGAGAAAGAAAATAAATAAATGATTAATGAGGAAAATAAATAAATAATAATCATTAAAAATTAAATAATGAATCAATTGGCTAATAGAACACATAAACCACCACCATTTCATCCGAATCTGTAACTTAAAAAAAATTAATTAAGCCATTCATCGAACAATTAAATAATTAATCCATCAATTAATTAATCAATAAATGAAAAATACCCTTTACAGCCAAATCACTTGGTCATTGTCATGTCCAAATATCAGCTTCCGAGCTCAAAAGGTGCTTGAGATATTGGCCAGAGGAGAAAGAAAATAAATAAATAAATAATAATGAAGATAAATAAATAAAAATCAAAAATTAAATAATTAATCAATTCACAAATATAACACATAAACCACCACCATTTCATCAGAATCTGTAACTTTTTAAAAAACATTTTTTTGTCATTAATCGAATAATTAAATAATTAATCGATTAATTGATCAATTGATTAATCAATAAATTAAAAATAGCCTTGCAGCCAAATCACTTGGTCATTGGCATGTCCAAATATGAGCTTCCTAACTCAAAAGGTGCCTTAAGGCCCAGTCACACCGGGCCTGCGACCAGGTTACGACCTTGCTGCGACCGAAAATTTTGTGAATCACGGGCAAATCGTAGAAAGAGCGCGCGACTGGTCGCAGAGGTCGTGGGTGATCGCCAGAGCAAAATCAGTTGCAGCAAGGTCGATGGTCATGTTCAAAACTTCTGACCTGCGATTCCAAATTGGAAGAGGTCGCAGACAGGTCTTACATGGTCGTACCACCAGTCGCGCATGGATGCACCACCAGTCGTGCATGATCGCGGGTCAAGTAGTCGCACGATTGGTCGTGCTACTGGTCCTGCGACCTGACGATTGGTGGTGCTACCTGTCGTTGAACCTCACGATCGGTAGTGCGACTGTCTGCGATCGATCCTGCGAGCGTTCGCAGGTCGCCACGATTGATTGTCCGAGCGGTCGCAAGTCGCCACGATTGACCGTATGATTGGTCGCTGATCGCCACCACTATTCGCACGATTACCTACGATTGATCTTGCGATTCGATCTTCTCCAATTGCTGGTGATCGCACAACCACGCGTACCACCAATCGTACGATGACCCCGAAGACCAATCGCTGTTTTCGATCGCAAATGGAGAGCTTAGCAAACATTGACAATTGGTCGTACCTCGGCCAGATTGCCATCAATCGCACGATCCAGAAATCGTATGATTCAGTGTGACTGAGGCCTTAGATAATGGCCAGAAGAGAAAGGAAATGTATCAGTACTTAATTAATAGCTAATAATTAAATAACTCATCAATTAATTGATTAATCAAAAAACCAAAAATCCGTTTTTTGACAAAGTACTTGCTCACTATTGTGCCGAAATTTCAGCTTCCTAGCTCAAAGGATGGCTGAGATATCGCCCGGACAAACAAGAAAACAACCAGAATGAAAACCGAGTACTCCCTTTCAGCGTGCGTCATTGCCGAGCCCCCTTCGGTGCTCGGCAATGACGTTATGCAGCGCCTGGAGATGGCATAGGAAAGGTGTGGTGTACATCAAACAAGCAAACAAGTACTGATACATTCAAAGTACACCGCCCCCATGCCAAATAATTAAATATCCTACAGTTTTTGATATCCTACAGTTTACATTGAATGTAGTTCAGTCCGACACCCTTCCGTGTGCTGTGTGCAGGAAGGGTGTTGGAGAGAACTCCATTCAATGTACAATGTGCGCTGAGTAGGTTCATCAAAAATGTAGTGGTCTGAGAGGGTCATTAACCAGTGTGGCAGCTACATTCAAGTGTAAGGTGTGCACAGAGGGAGCTGCAGATGGAGAAAATGTTGAGTTAGATCTTGGAGACAGTGTGAAGCTGGAAGGTGTGAAAACATTTTGCTACCTCGGAGACATGCTGAATGGAGAAGGTGGATCAGACTCGGCAACGGTTGCTGGAGTGAGATGTGCATGGAAGAAGTTTCGGGAACTGAGTGGCGTGCTGACGAGGCACGTTGAAGCTGAAGGGAAAGGTGTATGCTGCATGTGTGAGAAGTGTTATGATTTATGGGAGCGAGACATGGGTAATGAACGTAGAGGAGCAACGAAGACTGGAAAGGGTGGAAATGCGAATGGTTCGGTGGATGTGCGGAGTATCATTGAGATAGAGGAAGACAAATGATGAATTGCGAAAGATGATGGGAATAGATTCTGCGATGGATGCTGTGAAGAGAAACAGGTTGAGATGGTTTGGTCATGTGTTGAGGAAGGATGAAAGTGAATGGTTGAGAAGAGTGATGGAAATGAATGTAGAAGGAAGTAGAGGACGGGGAAGACCGAGAAAGACTTGGCTAAAGATGGTGGAAGAAAAAATGCGGGCAAGGGGGTTAACAAGGGGAGATGCAGAAAATAGGGCAAAATGGAGAAGATTGTCACGGGGACCGCAAGGATAACCCCCCTCTAGCAGGGAAAATGGCCTTAAAATGCCTGTTGTACAGTGCGGCTCATGGAGGTTGCATTGGAACGGAGAGGTTTACACTAATTGATTGATTAATTGCATAATTAAAATCAATAAAAGATTATCATAAAATATTTTCTTCATCAATTGGCTAATAGCATAACTAAACCAATAGTGCTTCATCCGAAGATTTATCTTTTGGACATTTAATTAAATAAGTCATTAATAAAAATTTTAAATAATTAATTGATTAATCAATAGATAATTGATCGATTAAATGACGAATCAATAAATCAAAAATATCCTTCATAGCCACATCACTTGGTCACTGTCATGTCCAAATATTAGCTTCCGAGCTCCAAATGTGCCTGAGATATTGCCCAAATGAGAAAGAAGATAAATAAATGATTAATAATGAAAATAAATAAATAATAATCATAAAAAAATTAAATTATTAATCAATTCGGTCAGAGAACAAATAGACCACCACCATTTCATCAGAATCTGTAACTTTAAAAAAATACAATTTTTTGTCATTAATCAAATAATTAAAAAATTAATCGATTAATTGATTAATTAATAAATCAAAAATAGCCTTTGCAGCCAAATCACCTGGTCATTGGCATGTCCAAATATCAGCTTCCTAACTCAAAAGGTGCCTGAGTTAATGGTCAGAAGAGAAAGGAAATTTGATTAATTAAATAAGTACATAATTAATCGCTAATAATTAAATAACTCCTCAATTAATTGATTAATCAAAAAACAAAAAATACCGTTTATGTCAAAGCAGTTGCTCACTATTGTGCCGAAATTTCAGCTTCCTAGCTCAGAGGATGGCTGAGATATCGCCCGAACAAAAAAGAAAATAAGAAACCGTCGTGGAAACTGAGTATTCCCTTTCAACGAGTCATTGCAGAGCCCCCTTCGGTGCCCCCGGCAAGGACGTCATGCAACGCCTGGAGATGGCAAAGGAAAGGTGCGGTGTACAACAAACAAACAACCAGAGTGAAAACTGAGTACTCCCTTTCAGCGTGCGTCATTGCCGAGCCCCCTTCGTTGCCCGGCAATGACGTCATGCAGCGTCTGGAGATGGCATAGGAAAGGAGCGGTGTACAAAAGTACTTAAGTAATCGATAATAATTAAATAACTCATCAATTAATTGATTAATCAAAAAACCAAAATACCGTTTATGTCAAAGGACTTGCTCACTATTGTGCCCAAATTTCAGCTTACTGGCTCAGAGGATGGCTGAGATATCGCCCGGACAAAAAAGAAAATAAGAAACCGGAGTGGAAACTGAGTACAGTATTCCCTTTCAGCGAGTCATTGCAGAGCCCCCTTTGGTGTCGGAAATCAAGGATGTCATGCAGCGCCTGGAGATGGTGTACAAAGGAGCGGTGTACAATATGGTCAGGAAGAAGAGGGGGCAGGAATATCCTTAAAGATGGCCGACTTCAATCTTTCATTCCAGCAATTAAACAATCAACATGTCTGGATGATGAAATGGGGAGGCAGTGTGATGGGCAGTGTGGATGGTGGTGTAGGGGTCGTTGCGGATGGGGTGGCGCGGATGGGGTGGCGTGGATGGGGTGGCGCGGATGGGGTGGCGCGGATGGGGTGGTGCGGATGGGGCGGTGCGGATGGGGCTGCGTGGATGGGGTGGCGCGGATGGGGTGGTGCGGATGGGGCGGTGCGGATGGGGCTGCGCGGATGGGGTGGTGCGGATGGGGTGGCGTGGATGGGGTGGCGTGGATGGGGTGACGTGGATGGGGCGGCGTGGATGGGGCTGCGTGGATGGGGCGGTGTGGATGGGGCTGCGTGGATGGGGTGGTGCGGATGGGGCGGTGTGGATGGGGTGGTGCGGATGGGGCAGTGTGGATGGGGATCCTTCATCAAACTGCAACCAGTACAAGATATATTCACCATCTACCTAAAGATGTCCAAAAGGCACAATGAATCAAAACTGAAGACACCACCACCACCATCCACAGTACCACCACTACTATCACCATCAGCACCATCATCACCATCATCACCATCATCACCATCAGCACCATCATCATCAGCACCATCACCATCACCACAATCATCATCAGCACCATCATCACCACCACAATCATCATCACAATCATCACCATCAGCACCACAATCATCATCAGCACCACAATCAGCACCACAATCATCAGCACCACAATCATCAGCACCACAATCATCATCAGCACCACAATCATCATCAGCACCACAATCATCATCAGCACCACAATCACCAGCACCACAATCATCAGCACCACAATCATCATCAGCACCACAATCATCATCAGCACCACAATCAACAGCACCACAATCAGCAGCACCACAATCAGCAGCACGACAATCATCAGCACCACAATCATCAGCACCACAATCAGCACCACCACAATCAGCACCACCACAATCAGCACCACCACAATCAGCACCACCACAATCAGCACCACCATCAACACCCCCACAATCAGCACCACCACAATCATCAGCACCACAATCATCAGCACCACACTCATCAGCACCACAATCAGCACCACCACAATCATCAGCACCACAATCATCATCAGCACCACAATCATCAGCACCACAATCATCATCAGCACCACAATCATCATCAGCACCACAATCATCATCAGCACCACAATCATCATCAGCACCACAATCATCATCAGCACCACAATCATCATCAGCACCACAATCATCATCAGCACCACAATCATCATCAGCACCACAATCATCATCAGCACCACCACCATCACCACCACAATCATCATAATCAACACCATCACCATCACCACAACTCCACTCCACTCCACTCCACTCCTGGGTCTTTCCCTACAAGTACAAGTACAAGTTGTTGGTGCCTCCAGTTACAAACAGCTATGTGTATCTATGTTCCCACAACTACAACCACTTTTATTCTTGTTTTATTTCGCGGCCTGTACCACTACCAGTACCAGTACCAGTACCAGTAAAACGCAGCCAAAGTCAAGCGAGGTGACGTTTCGAGACTTTTCAGCGGTTTTTTGCCCAAATTCATTCATAATGTCGAACTTCCATCGGGACTAAACAATGACACGTCGCCCAGAGGCCTCGACAAGGCCAAGCGAGCGTCGTCCCGAAGGCTTCGGTGTGCGATCCATTCGAGGCGACCGGTACCGATAGAAAACCCGCCAGGCCCGTTTCCTTGAGCCTCGACACAACCATTCGTCCCACAAACGACGCCATCGTCAAGCACAGCGGACACGCACGTCGAACTCACCACGTTGACCGTGCGGCGCCACAAGGCCGGAAGTAAAGGAGCCACGACGACCCGACTTGTCTGACTGACGCTCACAGCATCCGGGAACCTTGACCCCGCACCACGTGACGTCAATTTCTCATTTAGGCGGCACGTTCTTCTTCCTCTTTTAAAACTTTCTGTCTAATTCCACTGCGCTGTTGCACTGTTCATATTATTCGCCTGTTTATGGCGTTTCCAAGATTATTTTCCAAGGAGAGTTTATTTTATCTTGAGAACAAAATATCCCTTCAGTGTTCCTCGCATCAAGTCCAACATAATCATGAGTTGGGGAATAAAAATGAACGTCAGAACGAAATCGAAGCAATCATATTATAGTGAATTGGCGTTTGCTTTCAGCAGCATAATCACCGATGGAGAACCCGCGGATAGTAATAACCTAATGGACGATTTCAGAGAAGCACATTCGCCACTTCACTTGAAGGGACACTATCATCATCATCATCAACATCATCACCATCACCATCAATATCATCAACATCATCATTATCATTATCATAACCATCATCAACATCATTATCAACATAAACATCATCATCAATAGCATCAACGTCATCATCGCCATTATCATCATTATCATCAATATCATCAATATCATCAATATCATCAACAACATAAACATCAACAATCGCATCAATATCATCATCAACAATCGCATCATTATCATCATCAATAGCATCATCATCATCATCATCATCATCATCATCAATAGCATAATCATCATCATCATCATCATTAATCCCGGTCTTCTCTACAATGTCTGGTATACTTTACATTGTGGTGCTGGGCACACACGTTAAACAAAAGTAGGCCACAACGCTTTGGGTTAAGTAGGCCACAATGCTTTGGGTTGCGGATGGGGTGGCACGGATGGGGTGGCGCGGATGGGGTGGCGCGGATGGGGTGGCGCAGCTGGGGTGGCGCGGATGGGGTGGCACGGAAGGGGTGGCGCAGATGGGGTGGCGCGGCTAGGGTGGCGCGGATGGGGTGGCGCGGATGGGGTGGCTGCCGGGCCGACCACAGCTCGGCAACCTTGGCCATCGCGAAGACCAGGGGCTTGTGGTCGACGAAGGCCGCGCAGACGAACTCCCGGGCGGTCTCCTGCAGGGCGGAGCGCTGCTGCGCCGCGGACCATGGTGCCGTGGAGTCGGGGAGGAACTCGCCCGGCACCCGCAGCGGTTGTCCGAAGACCAACTCCGCCGCGGATGCGCGCAGGTCGTCCTTGGGCGCCGTCCTGAGGCCCAGCAGGACCCAGGGGAGCCTGTCGACCCAGCCACCGTCGCAGAGGCTGGCCCGGAGCGCGGCCTTCATGGCGCGATGGAAGCGCTCGCACAGGCCGTTGGCCTGGGGGTGGTAGGCCGTGGTGCGGTGCAGCTGGATGCCGAGCCCCCGCGCTACCGCCCCCCAGAGCTCCGAGGTGAACTGGGGGCCGCGGTCGGACGAGATGTCCGAGGGGGCGCCGAACCGGGCAACCCAAGTGGCAATGAACGTCTGCGCGACGTCCGCCACCGTCGTTGCTGCCAAAGGCACGGCCACCGGCCACCGGGTGGTGCGGTCCACCATGGTGAGGACGTGGGTGAAACCCCGCGAGGGGGGCAGAGGTCCCACCAAGTCCACGTGAACATGGTCGAACCTACATTTGGGCACCGTAAACGGGGCCAGCGGGGCCTGGGTGTGGCGGTGAACCTTCGCGCGCTGACATGCGAGGCACGTCCTGGCCCAATCGCGGACGGCCTTCCGGAGGCCATGCCAGACGAACTTGTCAGCGACCAGCTTCTGGGAGGCCTTCGTGCCCGGGTGGGACAGGCCGTGGATGGCGTCAAAAACCCGGCGCTGCCAGCCAGCGGGCACGATGGGGCGAGGCCGGCCGAGGGAGACGTCGCACAAGAGGGCCGCGCCCGCGCCGTCAAACGGTACCTCGGTGACGCGGAGGCCCGTGACGGCGGTCCGTAAACCCTGGACGGCGGGGTCGGCGGACTGGTCATCCGGGCATAGTCGATCCCGAGGTGGACCGCGTGGGCGACGGACCGGGAAAGGCAATCCGCCACTGGGTTGTCCTTCCCCGCGACGTGCCGGATGTCCGTCGTGTACTCGGACACGGCCGAGAGATGACGCTGCTGCCGGGCCGACCACGGCTCGGCGACCTTGGCCATCGCGAAGACCAGGGGCTTGTGGTCGATGAAGGCCGCCAACGGGCGGCCCTCGAGCAGATTGCGGAAGTGCCGGACCGCCAGGTGGAGCCCGAGCAGCTCGCGGTCGAAGGTACTGTACCGCCGTTCGTGCGGGCGGAGCTGCCGGCTAAAAAACGCCAGCGGCTGCCAAGCTCCCTTCACCCATTGCTCGTGCACCGCGCCCACCGCGTAGTCCGACGCGTCGGTGGTGAGAGCGATCGGTGCATCGGCCGCTGGGTGCGCGAGCATTGTGGCGTTAGCCAAGGCGAGCTTCGCGCCCGCGAACGCCGCGTCCATCGGCTCGGTCCAGGCAACGTCGCCTTTGCCCGGCTTCCCCCGGAGGGCCTCGTGCAGGGGGCGCAGGAGCTGGGCGATGCGGTGCAGGAAACGGTGATAAAAGTTCACCATGCCCAAGAACTCCTGGAGCCCCTTGATCGTGCAGGGGCGCACAAAACCCCTGACCGCCTCCACCTTGCCCGGTAAGGGGATGGCCACGTGCCTGGTGATTCCGTGCCCCCAAAAAGTCTATTTCGGTGACGCCGAACCGGCACTTGGCGGGGTTCATGATCAGGCCATGCCGGCCCATGCGTTCGAAGAGCGTGCGAGATGGCGGAGGTGCTCCTCACGGGACGCGCTTGCGATGAGGATGTCGTCCAGGTAGACGTACACGAAGTCCAAGTCGTGCAAGACGCTGTCCATAAGCCGCTGGAACGCCTTGGCCGCATTCTTCAACCCGAAGGGCATCCGCAGAAACTCGAACAGGCCGAATGGTGTGATGACGGCCGTCTTTGGTATGTCCTCCGGCCTGACGGGGACCTGGTGGTATCTGCAGATGAGATCCACCTTGGAGAAGAGGGACGTTTTCACCAACCGGGCGGAAAAGTCCTGGATGTGAGGGCCCGGGTAGCGGTCGGGGGTGGTAGCATCGTTGAGGCGGCAGTAGTCTCTGCACGGCCGCCACCCGCCGCCGGGCTTGGGCACAATGTGCAGCGGCGATGCCCATGCGCTGTTGGAGCGCCGGACGATGCCCAGTCGCTCCAGCGTGGCGAACTCCTCCTGCGCCACAGCGAGCTTCGCCGTGTCGAGGCTGCGCGCCCGGGCGTAGACCGGTGGCCCGGCGGTGGGGATGTGATGCTCCACCCCGTGCTTGACGGCCACCGCCGAGAAAGTGGGCCGCGTGAGGGCCGGGAAACTGCCGAGGAGGCGGGTGAACTCGTCCGCTGCCGGAAGCGTGCAGACCAACCTCGCCGGGACCGAACCGCTCAGCAAGCCACTTGGCGAGCCGCTCGGTGAGCCGCCCAGGGAGCTGCTCAACGAACTGCTCAGCGCGCAAGCAAGCGAGCTGAAGGTTTCGGCTTGGACAAGGCGTCTGTGCCTCACGTCCACCAACAGCCCATGCGCACAGAGGAAGTCCGCTCTGAGTAGGCCCATGGGGACACTAGCGGTAACGAACGACCACTGAAAGCGCTGCCCCCCCCCCCCCGAACCGCAGCGAGAGACAACGCTTCCCGAATGTGCGGATGGGCGTGCCGTTGGTGGCAAGCAAAGCGGGGCCCCGGCCCTCAGCTTGCTTGTCGGACGCGGAGGCGGGGAGGATGCTCACCTGCGCTCCCGTGTCGCACAGGAAGCGACGACCCGAGGAGGTGTCTGTTATGAACAGAAGGCTGCCAGTATGGCCGACGCTCATGGTAGGAAGCGAGCGCTGGCCTGGCCATTTCCCAACCTGCCAAAAGTACAAGGCAGGTGGCAGGACCTGGCCTTGTGGCTGAACCTGGTATGGAAGTGGCACCAGGTCTGGCCCGGTGGTGGTTGTCGCGCCGGTTGTGACGACGGTGGTGGGCGGGGCGTGGCGGCGGCCACGCGCGGATCCGCCAAACCTGCACCGTTTTCGGGGGGATCCGAACACCATGCCACGTGGCGATCCGAACCACTCGTGCCGTGCGCGGCGCTGGGATCCACGACGGCCGTGCTATATGCCGGCCGTGCGTCATGGGCTGCGAAAAACTTGTCCGCCTCCCTGGCCAGGGCGCGCGGTTCCGTAATGGTCGAACCGGCCTACGCGAGCCGCACCTGTACAGGTAGCTGGCGGAGGAAGAGAGCACGGAAGAGGAAATCCGCGTGGCCGTCGCCGAGCAGGGACAGTATGTAATCCATGTGGGTGGACGGTCGTGTGTCACCGAGGACGGGAAGGTCCAAAAGACGGTCAGCGCGGTCGGCCTCTGTGAGGCCAAACGTGTCGAGGAGAAGCCGCTTGAGCGCCACGTACTTGCTGTCGTCCGGCGGGTGCCGGAGGAAGGACATGACTCGGGCGGCCGTGCCGAATCCAAGGGCAGCGACCACGTAAAAGTACCTCGTGTCATCCGCCGTGACGCCCCGGAGCTGGAATTGGGCCTCGGCTTGTAGAAACCAGGTGTCGGCCTGTGCTTCCCAGAACTCTGGGAGCTTGATCGCGACAGCGTTGATGGCCATTGCGCGTTCGGGGAACAGCAACGGCTGAACCAGTCGGAGGTCACCAGTGTGGTGCTGGGCACACACGTTAAACAAAGGTAGGCCACAACGCTTTGGGTTAAGTCGAGCTCTTTATTGGTTGCTCACACGTCAGCACTGCCGTGCTCGGGGCTGCGAGCCCGCGTGTATATCCGGAGGCCACGCCTCACCTGGGTTGTGGCCGACACCCACTGGTGCGCGGAATTACGTCACTGCGCCAGCGAGCCATCGTGTCCGCCACAACATACCATATTTTTGGCGTCAGAGATTGTCGGTCAGGAACCTTTGATTCCACCATTGGCTTTAAAGGATTGAATGGATTTTGCTTCAACCAAACTTTCAGGGATATTGTAACAATCTGTTACAATCAATTCCAATCTGTTACAATCAATTCCAACCTGTTACAATCAATTCCAATCTGTTACAATCAATTACAATCTGTTACAATCAGTTACAATCTGTTACAAACAATTACAATCTGCTACAATCTGTTACAATCAATTACAATCTGCTACAATCAATAACAATATGTTACAATCAATTCCAATCTGTTACAATCAATTCCAATCTGTTACAATCAATTACAATCTGTTACAATCAATTCCAATCTGTTACAATCAATTACATTCTGCTACAATCAGTTCCAATCCTTTCCAATTAGTTTCAATCCTTTACAATTAGTTCCAATCTTTTACAATCAGTTCCAATCCATTACAATCAGTTCAAATCCGTTACAATCAGTTCAAATCCATCACAATCAGTTCCAATCAATTACAATATTTTCAAATCAATTACAATCAGTTCCAATCAGTTACAATCCATTACAATCAGTTCAAATCCATTACAATCCATTAAAATCAGTTACAATCCATTACAATCGTTCAAATCCATTACAATCCATTACAATCAGTTACAATCAGTTACAATCCATAACAAACAAGTTCAAATCTATTACAATCAGTTCAAATCCATTACAATCAGTTCCAATCCATTACAATCAGTTCAAATCCCCTGACTAAAGATCGTTTTTCTGATATATAGTACCCAGGTGGATTACCCTTGTGAAGAACTTCTCTACTGGTATTCTTACTTCATCTGTAATGAACATCTCTTCAGGTGTTCTTACTTACCTGTAATGACCATCTCTACCTGTATTCTTACATCACCTGTCATGAACATCAGTAGTGTAATAATGTTGCTTCTGGGACACCTCCGTTTAACATGGGAAATCCCTATCTAATGTCATTTACCCCCTTGTCTTTTTCAAAAATCATAAACACCTCTATTTCTCCCACCCTCATCTTTATGAACCTTTTGTCTGTAGTACCTATCCTTAATGTTGTTCATTAGACCACTCAAACACTACAAATATTTGTTTTCTCTTATAGACCTATCATCCTTCTTCTACATATCATCTGGCAGATTAATCTTTGACCCACTCAAACATTGACCCATTCACTTCCATATTAATTCTTTCCCTCCCTCATTGCCCCTAAAGACCTCTATTTCTCTCACCCTGTTCTTTACGAACCTTCTAACCTTTTGACATGTTATCCTTATTCATTAGACCACTTAAACACCTGTGATCCTTCTGACCTTATGAACCTTTTAACCTTTTACTCTTAATATCATCTGGTGAATATAACCCACTCAAACAACGACCCTACAAATATTTGTTTATGCGTGGGAAATAATTTAATTCTCCTACAACTCTCTTCACCATCTAATATATTAACAAAAAATATGTTTGAGTTTGGTTCTTTATTAAGATATTTTAACTGAGCTAAGATAAAATGGTAAACCTCCCTCAATGTTCTTATTTGAGCGCCTCCAGTGCCACATACCATTTTTAAATTAAAGTATATATTTTCCTGACAACCATCAAAGTTTTCCGTCCACTCAAAAATATTTCCATCTTTTTTACCCAATTCACCGGTATTTAAATTAATTCTCTTATTTGTTTTGTGAACTTTTTTACCAGTTGCCTTTTCAATTATACCTATTTGATATTTTTCACATTCATTATGTTTTCCATTTATATACCAAGGTTGATTACACCTCCACTCTTTAGTCTGGTTGATACTTGGTTCTATCATTTATATAATAGTAAAAAAGGCGGCGGTAGCCCGTTAAAATCCCCAACCCCCCCCCCCCCCCCTTTTTAACTTATCACTTATATATATCTTATCACTTATATATATCTTATCACTTATGTATATCTTATCACTTATATATATATCTTATCACTTATATACTTATATAACCATAAGGGAGACTATCAATTCCATTTTCTAAAATAAACCTCTTATCATCAAAAGCCCCCAATGCTTTCTTATTTATCTCTTCTGTATATAATTGATGTTTATAACTTCTTATTCCATTAATCTTTCTAAACTCTTCTTTCTTTGTTGTTAAACAGTTATAATAATCCTTAAAGTTTATTGTTTCTTAAATAACATTTTTCTTTACACCTTTTAACTTCTTATCAGTCTTTTCAACGTTATTCACAATGTATTTATAAGCATAAGCCTTTGACCTCAATCCCACAAATTCACTCATAACATTTCCTCCTAATTCATCCTTGAACTTTCCAATCACCTTTTTATTTTTAGAAGAGAACAACTCACTCTCTGGACTGTAATTACTCGTGTCATAGATATTAATGTCTCTTTTCATGTCTGAATAAACATCGTTGGTATTAATTTTCAAAATAAAACTATCTGTATCCATATAAAGTAGATTAACATCATTTTGATATTTCTTCCTCAAGTTATTATAAAAGTAATCATACATTAATGACTTTGATAAATCAAGAATTGTTGTTCCAATATAAATAGGTTTGTTCATTTCAATACTCTCTTTAATCAAATGGATCGCACAAAAGTTCTCAGTAAAGACCTCAGCTCGAGTAAAACTCGGTCTATTAATTAATTTTGATGCTTGTTCCCAAGATGTTGATAGTCTGATATTTTGTCTTTTCCTCACATTCTCCATAGTCTTACCAAAGACCGCATTATTCATCAATTTATAAAAGTCTTTCTCAAAATCTGTTTTTGACTCTGTTCTTCTTTGTGTATTAAAATCAATGTACCCCTTTAACCAATGACTTTGATTGAACTTTAGAACCCTATGGATCTTCTCTACTCTTAGACCTTTTGATAAATATTGTCGCAAATTTCTTTGGTGTAGAACATAATTTTTCTTGTTATATAATGTAGTAAGTAATTTTTCTGTTGATTCACCTATATCAAACGATCGTTGATAATCACTCAACCATTCTTTCTTTGGACTTTCTTTCTCACAAGCAAATGGGAGATCTTTGTGTAGGTTATGGAGTTCCTCTGGATATTTTAAATCAATTTCAAAATAATAACCAACTTTTTCTTCATCCAATTCTTTTTGTGTAGAGATACATACATCTTGTAAAACGTTTTTGTAGTCTTTTTCCTTTACCCATCTAAGTTTTCCATAAGGAAGAGCCTGAGACATTGCCCAGCCATACAGGTTGTTCGCGTCATAGTACATCAAGTAAGAACTCTCTTTCGTTGGATCATAATTTGGAAGATATTTGTTATTTGCTTTTGCGTATCTACTCGAGCAGACTTGTGAAATTCCACCTCTTTTTGCCTTTTCAATCATCAAAAGCATATCAACATCGGTTATCAAATCCAAATCTTGTTTTGTCATTTTCAACATCGCACTCCAGGCCAATCCAGGTGCTGTGTAGTAGTGAGCAGGATCCAATCCATATCCAGTGCGACAAACAGATCTAAAGGCTTCAAATACATCGGCCAATAAAAGCACATCAGTTTTGAGATACAAATCGTGATACTCGCCAAGATTCTTGATGTTATATTTTTCCCAAACATTTTGTGCGTGTACATAATCTTTATCAGATATATGACTATTATTTAATTTGTTATAGAAATTTTCTTTTGAAGGAAGTTGTGTTTCATTGAATCTCTCAAATGAGTCCATATAGTCATAGGGGTAAATTCCCTTTTGTGTTAGAAAATCTTTATCTAAAAAATACTCTGAAAGACATGGAAACTCTTTTAGATTTTGAACCAAGTTAACCAATGGACTTGCCATGAATTTAAATGTATCAAGAAATCTGATATGAGTAATAGGAGATGTGTGAATTGTTTTTGTGAATGAAATGTATTTCTGATCCGTGTTTGGAATTGCTGAGATACTTCCAGAAGTCTTTGAGAGTTCCTTGATAAATAGATGTGTATCATAATGAGCGTTGTTATGAAGAAAGACAGGAATGAAAGAGGGGAGTTGATAATTAATATTACAACTTTGATGAGCCGGACCTCTATATTTACCAGTGAGATGACAATGGTCTCTAACCTTTAGACCTTTACCAATTTTCTCCTCACAAATATGACAGACATTGTTTTTTATAAATTCCCTTTTTTCTTTACTTGTTAAGGACATTGGTTTATTGGTTTCTCTCATTATCTTGGTTAATCGAACACAGTCTTTTTCTAGTCGTTTCACAAACTCCTCTGGGGTATTTGAGCCTCTATACATCTCTAACTTGTTATATTTATCACCAACGGATGATTTGATATAATAACAAAAACCACAAGGAGTATGTTTTTGATATTTATTTGTGTATGATTCTTTTGGATCTTGAGAAGCAGTATCAATTTTTTCTAAAATACTTTCAAAATCAGCATCTATAACAAATGGATGTTTGATCTTTTTATTTTCATCTTTGAATGTGATCTTTGAGCCTTCTTTAGGCATATTGATTACCGTTGATTTATGTTCGCCACAATAATTTGAATGTTTATCTAATCTTTCTTGTGAATTGAAGAAGTTAAGACAACGCAAACAAATATATATTTTATTTGTTCTCTTACAGACTTGTGGTTTTATTAATTTAGCAATATCTTTGATGTATGTATAATGTGAATTTTCGTCTGAATTAAAATATAGAAGATTAATATGAGTTTGTTTACAATTGTCAGAAAGCTTTAAAACCTGAATGTTGTTTGTTTCTGTTAGACCATAAACATTAACTGATAAATTATTCATCTTTTCAAATTTAGGAATATCATTTAAAGTCATCGGAAACTTTAGATCTTTCGTATTTAATGTATTCTCATATTTTTTATAATGAGATACTCTTTCATCATGAAAATGTGGAGGATGTAAGTGTGCTAAAATAGACCAGAGAAAACATTTATTGTCTTTATTTTTGATATTGATAACTGCTTTTCTATTTTTGATAACACTGGGTAAATCAATGTAAGAAGAAGCTTTTAGAGGATCTGATTTAAGAATATGAATGTCTATGTAAATAATTTTTCCTATATTGAATCCACTTCCTACGATTGAATTATCCACATCTTGCTCTTGTTTAATAAGTTCATCATAGACTCCTGATGTTTTAAAATCTTGATATGAAGATATAAAGTGTGGCTCAGTTCTCATGTATGGTGCATCTATAACTCCTTCATCCTTTGTCATTTCTAATTTTACTCCCATATAAAATTTAAGTGGTTTCATTTCCTTTAGTGTTTTTTCAATCAACGTTTGAACAGCAGGTTTAACTATTTCTACAGCATCAACTATAGACTCTGGTTCAGGAGGTTTGAAGTTAAAGACTCTTATTTTAATATGTCCTTTGAATGCTCCATCAGAGTTTTTAGTTGTGATAAAATTTGATAAATGTAGATTTGTTTTAAGATGTATTTTGAAGCCTTTCTTGAGGATATTTTTATTACATGTAGAACAGTGTTTTGTTTCAGGTGGAAGAGGGGAAAGTTTGTTTAAAATGTTGTATGTATGTTTTGCGGTGAGAATATGTTGTTTATAATATTTTACTTCCTTCTCGCAAGTATCACAATAAACCATATTTATAGCGTGAGAAAACGTGGTGTTTTATATATATCACTGTGCTTAAAATAAAACACTTTTGAGCTTTACAGCTCCGTTTTATATATATCACTGTGCTTAAACTAAAACACTTTTTCACTCAGAATCATCTAAGTCATAACTATCACATGAATACTCAGAATCATACTCAGAGTCATCAATAAAGCTACTCTCATAACTATCATTTGAGCACAAACTATTAGTATCATAACTATCATCTGTGTTCAATGAAATACTATCATCACCATCATCCAAGTTCAATGAAATACTATCATCACTATCGTCCGAGTTCAATGAAATAGTAAAATCTTCACTGCTGTATTGACTCATATTTAATTAGCAAGAAAAATATTCCCATCAATATCTATATACTTTCTTTCATTAACAGATTCAATCTCTACAATTTTTATATCAAAAGTTATCTTTAAATAATCTCTAACTATCATAGAACGAAATGACATTTCACCAGAAATATTAACATCATTCATTTTACTTAGATCTACACCCTTTGGATTATTAAAGAAAATACAAATGTCTCCTCTAGAATTATTAATGGTCTTATCATTCTTTTTCAAAGTATCGTGGTCAATCACTTTTTCAAGCTTTGAATAAATTGCCAGGAGTAGAGGAGAAACTTTTGTTAGATTTACTTTAATGGATGTCTTTCCAGGTATAGTTAGAGCTCTTCCTTTAAATGAAATAGAGGGGCTCATGTTATTTTCCATAACTGGTTTTACCCAAAAATTTCCATATTTATCTTTGTTCAATTTAACATCTTTGACATATTTTTCTATATCTTCCACCGAAGTAGAGATTGATTGAAATTTGTCTTTTGTGCTTTGAAACATTGTATTTATTAATGAATAAACTTGCGTTTAGTTTAAGTAAAAATTTACCACATAAATATGATAAGTTCTGAAGGATATTTAGAATTTCCAGACTCTCCATATGATAAATTAGAGAATTGTCCGGCTTGTGATAGAGTGGGGCTTAATGATGAGGATTCATATAAACAATGTTTATTCTGTGATTATATTCTAATTAATGATAATAAGAAATATAAAAAAACATATAACTCTTTTAAATTAGAACCAAAAATGAATTACTTTACAAGATTAATAAGAGAGATGAATGTTAAGCATTATGGTGATAATACACCATTTCTTACAAGGAAAGAGACTTTGTATTGAGGAAATGTATAAGGGTTTAATGATATTTATTATTCAAAATAATTTTAATGGAAATGTTAATACAAGATACTACATAAATAAAATAATGAATTATTTTGAAATTAAACCAGAACTCAGGATAAAATATAGAGTTTCTAAAATAGCTCAAAAAAAGTTGGATGACTTGTTTTCCAAATATATAAATGAATGATTTTTTACCCGTTTGGGAAAATAAGATAAAATTTAATAACCATAAAAACATTCCAAATTCATTGAGATGTCTAATAGTTGGTTCAAGCGGATGTGGGAAAACCTGTTTACTTTTAAAGATGCTCCTTGGTCCTAATTTTTTAGATTATGATAATTTAATAATTTTTACAAAGTCAAGTTTTCAACCCGAGTATCAACTACTCTCACAGGGTTTTAATGCAGGTCTTAAAAAGGAAGACATTATCGGTTTATTTAAACTTCAAAACAAACTGAATGATTATAATATTGAAGATATAATACAATTATTTTGTGATACACAGAAATCAAAATCGAAACCCATAACTTGTATTCTCAGTGATAATACGGATGATATACCTTCACCTCAAGATTTAGATAAATCAAAAAAGAACCTCGTCATCTTTGATGATTGTGTTAATGAGAGAAACCAAACAGTAATGGATAGCTACTATACAAGAGGGAGACATTCTTCTTGTAATTGTATATATCTTAGTCAATCATATTTTCAACTCCCTCGACGCTCAATAAGAAACAATGCCAATACTTTTATTTTATTTAAGTTAAATTCAATAGATGTAAATAATTTTTGGAGAGATAATTGCTCTACGTTATGTAGTAAAAAAGAATTTGAAAATTATATGAAACACACGATTGGAAAATATAAATATATTGTTGTGAAACAAGATGAGATACTAAATGATATTTTTCAATAAATAAATACAGAAAATGAATACTGAAGAAAGAGAAAGAAAGTTTAAGGAACATCAACAATTAGTTTCAAAAGTTGTTAAACAACAGGAAGAGATAAAGAAGAAACGGAGACAGAAACTAACTGGTGAAGAAGCCTTTGAAAGAAAACAAGAGAAATTCTTTAAACCACTTTTGAAAACTCAACACTCACCTACAGTTCCCACGGTAGAATTTACTCCGAAAAAACTTCAAATGCTCAAAGATTTTAGTCAGATAACAAAACAAGAACTTGGTGAATTAGAATATGATGACGAGGGATTATTTCGGAAACTTGAGGAGGTAAATCAACCCCCTAATTATGTTGTGGAAGCTCTTCAAAACAATGAATATTCGGCGGGTTCAAAAACCAGAGCAGGTCTCATTCCAACAGAAGAACCAGCAGTGTTTCATCTTGTGGAAGAAAAGGTATTGATATTTAATGATGAATTGATGTTCTTGAGTTCTACTCAACCAAATGTTAAATTAACTCCAAGATTAATGTTTCTTCTAACAAACCCCGGATTCAGCGGTTCAAAATATTTTGAGGAACCACTTGATATGGAAAGAGAGGAAGATAGGGTATATATTGAGTTGCTAAATGCACTTGATTATGGAGTTTCTGTTGCTGGTAAAAGTAAGAAGAATGAGAAGGAGAAACATATTATTGATGCTTTAAGTAAGCTTGGTTCGGGTGTTAGTTTTCTTCCAAATGACCCATCACAATTAGTTAATAGGCTATTATTGTTGTTAGGTAGTAAGAAGGCTGGAAACAACAATTGTTTTAATGAATCCTCAGCCATTTTAGATCAGTTGATGAATATGAAAATAATTAATAAATGTCAATACAAAGATATTTTATTAGATATTAAATAAGATGAGAAGCACAATTCTTAGTTTTAATTTCACAACGAGCGATTACACAGCTTCATTCCCTTACCCACTACAACTTGACCCCCTTACCTCATATGAGGCATCTTTGTTGTCAATGGAAACTTACAATACCCTTTTTAATATCACAGAGAAAAACAACAAGTTTAGTTATAATCCAGGAAGTGGATATAAAACTATAACCGTTTCACCTGGAGCTTACGAGATTTCTCAAATATCTTCAGAAGTCTCTCGCCTTATGAAAGAAAAAGGTGATGAACCAAAAAATATTGTAATAGATATTCAAAAACACACTTCAAAATCAACTATTAAACTTAAAAATAATTATAAAGTTGATTTCACGATTGAAAATTCGTTTAGAGAGCTATTGGGTTTCTCTTAAAAAAAGATTGAAAATAACGGGACGTTTTACAGTGATAATGTTATCCAAATATCCTCCGGTATAAATTCAGTATTAATTCATTGTGATTTGATTGATGGTGCTTATAACGATGGAATAAGAACAAATACAATATTTTCATTCAGTGCATACTCAACCCCGATTGGTTATAAATTTAATATGGAACCAAAAAATCTTGTCTATTTACCTGTGTCAGGAAAAACCATATACAGAGTAAGTTTTAGGATAACCGACCAAGATAATCGTATGATATCCTTTAATGATGAAATTATATCCATCAGAATTCACCTACGTGAAGTTTTTCAATAAATAAATAATGGTTATTGTGAGAAAACACGAGTTGGGAAAATATAAAATAATTACAGGGGAGGGCATGTTCCTTTCACCAGACTATACAAGGTATGTGGGTCGAGGATACTATAAACCTAAGAGACAACGAGGTGTAGGTCATCAATTTCGAAATAAAGGAGATGGGATAATTGATACTCTAATGGGTATTGGTTCAACCATCCTTAAACATAAAGACCTAATTGGTTCAACTGCTTCTGCCGTGGGCTCCGTTGCGGGTGCTATAAAGAGTATAAAAGATGCTCAAAAGGAGTCTCATAAATTACAAGCAATCAAAGAAATAAAAAAAGGTAAAACTCAACTATCTTCACAAGAACGACAAAAAATCATTAAAATACTTGGGTCAGGGTTTCAACAATTTTAATGCTATATAAATACAAGTATGGAAGCGATTGATAGTATCTATGATTTGGATGATACGATTATCATTTCAAACTCCACTAAAAAGGAAGACTATTTTAAGGTAAATGCTATAACAGGAACAGACTGGAATTCAAACGGAACAAAAAGTTTTGAAATAAATAATCAACAAACTTACTTGAATATAGCTGATAGTTTCTTGCTGTGTAAATTTAAATTCACTAAGGCTGCGAATAATACTAATGCTACACTCGTAAATGATTTCTTCTGGAAAATGTTTGACAGTGTCCGCCTGTATATTGGAACACAAGAGGTTGAAGCGGTTGATTATGTCTCTGCTACATCTGAAATGATGAAATTTACACTATATTCGTTTAGTGATAGAATGGGTAAGGGAGCTGTTGAGGGTTTTATTCCTGATATGTCAACGGGTACAAACGCAGACCCTGGTTATAGTCAAAGGAAGTCAATGTATAATGATGACGCAAAAGCTGAGAATAGTTTTACCGTAGCAGTACCTCTGAAAGGTATATTTGGATTTTGTGATTATGATAAAGTTTTGTATGGGCTTAAAATTAGATTTCAACTACAAAGGAATGATAATGTAAATAGATTGCTTTTTGGGGATGAAAATGCTTTTGGAGAAAATAATAAATTTGTTATTAATGATTTGTGTTGGTATATCAGTGAATATACTCCTAATCTTAAAACGGAAGAGATGTTAAATAGAAGACTTAACTCAAAGAAACCGCTAAATGTATCATACCTTAAAAGAAGATGTCAACACGTTAAACTGGAACACACTACCTACACTTGGAATTTAGGTGTTCTTCAAGGAAAGCCACGATACCTCTGGCTCATTTTTAAAAAACCAGATGGAGAGGACGGTACTAATAAGAATAATGCCCTGAGTGATAATGCAAAGGTGAAACAACTTCGGGTTTCTCTTGATGGCACATTTTATCCGCGAGATAGATTGGAAATTGATTGGGAAAAAAATGATTATGCGGAAGCCTACAAGTCCTACCAAAAGGTGTGTGAAAGTAATGGTAATAATGATCCTATTTTGGATATGGTTGCATTTCAAAAACTTTATACAATCTACGCAATTGACCTGAGTTCTCAAAAGGAAACTATAAAGTCTAATCGAGTGGATACTTCTCTATACATTGAAAGAGGGGAGAGTGAAGAGGTTAATGCATATTGTTTGCTTTTGGAGGAAACAGAATTACAGATTAATACAGATAATGGTGTTATGATTAATATCACATAGGTTTTTTCTCATAAATAAATGGTTGGGGTATATGTTAATCAAATCAATCTTAATAAATTAACATCTTGTATTCAAAATCAAAAGCCTTGTATTATTAATGTTAATACAATTCAAAGAAAAGGAGCTGTAAGAATTGATGTTTTACTCACACACACACAAGTAAAAACACTAAATGATGTTGGATCACTTAAAATTAAAATGACGAAACCTATGTTAAAGAAATATTCAATAGACGAGTCAAGAGGAGGATTTCTCCCGTTTCTAATTCCTTTATTTGCTGGTTTAAGTGCGGCGGGAGCATTGACTGGTGGTATTTCAGCAGCGGTAAAAACTGCTAACGAAAGGAAGGCACAACTAAAAGCTCAAAAAGAATTGGAAAGACATAACAAGGAGTTGGAGAAACAAATTAGTGGAAGTGGTGTAATTGTAGATTTTGCTCAAAAACTTGAAAGTCTACCTGATAAAGCTAGATTGTTGGTTGGAGATATGCTTTCCTCTATCGCTCAAGCGGGTGTTAAACTAACTAAACGGGGTAATGGATTGTATCTTTCTCATAAATAAATGGATAAATGGTTTAAACAATTTGGAAAGAATACAACGTCAAATATAGAACTAGCTAAGTATTGTAAAACACTAAAAATTGATAATGTGGTTATTTGTATGAGAGATGAATTAACACATATAAATAAGAATACAAAGAATATTATTATGAATTTAGACACACAGAATGGTTCTCATTGGGTTTGTATTCATAATAGTCAGGATAAATATTATTTTGATAGTTATGGTATGCCACCACCTGTTGAAGTAATACAATTCTTACAGAATGGTGTTTATCAAACATTCCAAGTTCAAGAAATTAATTCTAAATGTTGTGGCCAATTATGTTTATATGTATTATTTCAACTCAACAATAATGAAAATTTTTATGATATCATTTTTTATCTAATATAAATGACCTATGTTGGAAAAGATGGTTCTATCTTTGGAAAATCCTCTCAGGATATTGATTTATCAAATTATTATACAAAGGCACAGGCTGAACGACAAAAATATAGTGTAAGTAAAAATATTAATATGAAGAATACTTATAAATTAATCAATTATCCAAACCCTACAGATGCGAATGACTTGATTAGATTCAGTGATTTATCACAATATATATCTTTAAAGAAAACAGCACGTTTTGTGAAACAAGTAAAATTTACAACCACAACACCTGGTTATACTGACCATACACCTTTCCTCATTGAATTTAACTACCTGCTTACAATTAAATTTTATAAAGAAGGACATTTAGTTAATATGCGAATTAATAAATGGGGGTATGATATGCCTGATTTAGGGTATAATTGGTCTTTTTCAATAAACATAGAAGACCTACATGATTTAAATCAGTCTCGTAAAGAAGAATATTATCCACTTGGTGAAGATAAGGATTTATGTGGAAGTACAATTAGTAAACAACAAATACGTGATTTTAAGAAAATAAAAATATATGATAGTATAGCGATGGTTCGCATGACAAAGAAGGAAGGTAATGAGATAAGGATAGAAAGCCGAGGAATACAAACCGATTTGGTAGTGGGAAGATGGGGTGGTATTACCTGTCATAATATTAATCTCACATATATTTCTGATACATAAATGGCAGGAAGAAGACTACAAGAGAATTATAATTTTTGTATTCAAGGATACCTACAAGAAAAGGGTGCTCGGTATTACATACCTTATGATTTGGAGCATATACATGGGAATTTTGTCATTAAAAACTGGCCTTATACTGATATTGTTAAACCCACAAATAGAGACTTGTTTAAAATATTAAATAAAAATGAACTTCTCAAAGTTATGAAATATAAAACTCTTTTAGAAATCGTCAACAAATCTTATTGGTATCCTATTATGAGAAAAATAATTATAGATACAAGAATATCTCAAAATCCAGATGAGTATATGTATAATATTCTTTGGGGTTCAAACTCAAGGGTAGCAAGGGATGAGGAAGGAGTTGAAGAAGAGAAGGAGGAAAGAGAGAAAAAGGAGAAGGAGGAAAGGGAGAGGGAGGAGAAGGAGGAGAGGGAGAAAAAGGAGGAGGAGAGGGAGAAAAAGGAGAAGGAGGAAGGAGAGAAAAGGGAGAAGGAGGAAAGAGAGAAAAAGAAGAAGGAGGAGAGGGAGAAAAAGGAGAAGGAGGAGAGGGAGGAAAGGGAGCAAAGAGAGAGGGAGGAAAAATATAAAAAGATGGAAATCAGTGAGATTCGTAAAAGATTGAGTGTATTACAGCAAATAAATCAATCTCAACGCACCGAAGAGGAAATTAAAGAATTAACAACTCTTATGAAGATAATGGTTTCAAAAATAACAACGTTAATGTCTTCAATTTCAGGGAGGAGATTTAAACGAGAAAGTGGTGAAGAAGAAGAAGAAGAAGAAGGAAAAGATTATGTGATTGATGATGTTGGTGTCATTGACTTTAGTTAGTTTTTATTTGTAAATAAATGGAGGAGAGAGTGAAGGCATTCCTTAGGATTCTTTATGTTTTAAAAATAAAGATTGAAATGTATATGTTGAAAACCAAAAAGGTTTTGATACTCTGTCGGAATTTTTCTGATAAATAAATATGAGTTATTGTCTCAAATGTAAAAAGAAAACTAAATCTAAAAATATCTCTTATGTTAAAGCTAAAAATAATAGAGTTTATCAAAAAGGAATATGTCAAGTATGTGGCTCTAAAAAGTGCCAATTCATCTCTCCTAAAAGAGGAGGAGACATACAAAAGTTTCTGTCAGGAAGTAAATTTACAACAACTGGAATTCCAGGGGAATTACACCTTCCAGGGTATTCTTTCTGTGGTCCAGGAACAAACTTGGATAAAAGATTAGATGAGGCTGACAATCCTAAACCTTGGTCTAAACCTACAAATAGGGTTGACGAAGTGTGTATGAAGCATGATATTGCTTATGGGAAAACCACTACGTTGACTGAAAAACATAAAGCCGACAGCGAAATGTTGTATAATTTGTCTTTGATACAAAATCCAACGTTGAGAGAGAAAGTTGATAGGTTTATTGTGAGAAATTTGATAAATGCTAAATTGAAACTTGGTCTTGGTTATTCCTCAAAAAACTATTAGGCTCTAATGATGTCATCAAGACTGAGGAGCTTTTGGCTGAAGAATTACACAAACCTATAATCACAAAGTTTAAAAGAAGGAAGGTTTATTCTAAATACACCGACCACATATGGTCCGCTGATTTAATTGAATTGAATAATGACAGGGGATACAGGTATGCTTTAACCGTTATTGATTTGAGGAGTAGATTTGCCTGGGTTGTCCCTTTAAAAAATAAAAGGGGTGATACTTTAATGTTAGCCTTTAAGCTAATATTTGATCGGGATAAAAGGAAACCAAAGACGTTATGGACTGATGAGGGAACAGAGTTCTATAACAAAATATTCATGAAATTTCTTAAGGGGAAGGGTATTAAATTATACAGCACCTTTAATGAAGGAAAGGCAGTTGTTATTGAGCGTTTTAATCGTACTTTGAAAGAGAAATTATATAAAAAATTCACAGAACTCGGTTCTCAAAAATGGGTGTATTTAATTCAGGATATTGTAGATGATTACAACAATGCAGTTCATTCATCAACAAAATCAAAACCATCAGAAACATTTACAAAATTAGAATATGAAAAGGAGATTAATTTGAGAAAGCCCAAGTTCAAAGTTGGTGATATGGTAAGGATATACAAATGGAAAAGCCATTTTGAGAAAGGTTATACACAAAAATGGACTCGTGAATTATTTAAAATCATTGATGTAATGGATACAGTCCCTTGGACCTACAAATTATATGATTTAAATGGAGAAGAAATCTTGGGTTCATTTTACTCACAAGAATTACAAAAAACACAAGTAAGCAGATAATACCCTTGAAAATAATAAATAAATAAATAAAATGTAATGGGGATACGTTTTTATATCTGTGAACCCCAAACACAGAATCCCACAACTTTTTAGTTGGGGCTTAACTTTTGTGTGTGTATAATGGGGATACGTTTTTAAATCTGTGAACCCCAAACACAGAATCCCACAACTTTTTAGTTGGGGCTTAACTTTTGTGTGTGTATAATGGGGATACGTTTTTATATCTGTGAACCCCAAACACAGAATCCCACAACTTTTTAGTTGGGGCTTAACTTTTGTGTGTGTATAATGGGGATACGTTTTTAAATCTGTGAACCCCAAACACAGAATCCCACAACTTTTTAGTTGGGGCTTAACTTTTGTGTGTGTATAATGGGGATACGTTTTTAAATCTGTGAACCCCAAACACAGAATCCCACAACTTTTTAGTTGGGGCTTAACTTTTGTGTGTGTGTGTATGTGTGAGTGAGTCATAATAATATACAAACCCTAACCCAACCCCAACCCTAACCCAACCCCATCCCTAACCCAAACCCATCCCTAACCCAACCCCATCCCTAACCCAACCCCATCCCTAACCCAACCCCATCCCTAACCCAACCCCATCCCTAACCCAACCCCATCCCTAACCCAACCCCATCCCTAACCCAACCCCAACCCTAACCCTAACCCTCACATTCAAAATCCCAACCCTAACCCAACCCCATCCCTAACCCAACCCCATCCCTAACCCAACCCCATCCCTAACCCAACCCCATCCCTAACCCAACCCCATCCCTAACCCAACCCCAACCCTAACCCTCACATTCAAAATCCCAACCCTAACCCAACCCCATCCCTAACCCAACCCCATCCCTAACCCAACCCCATCCCTAACCCAACCCATCCCTAACCCTCACATTCAAAATCCCAACCCTAACCCAATCCCATCCCTAACCCAACCCCAACCCTAACCCTCACATTCAAAATCCCACCCAAACCCTAACATAATCTTTTTTTTATTCTTTTTTTAAAATATGTATTTCATTTTTTTGTTTTTCCTCTTCTTCCAATTCTGTCTTTCAAGGCTTTCAAGTTTGAAGAAGTAGAAATGGGAAGAAAGAATTTTCCAGCATTTTCTTCCTCGAACTTTCTTGATATTGCTTAAATCAAGCGTCATTAAACAAAGAACATTGTTCATTGCTTTAGAATCCAAAGAGTCTCCAAGATGGACCCCACAGGTAGAGTCTCCAAAATAAAACCAACTTTCCAAGTTCCCAAGGTATAACCACATTCCTGTTGAGCCTCCAAGATAGGTATCACATTCCGAGTCATCAAAACAAAACCCCCATTCCGAGTCTCCAAAAATATAACCATCTTTCCAAGTCCCCAAGGTAGAACCACAATTTTCAGAAATATTGGGGGTTTCCGTGATAAGTCTCACATAGTATAACTGCGGACCATCAGGGAAAACTTCCCTTTCCCAATTTTTTAGGGTTTCTATGATGTGTCTCACATAGTATAACTGCGGACCATCAGGGAGAACTCCCCTTTCCCAATTTTTTAGGGTTTCTATGATGTGTCTCACATAGTATAACTGCGGACCATCAGGGAGAACTCTCCTTGCCCAATTTTTTAGGGTTTCTATGATGTGTCTCACATAGTATAACTGCGGACCATCAGGGAGAACTCTCCTTGCCCAATTTTTTAGGGTTTCTATGATGTGTCTCACATAGTATAACTGCGGACCATCAGGGAGAACTCCCCTTTCCCAATTTTCAGAAATTTGTGGGTCTCCAATGTATGACTTGTATTCTGGCTCATCAAGGTAGAACTTGTTCAGTGGGTTTTGTTTTGATAACTCACAACAAGTATCATCATGGTAAAACTCTTTTTCAGGATTTTGTGGATCTCCAAGGTATAACTCTTTGGCTGGGTCATCAAGGTAGAACTCGTTCTGGGGGTCTTGGTTGTTCAAAATGTCTTCAAACAAAAAAATAACTTCATCCCAAGTTGTGTTAAAAGCAGAATTTTCATTTCGTATCTCAGATACAATTTCCTGTGAAAGAAAATAACAATGTATTAATTTAATACAATATTTTTATTTGTATAAATCAAGCTCTATGAATATTAAAATAAACTTTGTTAACTCTTACATGAGTCTCATCTAAAAAAAAAAAAAAAAAAAAAAAATTAAATAAATAAATAAACAAACTTACCTCCATTGATAAGAGGTTCGAGTCCAGTTCATCAATCTGAAGGTTGAGTTCTACACAGGTAGTAGGACTCCAAGGAATAGCAAAGTTATCCCATTCCATTTCGGCATAGGAGTCCATTCTCAAGTGAAGCAGAAAGCGTGTTTGAAAAAGCCTGTGTGGTCGGTGCCTTTTATAAGAAGGGCTGGGTGTGTGTCATTTCCTGTGGAAATTCCCTGGGCGTGTCTTAACTGGAAATGATGTGATGGAAATTCCCTGAAAATGATGTAATGTATTACCTGGAAATGATACAATGCTGAAGAGTTTATAAAGTGGGTGGGACTTAGCAAAAGTGGGCGGAGCTTAGCAAAAGTGGGCGGAGCTTAGCAAAAAGTGGGCGTGGCCTAACAAAAAGTGGGCGGGGCTTAGTAAAGGTGGGCGTGGCTTACCAAAAGTGGGCGGGGTTTACCACAAAGTGGACGGAGCTTAACAAAAGGTGGGCAGAGCCTACCAAAAAGTGTGTGGCACTGGAGGCGCTCAAACAAGAACATTGAGGGAGGTTTACCATTTTATCTTAGCTCAGTTAAAATATCTTAATAAAGAACCAAACTCAAACATATTTTTTGTTAATATATTAGATGGTGAAGAGAGTTGTAGGAGAATTAAATTATTTCCCACGCATAAACAAATATTTGTAGGGTCGTTGTTTGAGTGGGTTATATTCACCAGATGATATTAAGAGTAAAAGGTTAAAAGGTTCATAAGGTCAGAAGGATCACAGGTGTTTAAGTGGTCTAATGAATAAGGATAACATGTCAAAAGGTTAGAAGGTTCGTAAAGAACAGGGTGAGAGAAATAGAGGTCTTTAGGGGCAATGAGGGAGGGAAAGAATTAATATGGAAGTGAATGGGTCAATGTTTGAGTGGGTCAAAGATTAATCTGCCAGATGATATGTAGAAGAAGGATGATAGGTCTATAAGAGAAAACAAATATTTGTAGTGTTTGAGTGGTCTAATGAACAACATTAAGGATAGGTACTACAGACAAAAGGTTCATAAAGATGAGGGTGGGAGAAATAGAGGTGTTTATGATTTTTGAAAAAGACAAGGGGGTAAATGACATTAGATAGGGATTTCCCATGTTAAACGGAGGTGTCCCAGAAGCAACATTATTACACTACTAACATCTCTACTGGTGTTCTTACTTCACCTACCATTATTACCTCCGCCACCAAAGGTGGATGAAGGTTGTGTTTTCACAGCTGTCTTTGTTACTTGGCAATTTCTTTTTTATTTTTTTACAAGTACGTTAATCACTCCAGTTTGTGTGTGTGTTTGTTTGTTTGTGTGTGTGTTTGTCTGTCCACTCACTTAAACTTGCCTATAGGTCACAATTTTAAACCGATCTTCACAAAACTTCACCAAATGGTAGAGTTCGTGGTCCGACAAAATCCTATTTATTTTTGAGGTCAAAAGGTCAAAATAGGCCAAACATCAACAACAATTTCAAATTTCTAAAATCCTCAATTTTTTTGTTTGTTTGTTTTTGTATACAAGATTGAGGCTCGTGAAAGAGTTAACATCAATCACAAAAAAAGGACAAACGGACACGCAAAACATACAATAAAGGGAGCGGGGGACAAGATGGGGAAAGAGAGGGAAGCACACAAGTACAACAGCATAGAACAGGGACAACGGAGGATCCGTGGGAGGCAGAGGGATTTGGGGGAGGAGGCATGGGAAGGCGGGGAAGGCGTGGGAAAGGTATAAAACACATGGACACTGCTAGAACTTCCAGGAAAGAAAGAAGTCGGGATTTCCCCAAAAAATTAATGGATGTGGGGTGAATTAACGGGGGTAGAAGAGATCAAGGTTTTGGATGGGGGAAGACAAGAGATGGTGGTGAACAGCTGTTTTAAAGACCTGGAGGAAGGAGTGGGATTGAAGAGAGTGAGGGAGTTTGTTCCAGAGGCAAGAGAAAAGAGGAATGAAGGAGGGAAGGTGCACAGAAAGTCTTGATTTTGGCAATTTCAGCAGAAGAGTGTTGCAGGCAGATCTTGTGCGACCTGTAGGAATATTTGGGGGACAGATCACAGATAGAGCTGGTGGAGCAAGGCCGGATAGGAGTCGGTAGAAGACAGAAAGGCCACCAACCTGCCTCAGGTGAGTGAGTGAAAGGCCCTCAGAGTTAGCTTCATCGTGGGAGATTCCAATGATTCTGAAAGATTTGGTTTCAACAGCGTGAAGACGAGCTAGGTGTGAGGCAGGAGCACCAGCCCAGAGGGGAGAACAGTATTCCATTGAGCTGCGGATGAAAGCCTTGTATGTGGTGAGGAGTATGGAAGCAAAATTAAATTGTGTAGGTAATTTGTGTAAATCAAGTGGATTTCCCTGAGCCTCGACCTTGCCATTATAAACACGTAAACTTAATGAATACATATATGAATCAGTGGTAAAGTCCCTTGTTAGCCTGATATTGTATAAATAGTATATTTTTATATGATACGACTTTTCATACCATACATATTGTTACGGTTTTTAGAACCTTCACTAGTAAATTTTAGTAAATGTTTCCCTCATAAATGTTCCCCTGTAAATATCCCCATCAATTGGCTTGTTAAAAATCACACCCTAGTTAGTCTATGTACAACATGTAGTGAACCATAGGACCTCTCCGTAGTTATCTCAATATTATGTGTTTCAGTTAAGGATCTGTTCCCAATAGTTGAATCTGTGTTGCATTAATCAAATAAGATAGGCCCCTT
Source organism: Myxine glutinosa (assembly GCF_964187855.1). Classification (NCBI taxonomy): domain Eukaryota; kingdom Metazoa; phylum Chordata; class Myxini; order Myxiniformes; family Myxinidae; genus Myxine; species Myxine glutinosa. The sequence continues at coordinate 216,506,831 of NC_136264.1, read as the reverse complement.
TCAATTTCCCCAATCACCTCACCCGTGTTTCAAAGTAACAGTCGGACGGCGTTCGCTGCTCCTTGCCTTGATTCGGTTGTTGGCCCAAAACCGCCATTAGCCATGCGGTCAAGCCGAGGAAGAAGGGGGTGGAGCCGCCAGAACAAGGTGTGGCACATCGACGCATTGGCAGAGGTGGAGTCAGCGAGCCCTTTGCCGGCCAACCAGCGCCGCGGTGAGCCAACCGGTAGGCGTGTCATCAGAGCCGGCGGCTTGATTCCGACACGAACAATAAAAGCGGCAGAGAGGGACTGCTTGAAAGAGACGCGTGAGAAGGTACCGATGAGAAGAGAAGGACCTGGAGTGCGCGACGAACTGGCATCTCCCCCATCTTGTTCAAGAGAGAGAGCGTTGACACGAGCCATTTATTATATACGGAGCATCCCAGTCCCATCGCTATTTGCAACGTCCGCTCGCGGTGAACGATACGCGCTCGCTGCCTGCCAGGGTTTTCCCGCCACGACGCGAGTCGACTCCTGGAGCCGGACCTCGACGCCTACCGTCTGCCTGGGCCTTCTCATTCCTTCCAGTCATTCCTGCCTGCTATTCCCCTTTCGTGTAAGTCCGTGTGTTTGGCCTGGGCGTTGATAATTAAGACTGTTTTAAGGTTTGCCCTGTGTGTCTGCTTTTTCCTACTTGTAAATGCCCTTCTTTCATTTCCTCTTTTAGTATAGAAATAAACCTGTGTTCTTCCTTTACCCTTTTTGGTTCTTTGGCTTCCTCTCATCCGGTCGCTTTAGTCTTTTCCCCATTGGTACCTGTGGCACGATTCGGCCAACGTTCAGAGTCGGGTTAGTCCGTTGCTAATGGCTCGAGCTGCGGATTGCTAAACCGCTCGGCAAATACCATCTTGTCCGTGGTTCGAGCGGTACTTGTCTCCCTGCTTTGCGGAGGGATTGGTAAAGGTATTCGGGAGAACACCTTGACCAATAACCCTGACGAATTTCACCCCGCAAAGGAGCTTTATAAGTACCAGGACTAAAGACGGCCAGCTTAACAGGCCAAGGGGATTAACCCCCCCCCCCCCCTTGCTAAGGGGAGTGCCGTCTCTGAGATCCGTAACAATATATACACATATATATTAAAAGATTTAAAATATAGAACTTGTAACAATGATGTGTGACAACTTTTGCAACCCTGTTTTTCTGCAGCAGGGAGATTGAGAAACAGAACCGATGTCTTCATGCACGCTAGGCATGCTCCCTGAAGGAGCAGTAGGCTCTGTAAAATAGTTAGAAATCTGTGTTTCTTCATGACTTGACATTTGTGGCTGAGAGAGGTGAAGATAACGAGGAAAAAGCTGATCCAAGATGTGGAAGAATCACGCAATGCTTATTATCTCTTTAAACCTCATTTGAACTGTCCTTTCATCTCTGACCATAAATAGCCATGCTGCTGAAGATCGGGGAGAACTTGGTTCATTGCTTGTCTGAATGTGTGTAGAATGTAGCGTGGTGATTTCATTTTATTTGTGTAACTTGAAATTGAAGTGTATTCTGTAAATACCTTTGGTACCAGTGAATCAAGAACTCCCATGTGTCATTAAAATCAGTTATTGTCTTCTGAAACGAGTTTTGGACCCTAATTATTGAGTCTTGTCAACTCATTCATGGCTAAATTAATTGAAAAAATCCCTAACAATAATGGTGACCATGACATTTGCTGACGCTGGAGCGATCTGGAGTGACAAGAAAGCAGGAAAGTGCATGGAGGTAAATGCAAAGAGAAATTCGAAGTTAAAGGACAAATTCTGTGCCCTGTTGGAGCTGTCTTCACCTCGCACGTACTGCAATCTCCTTCTTATCACTCCACATCGTCTGGTAACGTATAAAAAGAACCAATTGCTGATTTAAATGACCGTGCATTGTGTAAAGTGTGTTTATCTGTACTTGTTCTTGTTTGCTTTATTATGCACAGGTGTAAAACCCTCTCGCAGGTGGAGGTGTAATGTTCAGTGATGTGTGATTTCTAGATCTGATTCGGTTTTGAGTGCACCGGGCTCTAAACATGAGTGAAACAACTCTAATGTGTGTGATCTAGTGTGTGATCTGGTTCTGCCATTTAAAGATTCGGTTCGTGGGTACACCGGATGTTTGATCGCGTGAAATACCCTGGTGTGTTTGATGAGGAAGGACAGATCTGGCCTGATCTGGTTTCGACCGTTAAACACAGGTGTCCGCATTTTGTCGCAGTGGTTATAACTGTTTCACTCACTTACTCTTGCTGCAGAAGAAGGGGTGGTGAACAGTTATTTGGTGTGCTGTGAAGTGAGTTGGTTGCTTATTTGTCACTGTAGGTGACAGTTGTGTTTATTGCTTAGTGGCTCGCGTATAAAGGAGATAAAGCACGACGTCTATTGTAAAACATCTACATAACGTTATCTGCTAGTTGCAAAGCGCAACGTCTATTGTGAACGTCTGCATAACGTTACCTGTTCACCTATTTTCCAATTTTGGAACGTTATCGAAGATTATGAATTTAATCGATCTATTTGGTGTTAATTAATTAGCTGTCATCTATCTATAATTCCACTAATCTCTGTGTGTATGTTTGTTTGTATGTTTGTATGTTTGTATGTCTGTGACCGCTGTTTCTCGACAACTACCGGTCCGATATACTTGAAACTTGCCAGGTATATTGCTGGGGACCCGAGGATGTGCCTTTTCAAGGTTTTAAATTAATCGCAGAAGTAGTTACCGAGCTATGTCCAAAAAACGATTCAACCAATCAGAGAGCAGCGAGCTATCACGTGTGCCGAACGTGGCGAACAGACTCTGCCTCGGATGGCACATTTGAGAGCGTATTCATTTATTTCCCGTCGGCAAACTATGTTGCCGTTAAACTATGTTTTAAAACTAATTAAAACTAATTTGCGATTCATCGTAACTGCGATTTGCGACCTTCCGGACAGTCAAATGAGGACGTCACTTCCGGACTTACGTAGCGGCTAGCGGGCGCCATTTGGAGGAGCTGGGAGGACTCAGTCGTGATAGAGTGAGCCTGAGTGAGTATATCAAGACAAGAACAAGATCTAGAAGGAGGTATGCACGGTGCGATTCATATAATATATTGTTTAGTTATCGTCGATGAGGAATTTGGGGGCCCGATTAACTGCAGCGCCATCCGAGCTGCGGCGTCGGGACGATACATTCATTGTACGGTAACATCACGCACTTACGGGCACGTCCTATATATATAGTACGGGCATGCCCTAGTATATTAAATACGAGAAACGAGCATAAAAGTCCCATGTGGTTGGCTATGGCGAGCGATGGTCTTTGTTGAACACTAAAAATCTGTTTACCACGTTTTGTTAAAGTCCGTTCACAATTTCTTGATAGTTTGAATTGTGTCATCCTTGTTAAATACGCTACACCTCTGATAAATTCAGTCCGTATCTAATGACGAGTTCGAGAGAGAATCGCATAATCTGAAAAAAAAAACGGGAGCTCTGTTAAGATCGACCGTCAAGTCACAAACACGAAAAGAAAATGGCCGATTAACGAGCGATCACATGTAACATCCGGTCTAGTTGTGGTTCCGGGTGAAATAAACGACTTATTTGAAAAAATGGATTTTAGATGCTAACTAATAAGGTTGAGAGTGTATTATGTGCAGAAATAACTTTCGTTGGTTCGGATTTTCATTGTTTACGACGAGAGACGAATAAATTGGGGGCAACATCTGAGGAGGTGTAGCAGGCGGTGTACAGCATGCTGTAGTGGGCTGTGTATAGTGAACCGAAAATTTACCATATAAATTGAGAAAAAACATGCTCAAACGAGTATTGTAACGATTTTGTAACGAGTTTTAAGTTGATAACAAGCGTTACGCTTAGGTCCCCCGTCGGTGAAGTGATGCAAGTTGACAAAGTTGAAGATGCAAGGTGGCCATCTTGGATTTTGACGTGGCGACCCAATTTTCAATAGCGTTCTCCCTTATGCGTAGATGCACCCACACACCAGATTAGAAGTTAGTAGTTCGTTTATTTTTCAAGATATTTCGCTCACAAGGTTCAGACATTTATATGGTGGCGGCCATCTTGGATTTTGACGTGGCGACCCAATTTTCAACAGCGTTCTTCCTTATGCGTAGATACATCCACACACAAGATTAGACGTTGGTACTTCGTTTATTTTTCAAGATATTTCGCTCACAAGGTTCAGACATATATATGGTGGTGGCCATCTTGGATTTTGATGTGGCGACCCAATTTTCAATAGCGTTCATCCTTATGCCAAGATACACCCACACACCAGATTAGAAGTTGGTACTTCGCTTATTTTTCAAGATATTCCGCTCACAATGTTCAGACATATATGGCGTCAGACATACATGGCGGCGGCCATCTTGGATTTTGACGTGGGTTGCACCCGCACACCAAATTCGAATGTGGTCCTTTGTTTACGCACGCACGCATGCATGTATGCACGCACGGACGGACGGACGGACGGACACACGGACGGAGGGGAAAAACAGAGTCCCCCCTTCGCTCTGCGGTGCGACGGGGGACAACAAGTCTTATGACTAAGAATTGGTAAACTAATCAGGAATTGCGATTTTCGCAAACAACCTCCTGCTCATTGTCGCCTATGGACTGGGTGATCCAGTGCGTGTTTTCGGAATTCGTCTTTTCTGAAGAATGAAGTCGAGTCGTGTCATCGACCCGAGGTGAGGCTTTGCGCTTGTGGGAAGGCAATGGCAACCCACTCGATGTCGTGCACGATATTTCCGGCACGGCCGTGGTGTTGGGCCGTGCCATGGCATATATATATATATATGTAGCGACCCATGGGTCCCCCAAGCAAGACCAGCATCAGAATCTCCTTGCTCCAGCCGGTGACGTCACCGGCGGGGAACCACGGCGCCAGAGTGGCTGGTCACGTGACCACCAAAGCGTGCCGCGCGTGCGGGTATAATCAGCTACACCTGTTGATCACGTGACCACCGAAGCACGCCTCGCCTGAGAGGTGTGGCTTTCGGTTTCGGTTTCGGTTTCGGGTTGTGCTTTATAAGGCAGCCCGATAAACGGGCTTTTCAGTGTTCCCGAGTTGGTTTTACGAATAAATATCTTCTCGGACGAGTTTGTGCCTTGCCATCCTTTTGTCCGTATCATGCTGGAGCCCGGACTCCTTCATATATATATATATATACCACTGGTTTGGATTTGGACTGCCTGTGAGTTTTTTGGGGGGAAATCGGTATGTGTTGCTGGATTAAAATCGAGTAAGTAACATCTGGATGTATTAAGGTTGATTGAGTGGTTGTTACATATATTCTGGGTAGATGTTGTGACTTGAAAGATGAATTGGAATTGTGGTGAATGTTGTGGCTGCAGGAGGAGATGGGCAGGAACGCGGTGAGCTGCTGAATGAGCTGTTGAGGTGGATTGGACGTGTTGTTGTTGCCTTGGGAGTTTGGTTGTTGTATTGCCAAAGGCTTCTGTGTGTCTATGTGTCTGTTTGTCTGTTACACTGGACTCTTGGATGGGTTTTTCATGAGACTAACTTCAGACAAAACCCTCTTTGTTCTACTTTGTATTTCAGAATCGATCTGCACCTCACCCCACCTCACTGTGAAACTTTGATGGACAGGTTGTGTGTCTCAGAGGTTTATGGACGGATTCGGGTGTAATCTGGTGGACGGTATCAATGTGTAAGGAGACCGATAGACATCAGAGGTCAGAATTGTGACATGGTGTAGACAGATGGGAAATTGCGATGTTAGCGCCATGGATGCAGTGTCCCAATTCTGGTAAAATTGGTATTTACACATCACTGCAATTGGTAGCGATGCATTTGGTGGTGATTAGTTCTGGTAAATTTGGAATTGGTGGTGGTACAAAGATTGGTGCAATTTGTAGAACACTCCGATGTGACGTTTCAAGGGTCAGTTTGGGAAGCTAATCGATTGAACATTTTGATACTGAAGAAATAAATTCTTGAAATTTGAGTTACTGGTGTTAAATTAAAACGATAAGGACATTGCTTTCTACAGTAAAGGGGTTTTAAATAATTTCTGTTGGATTACCCCCAAGGGAATAACAATTAATAGAGGATTTGTGGAATTTGTAACTTGAACAAGGTTGTTGATGGAAACTTACGTTGTTTTAATTAAAATTGTGGGAGGAGAAGCATCTCTCGGGAAAAAGTTTATTACTCCCGCTAGGGAGTAATGCATTCGATCGTGTCCGTCCGTGTGTGTGTTCGTGTGTTTGTGAACAACATATCTGGAAAAGTTCCGAACGGATTTGGATGAAAGTTGGTGGGATGATTGCCCTTGGGATAAGGAAGAATTGATTCGTTTTTGGTGAAACTCAGGATATTATTCCCGATCCAGGAATTTTTTTGAAGGATTTTTTTTACCATTGGAAGATATGGCTCAGTAGCGACCACCCACGGCGGAAGTATGTGCTCTACTGAGTGGCATTCTAGTTTAAGGATGAGTTTAAATGATAAAACTGATGTAAATATGTGGTGGAGTTAATATACTGTACAGTTTATTTTGGGAAAAATGATTATAATGAGGAAAATTTTGTTGGAAATATTGTGAAACCGACATAGATATACGGAGGAAAGATAAAGGGTAATGGGGTATATGAACTTTTATCGAATACCCACCAACAATATGTATTTTGTATGCAGTTACAGGGCATACCCTTGGCTAAATACCTGAGATGGAATGAGACACTAAATATGATATTACAGCAACAGAGGATGTAAAATAAGCTGACTTTTCTAATAAATACAGTCCCATTGCGAGGGCCATGTCAGCTCACCATATTTAACAACCCCCCCCCCCCCCCCAGATAAGAGGATGGGGGTGGCGGGGCCTTGTGACTTGGCATATGACATTCCATACTTATGTCTAATAAATGGTCCCCAGTTGAGTGACACCCACTGTGATATAATGATGATAATGATATGGAATTCCGACGCAAACAAATGTATATAAAGCATGGGTATGTGTATTTTTCAAGACATTGCTGAAAGTGGCAGTATAGCTGCCTCACAATAAGATAAGATAATAAACAAAGACAGATATGATAATGGACAAAATCTCACTAAGATGAGCCGGATGACTTATGAAAGGAAATTTAATAATACTCCCAGACAACAACAACAACAACAACAACAGGCATTTTAAGGCCATTTTCCCTGCAAGAGCGGGGGTTAGCCTTGCGGTCCCCATGACAGTCTTCTCCATTAATACTCCATTAATTCATTAAAGAAACCATTAAACCATTAAACTCCATTACCATTAACCATTAACCATTAAACATTAAACTCCATTAACCATTAAACATTAAACCATTAAACTCCATTAAATCTCCATTAATACTAATATATTGTTGTGGATCTCAGCGCCGGCCTTTTCCCCTTACCAAGGGGGGATTAGTCCCCTTGTCTTTGACTGACCGACGGGACCCGGGACCTATGACGTCCTTCCCGGAAAGCGTGAAATAGGGTTTTAGGACTAAGAATTCACTATTACCTAATTACTCACGCTGCCCAGAAACGACAAAATAAGCCCAGCCTGAATCAAGGGTGTTGGTGGATACGCCGAGCGGTAGCGAACCCGTGACCCGAGCCATTATCAATGACTAGACCCCGATCCAAGCGGTTCTTATTCGTGCCACGCTTACCCAATGATGGAAATCACAGAAACGGTCGAATTGGAAGAAAAGGAATAAGAAGATTTATTTACACGATGTACAATGATCAGAAGAAGAAGACACAGTGCAGTCCTTAAGCAGTCTTATACTTAATCCCAAGACAAACGGGCCCGTTCACACTCAGACACACTCACACGGGGTTTGCAGACGAACAGGTCAGCACGTCCAGGGATGGCGTCCGGGCAGCTCTCCCTCCGGTCCCCAGCTCGCACCACGAAGTAGATTAATCGTAGAGACGGCACGAGCTCTCCGCGTGTCATTGGCGCACACGGGATAATTACGGGGCGAACGGTTAGGCTGGGCTCTGGCAGTTAATCACTCGCATGGCTGCGTACATAATAGTTCAATACAATGCAACTCCTTCCAGTCCTTTGGATACAGTCTTGTTCACGCGAGTCCTCTCCCTTCTCCTTACTCAACTCCACGACTCGAGCGTCTGCCTCTCCCTTCTCATAACTCCTGTGCCGACAAGTCCTCTCTCATAACTCCTGTGCCGACAAGTCCTCTCTCATAACTGAGGTGGGGGCCTCGCACAAAGGGTTTTATTGCCACGCCCTTAGAACCCTCTGGAACTCACCAGACGTTCTTCACCACGCCCTATGACGCCATGCCCTCAGAGCCCTGGTTGGCTGGTGGCCCTTACTGTCATCGCCTCTGACGTGCTCCTTGTCGCCGCCCCTCCTTGACCCCCACGCTCCTCCCTCTTCTTAGGCCTACCTCGTGTTACTTGACTAGTTTCGAGCAAACAAAGGGCAGCGAAACACACGGAGGGATCAGCCAAAATGGGGCGCGGGATCAAGTATGCCCATAGATGGAATTGGGAAAGTGGCCGCAAAATGAAAGGACCTAAGCTCATTTCTTTACACAACGCAGATATTACTAGGGAAATGGCCTACTCTTACACATACTATGACATAACTAATACTCTAAGTGGGCCTACATGTTGCTTGTGGACACTATGGGAGGCAAACCTTTAACCTTTAATGATGTCATATGTACAAATCTCAAAACCGTATCAATATTAATACTGGGAGTAATAATACTCCCAGAGTACAATAATATTTTGATATGTACCAGGGGAGTGGGTTCTGAGTAAAGATTTGCTGAATTAATAACACAAGAAATGATAATGGTAGACTTGAACGTATCTTGATTTATGGAAGTAGAATGATGTGATGATTGAATAATTTTACGATGCTGGTTCAATTTAGTGAGATATTTTGAAACCAATATTAGAGTTATGATTCTCCCTCACAGAAGTTGGAAGACAGTTCCAAGCTCCTCCAAAACAAGGAATCTATAATTGACTAAAGTAGAGATGACATATTTTGTTTGTGCTACGAAAACTGAATAAACTGTAATTGCATACGTCATTTGCAGATGAGTAATTTCGTAAACAAACTTTATTTGGAAAATATTTCCAAAGGTCTATTAAAGTGCTACAACATGACAGTTGTCAGAAAAAAAAAATCATTGGTGAATAAATAGATTAAAATAATGAGGTTGTAAGCCGATCAGATCTTGATTTAATTCTGAATCCAGATCTTGCCCAACTTTGGGATACAAAATTGATAAGGACCATGTATTATTATGATGTTGTTTAAGTACGAAAGGTGTGTGGTCACCAATTCAAAGGCAATGGTGTGCTTTTGAAAGATATGTCTTTGGGAAGTTTGCAAAATTTGTGAGGAATCTTGCATGGGCTCAGCAAAGCATTTTTTCAGTTTATTGGAGTCGGACACATGTAAATTTGGATTTTGTAAAATATATACAACCATGTTGTGGGTACAGACATATATTTAGGAGGAAATTGACAATTTTCTGATTGGATTAAGATATGAACATATATATGGTTTAATGTAACCACAGTAGAAAATAATATACAGATTTGGGACATTTTGTAAACTTTTTAATAATGAGAAGATTCATAAAATTCATTTTATTTATTTAATAGAAAATATTTGGGTTACAAGTGGAGAAGCATGGTTGAAATTACGATCCAGTGGATGGTCAATCATTAGTAGTGTACCTTTTATCACAATAAGATATTGTTATGGATATGAGAATGGTTTTTTTTTTTTGTTGTTGTAGTGTAAATTGTTGTAAAGATCACCCTTTGTAAATGTCATGATCCTTGTAAATACCTCCGTAGTGTAAAGGTCAAAGGGCGTCTCGGTAGTTATTCCATGAAACACCACATTGCAGGACCCGATAAAACCCCTGTTCAGTAGTTTATTTCCTTATTATGTGTCTTAGGGTAAGGCTGTGTCTCCCATTAATTTAAATACTCCATTGCACCAAGTGAAATAAGAGTAGACCCCCTTTCATTTCATTTCAATGGCCAACTGCATTTTGGGCGGTTTTCTTCAACCACCATTGGCCACGAGGCAGGGTTGGGGAAGAAAGGCGGGTCCCCACCTCGTAAGAGAGGGGAGGAGTGGCCCGGCCCCGAACAACCAACCAAGCACGAGGGGTTTGGTTTGAGAGGGCGGAGGAAGAGCGTTTGGGGGAGGTTCGCAAAGGTTGAGTGGCGGGGCCTATATAACCCGCCGCGGGGCGTTCCCCAAGAGTGATGAGTCCAAGAGATGAGCTGAAAGGCTGAGCTGAGCTGCGTGACGAGGTGAAAAAGGAAAGAGCTGGGTCGTCAGAGCAGGGCTGAGTTGTGAGGTCCCAAAAGCAGAAGATCATCCAGGGAAGCACAAAGCCTGCTATTCGGCACCTTGCGCGCCAGCGGCAGCGTCTACAGCAGCAGCAGCAACAACGCTCGCCAGCCGCTTAGGGGCCTGAACGGTAGTTCGGAGCAGGGCCGCGAAGGAACGGCGGCTGCAGAACGTGCGAATCGTGCTGCCGGACCCAGTGGACTTTCCTCTCCTTCCAGCCAATCCACTCTGCAATTCCCCGCATGAGTCTGTGTCTTCGTTTGTTCTGTCCTGGGTAGTAAGTAAGCCTGTTAGATAAGCTAGTAATTTGCACTGTGTCACCTGCGTTTCATGTCCCTGTACATAATCGTGACTGCTCCCTTTTGCTTGTGTGTGTAAATAATAAACCCCGTTACTCTTCTGTACGTCTTCTTCCTCTTTGCATTCGGTCGCTTTAGAGTTTTCCACATTGAGTATCTGTGGCGCGATACGGCCAACGTTTGGGTGAATTGGGTTTGGTCGGGGAACAACTGTTCGGCCGCGGTTATACCTCCGCTCGGTAAAAATAACATCCTAATCCGCGGACCGTAACAAATTGGTGTCGGGGAGTGAGATACGAGACCCGAAGCGCGCTTAACGCGCTCAAAATTACGAGCTGCTGGAAATTTGTGTTGTAAAGCAAAACCCGAATTTTGAAATCACGCCATGGCTGGTCAAGGCGACGGGATGCCGGTGGGAGAGATACAGATAGACGGGGTAGAATCGACCCAGGACCTCGGGGAAATGTATGTGGAGGAAAGGGTGGAGGAGAGTAAAGAAGGTGTGGTTGAGGGGGTATCAGGTGCACAAAATGGCGCTCTCGCGCACGTGGTTGAAGAGGCACGAAATGGCGGCGCTGCGGCAGTCGAGACCGCAGTGCTGGGGAAATTGGACCTCTTTGTGGCGCAATTCGCCGAGATGCTGAGAATAAAATGGGAGAGAATGGAGCAGAGGGACAGAGACCGCATGGTGGGCCAGAGAGGCACATCGGTGCACGACGAGGTAAAGCAGGTCGAGAAGCGCCGGTTGAACGAAGTTGAGAAAAGCACGGGTACAATGACGGGGGTAGAAATCGCGACACGGGGTTTGGAAAAGCCGGCGACCGATGAGGTAGAGGGAATTTTATTAAAGCCAACGGTCGTTGAGGGGAACAAAGACAAAGCAGTGCTGGGAATTAAAATTGAAGAGATGACGGAGGTAGCCCGGGAATTGCAGGGAGAAATGGAAAATGTGCAAAGTCCCTGCTGAAATCATGATGATGTACGCACTAACCAAATAAATAGTTTGCAGGTGCGTGTGGAGAAGGGAATCCCCCAGGTGAGTCGTGCTGTATATTGTGCGGGTAGATTTTGTAAAAGGATGTTTAGCGACAAAAGAATTGTCGCGCGATTGGGATCGATATGGCACCCAGGCGTTGGTAAAGGGTCCCGTGTGAGTGGAAATGGCACGCGTGTGAGGAAAAAGTGTGCGTCGGCGAGTGGGTGTGTTATGAAGTGTGGGAGTGAAACCGAGTGCAAGCGAGAATGCACGTCGGGGTGTACGGAGTGTGACACGAGGAGTGAGTTGGTGGTGGAGCGGGTGCGAGAATGCACGCTTTGTAATGGTCGAGGTGCGAGGAAGCACACCTGAGTTAGTGGTAGCGCGGGTGTGGGAGAGCCCATGTGAGCGCGTTAGTGGGTGGATGCAAGAGTGCACGCCCATGGTGAGTGTTACGGAGGACGTAACGGAGGAGAGGTGTGGACCGAGGTGTGCGAATGGCGAGTGTGCGCAAGAGTGTGCGCGAGAGGTGTGGTGTGTAACAGGGAGAGCGTTGGTGGAATGTACGGACGGCGTTGGAACGCCGGGTTTTGGGAGTGTGAAAGGGGTAGTGTATGCGTGTGAGCATGCAGGTGAAGCATCGACGGTAACCGGGTTAGCGTTTAGGGCGACGGATAGCCGATGCGAGCACTCGGGGCGCGGTGTGCTTTGTTGGATGCAGGGCCCGGCGCGGATCGAAGCTCCGTCGTTTCTCTTCGAAGCGTCGTTGCCGATTCGGGCTTGGCCCCGCCCTGCACGGTCGAGTCCGGGCCTTGGCGGGCAAGGCAACCGGTACGGTTCAAGGGTGAGTGGGAGGAAGCGGCACGGTGCCCCCTCGTGGGGACGGGGTTCCGACCGGGGGAGATTGAGCCATCGGGCCCGGGACCGCAAGGTGCCGCGCCGAGATGGTGCGTGGAATCTCGGCCCGACCAAACCACCTCCCTTGAACCGAAAGCCGGACGGATTCAACCTGCAGGCGACCAAACCACCCGAATTCATTGCTCGGCTTTACAAAGCCGAGTTTAATGATGTCATGACGCACCGAGGCTAGGATATAGCGGACTGTGATGATGATAATAGTGATAGTGGTTTTGATCCGAAATTTAGAAAAGTGAGTAGAATTGGCAGGAAATAGAAAATTTTTGATTGGTTGGAATTTGGACGAGCAAAATTGATAGTGGGACCTCCCCGATGTGGTGGCATGGCAACTCTGTCATCCCTCACAAATGGGGGGGCAAAGGAGCACTAGTTTATGGGGTTGATGGCAGTGAAAACTAGCCCGGGTGGGTTAGGATATATCGTGTGTAGGGCCCTAGAGATTGACATTAGGTAACGTTAAGATTAGTTAGTGACAATGATACCTGTAGTGGGGACGCAGGTAGATTAGTGTGGATGATAATGACGTGGGAGCGCAATAGTTTAAAGGGGCGACTGGGAAGCGCAAGTTTCAGAGGGGAGTAGTTAGATGAGATGATGCCGTGTGTTTGAGGATTAAACAGGTGTGATTGAACAGGTGTGATTGCACAGGTGTGCAACTGAACAGGTGGATGGAGCAGTGTATGAGTGAGTGAAGGTGATGGGTGTTGTGTTGACCAAATGGTCCAGGAAGGAAGGAGGGTGCAGGTGGCACCAGGTGTGATTGCACAGGTGTGCAACGACAGGTGTATGGAGAGTGGTTGTGTGGAGTAAATGGTCTGGAGTATTGGAATGGATGGTCGTGGAGTGAGTATGGTGGAAACAATGGAGTGGAGTGGATGGTGCGGAGGTGTGAATGGGGGAAGAGGGAACCCCCATCACGAATACCCGGGGCAGGTAGTGTAAGTGTTAGGTAGAGGGTATAGGTAAATTGTGGTTGGATATTGGCATCTGTGGTGCGGGTGAAAGAATGGTGTTTGGATGGGTGCATTAGTGTTGTGGAAATGGCTGGGCGTGTAGCCTGTTAGTGTGTGTAGTTGGTTTGGGCACTCCACCACTGTGAGGATGTCGGCCAGGTGAGGCCGCAGGTGGGCTCTGGGAGCCGGTAGGGTTGTTGTGGATGGGGCCCGAGGATCCGGAGGACGGACCCGGGTAGCTCAGTGCCAGAGGGCACCAAGGGGTGATAGAGCCAGGTGGGGCCTTCCCCAGTTAGTTAGGTTAGGGTGAGGAGCTAGGTAAGCTCGGGTGGCAACTGCAGTGGTGGAGGTGTGCAGGTGGGTAGACCTGCTGGAGAGCTACATGCCCCAGCCCAGAAATTGTGCAAGGGCACCGGGAGATGAATCGGGGGAGTGAGACCCCAAATTGAGAAGCACCACAGTTTGGTCAATGGGAATTGGTTTTTAGAACCCATAGTGTAAGTTGGCCAATGGATTGGCAGGGAAAGACCCCGGGTAGAGTAAAGAGTGTTAAAATCATTTAGAGGGTAGATAGGATGAAGGATCTCCTCGCACCATCTACATCCACTCACCTGAGATGACGTACCTCCACACCATGCCATGTTTTTATTATTTTTGATGCAAATGTTTTGGATTGTGAGACGCATCATGACGTGGGTGTGACATTGTGCTTTGTGTTCCATCTCTCCCTCCTTATGAGGATTGATGATGAATAAATGATGGCAAATTTTGGATAGAGGGATTGTGGTGACGAATTTGGTATAGGAGAAATATGGGGAAGACGTGACAGTAGTGACGAATTTGTAAATGTGTAGATTTTGTACATATGGGGTAAGGGCAAGGGTAGGGTAGGTGACAGGGGGGTGACGTACGGTAGGGACGAGCTTTCTCACTTCGCCCTCCGTACGCATTTCGCCTTGCATTGCCTTATTGATGTGTACCCATGTGACCTTACCCCTCGCTCATTTGTCTTCCCCCTTTTGTCTCCCACATGACCTGTGCGCCATTGGGCGCCGAGGGGAGCGTGCGTGAGTCCTCCATTGTGCACCCGGAATTCCCAGAACCAGCTGTCTGCATCGATGCACCACATTATGGACCACATGTCTGTGGCCGAGCACCACTTATGGACCCCATGGGTTGGGGCATGGGCCCTCTGCTGGAACCGGCCATGAGGGCCCGAAATCTTGCTGGCGGACCTTGGCCACAGGGCACCGATGCCCCACAGGTGAACCACACGTAGTCGGCCCTGTGGGCCATAAATAAAGATAAATAAAATGGACACGTTTGGGCAAGCTTTATTGCAAATAGGCCGCCAGTAAGAAAATGAAGGAAAAGACAACAACTGGAAGAAATAATAATAGCCAGCAGAGGGAGCCGAAGAGCAAGAGATCACCTGCAGGGTTAAGGGTTGTTGATTTTATTTTTATTCATTGAACATTGATGAAGAGTGATGACTGCACCGATTGGTGCTTGAGGGTGTATTGGTGCGTTTTGGGTGCTTTCATGGTGCGTTGATGCAGAACAGACTGTCTCCCCCCCAGAAAGAACAATTACAGGTCCTGGGTTACGTTTTGTAAATAAAAGTAGCGTCAACTGTAAATAATGCTCCCCACCGTCAGTGTGTAGTTTGAAGACCATTCCGCAATTCGGTTAACTGTGGGCGTAAGTCTGTTAGGCAGGGTGCAATGGAGCAGCGGGACACATTTATTTATGTTTTAAAACTGTCGCACTCAGGGTCAGGTTAAAAGTAGAGAGAACTACACCTACGTGTCACACTAAATTTAAGTTGTAGGCCCGGGCCGTGCCTAAGAGGAGGAGGGTGCAGTGTTGTGGATATGAGAATGGTTTTTTTTTGTTGTTGTAGTGTAAATTGTTGTAAAGATCACCCTTTGTAAATGTCATGATCCTTGTAAATACCTCCGTAGTGTAAAGGTCAAAGGGTGTCTCGGTAGTTATTCCATGAAACACCACATTGCAGGACCCGATAAAACCCCTGTTCAGTAGTTTATTTCCTTATTATGTGTCTTAGGGTAAGGCTGTGTCTCCCATTCATTTAAATACTCCATTGCACCAAGTGAAATAAGAGTAGACCCCCTTTCATTTCATTTCAATGGCCAACTGCATTTTGGGCGGTTTTCTTCAACCACCATTGGCCACGAGGCAGGGTTGGGGAAGAAAGGCGGGTCCCCACCTCGTCAGAGAGGGGAGGAGTGGCCCGGCCCCGAACAACCAACCAAGCACGAGGGGTTTGGTTTGAGAGGGTGGAGGAAGAGCGTTTGGGGGAGGTTCGCAAAGGTTGAGGGGCGGGGCCTATATAACCCGCCGCGGGGCGTTCCACAAGAGAGATGAGTCCAAGAGATGAGCTGAAAGGCTGAGCTGAGCTGCGTGACGAGGTGAAAAAGGAAAGAGCTGGGTCGTCAGAGCAGGGCTGAGTTGTGAGGTCCCAAAAGCAGAAGATCATCCAGGGAAGCACAAAGCCTGCTATTCGGCACCTTGCGCGCCAGCGGCAGCATCTACAGCAGCAGCAGCAACAACGCTCGCCAGCCACTTAGGGGCCTGAACGGTAGTTCGGAGCAGGGACGCGAAGGAACGGCGGCTGCAGAACGTGCGAATCGTGCTGCCAGACCCAGTGGACTTTCCTCTCCTTCCAGCCAATCCACTCTGCAATTCCCCGCGTGAGTCTGTGTCTTCATTTGTTCTGTCCTGGGTAGTAAGTAAGCCTGTTAGATAAGCTAGTAATTTGCACTGTGTCACCTGCGTTTCATGTCCCTGTACATAATCGTGACTGCTCCCTTTTGCTTGTGTGTGTAAATAATAAACCCCGTTACTCTTCTGTACGTCTTCTTCCTCTTTGCATTCGGTCGCTTTAGAGTTTTCCACATTGAGTATCTGTGGCGCGATACGGCCAACGTTTGGGTAAATCGGGTTTTAGTCAGGGAACAACTGTTCGGCCGTGGTTATACCTCCGCTCGGTAAAAATAACATTCTAATCCGCGGACCGTAACAATATGTTTTGATATTGTGTTATGATTAATGATGTAGAATAATACTACAATGATCTACTACTGAACTCCACGAAGCAACCTCTCAACCAGTTTACCCAAAGAAACTCAAAACTTGTTTCAGCAAGTCAATGTTTTATTGAAACGGTAGAGAGATATTGCATACTAATTCAAAATACTAACTCAGGATCCTAACGATGACTGTTCTGCCGGTCGTGGCTGGAGCTCCTTCTCTGAATGACCAATCTTCTTCAGTTGACCAGTTCTTCGAGTTCCTCAATCAGTTCTCTCCTTCCTTCCTCCGATCCTCTTGGTTATATAGCAAAAACTCCTTTCATCTTAAGAGCATGCAGAGGTCAGCCCAGGGGCAAATATCCCCCTAGACATTGAGACGCTTGCAAGCATCTCTGCTTCTTGTCCAAAAGCCCTAGAGGTTCTTTTGAACAGCTGCTTATCATATCCCTCCGAGAAGGGTCATTCTCTCATGACCTGCCGAAGGAAGAATTTGCCCAGTGGCATTTCTGCCTTGGTCCTATGTCCAAAAGTGTTACACATTCTGTCCCTAAATTATACTCCCTGACAAATGCCTCCACCTCATGGCTCAAGTGAACACTCGAGCCTGGTATTCTCCATTTATGGTACAAAGGTTATTTTGACAGGAACAGATGCTGCCTTTAATCATCTTGGCTCCAGTCCCAAGGCTTTTGCTCAGCTGCACGGTAAAACACCTCTTACACAAGATCACATTCTGTAATAACTGTCATATGTAATAACTGTAACAGCTGTCAATATGTGTGAATATTTATTATTCCACAGTCCCTGATTTTTTCTTTTTGTTTATATTAACCATTAATCTAAACATCACCACAATACTCAAACCATAAATTTGGTAATCCAATTTCCTAACGCATACACCGTCATTCTGGAAGAATCTGATCACAAATATTTCTTTGTTCCTTTGACTCTTTCCATATTGATAATGCAATTCACTTCATTTGCATAAAGCATACAACACTTCACCTTTACCAAAACACAATAATTTCAGTTCATCATTTAAAAATAATAAAGCATCTGCAACGTTTGGCAATACATTTTACTTCAAAACAAATGTTGACTTTTTGTTTGAAAAGAAGGGGCTGATCACTCGTGTTTGAAATTCAAGTATGAAACATTTTCTTCTGATGTCTTCATAGCACCCATGGTGCTTAATTACGTTAGCTGTTGTATGAGCCTCAACCCAAGTGTGATCAAGAGAGAAAGGGAGACAGAAAGGGAAAAGAAAAAAACAACAGGAGAGATGATCTCTAATAATATTGATGACGAGACAGGTGAAAATATGAAATTATCAAATGTACATTCAATGATTCTACTTTATAGAAATTCTACATCCCAGTGACATGGGATTGCCTCTCATCGATTTTCATATTGATCGAATGAATTTTACCTGTCAACCAACATTGTCGCCGCAATTTTAAAAAATCCTAAAAAGTATATTTTCCTAATCGGGATGCAGATATAGGGATAATTACAGGTGAAAATGTCATATTACAGAGCGGGAAGGTGGTGGGGAGAAGGGGGTGGGGAGCCAGGAATACAGGAATACAGGTTGGGAGAGAAAAAGAAGGAAGGGGAAAGGGACGCAGGAGGGAACGGGGGCGGGCAGGGAGGGGGTTGGATAATGGTGGGATGGGGTGAGGGTGAGGATTAGAGTTAGGATGGAGGGGGCGGGAAATGGAAGGAGGGAGGGGGGGAAGGGCGGGAGCACAAAGGAGTGAATGGAGGGAAGACACAGAGGAGTGAGGGGGGGCGGAAGACAGGGTGGGAAGAATAAGTGGTGGATGAGGGTACAAAGACAAGGCAGAGACAAGCTGGGACAAGCTGGGACAAGCTGCAATTTGAGGGGAGAGGAGGGGGGAGGAAGGGAAGGGGAGAGGAGGAAAGGGTGGGAGCAAGAGAGACAGGTAGATGAGAAGGAGTGGGGTAGAGGAATTGGGGTTGGAGGTGGGAAGGTGCCGCATCATGGAGTATCGCGGTAGTGAGGTGATTGTTAGGGTGTCTGATGATAAAGGTTGGGGTAGGGTAGGAATGGAGAGGTGCAGAGGTCAGGATGTGGTCAGGGTGGGGGCGCGATGGGGTGGGGGTGGAAAGACGAGACAAACGAAGCAAAAATATATTTAGCCACAACGTACACATTTCCGATCCCATACGTAATTTACAGCGGGACACTTTTGTTATTTGAACTAACCTGGTGAAAAGCTCTATCGTGAATAATATAATAAATGAATCAACCCACAGTGTTATTTGAACGGGCGTATAGGCTGGCATCGTGTGTTCCAAAATCGCGGACCATCGTTCAAGCATCTGCGCATGCGCGTGCTGAAGCACACTTGGCAGACCGGTGAGACATGGTATTTGAAATGTCCGTACCAGCCACTGTATTATTTTGAAACCAACCCAGAGTTTAAGTCAAGCCGAGGTTCATACAAAGAGGTTTGAAAATCGTTGGATGCTGTTCTAACATCATTAAAATGAATTCCACTCGCTGACGAGATTCGATCCAAGCCCAAAAAATCAGTCTTCTGTATTTACTGAGTATGCCACCGTCCAAGCTGGGAATTGAAAAAGAAATCCCTGTATTTATGTATCGTTAGTTCGATCGTGCACACAGCATCGGTCCGTGTATAACGGATTTGCAGTTCAACAAGGTGCAAACCCATATTTACCAACGTAAAGCGAGTTCGTGCCACAATGGGAATTTATGTTATAAAATCGAGCCAGCCGATTTTTTAACACCGTTCCATTGACTTGTCGCGCTGTTCGGCGCACTTTTCAAGTGCTGGCGTAAAAATCGCTATTTACAAAAAAATCGCTAATTATCGAGAAAAACCCTCGGATAATCGTTAAAAATCGCTTTTTTCCCCCGATGTTAATGACCAACCGTCAATCTGCTCGTTATATTGTTCCAACCAATCAGGATCTCAACCATTATTTTTTAATGGGAAATCGACACAATTACGAGTCGTTAACCAACGAGCCGAGCAGATATTGGACGCAGAACATTAACTGGAATCACTTATGAAATATATACAAAATACACACAATCAACAAAAATAAACAACAACAGAAATACACAACAAGGTCGACCATATTGTATAATATTTCAGTTTTACAGTGAACGAACGCAGCACCCTTTCTCTAACGCCCCAGGGGGTCCGTTAGTGGCTCTTTGAACTCGTAGAATGTACCGGAAAAAAAAAACTGGGAAAAAAAAATTTGGAAAAATAATTAATGAATTTGGAAAATAAATCATAAAAATCGTCATGATAACTCTGAAATGTCCCGGGGCTTTCCGCAAACCTCAAAGAGGTATCGCTCGTGGTGTTGCCCACCTACCACACAACACATACACAAAAACTGAGCAACTTACACCTGGCCTTGTGCACCTGGGCAATCGATCTCTGTACTGGGGCCACCAATTTGTAGAATAATACTACAATGATCTACTACTGAACTCCACTAAGCAACCTCTCAACCAGTTTACCCAAACAAACTCAAAACTTGTTTCAGCAAGTCAATGTTTTATTGAAACGGTAGAGATATTGCATACTAATTCAAAATACTAACTCAGGATCCTAACGACGCCTGTTCTGCCAGTCGTGGCTGGAGCTCCTTCTCTGAATGACCAATCTTCTTCAGTTGACCAGTTCTTCTAGTTCCTCGATCAGTTCTCTCCTTCTTTCCTCCGATCCTCTTGGTTATATAGCAAAAACTCCTTTCATCTTAAGAGCATGCAGAGGTCAGCCCAGGGGCAAATTCCCCCTAGACATTGAGACGCTTGCAAGCGTCTCTGCTTCTTGTCCAAAAGACCTAGAGGTTCTTTTGAACAGCTGCTTATCGTATCCCTCCGAGAAGGGTCATTCTCTCATGACCTGCCGAAGGAAGAATTTGCCCAGCGGCATTTCTGCCTTGGTCCTATGTCCAAAAGTGTTACACATTCTGTCCCTAAATTATACTCCCTGACAAATGCCTCCACCTCATGGCTCAAGTGAACACTCGAGCCTGGTATTCTCCATTTATGGGACAAAGGTTATTTTGACAGGAACAGATGCTGCCTTTAATCATCTTGGCTCCAGTCCCAAGGCTTTTGCTCAGCTGCACGGTAAAACACTTCTTACACAAGATCACATTCTGTAATAACTGTCATATGTAATAACTATAACAGCTGTCAATATATGTGAATATTTATTATTCCACAATGATATGAACGAGATGTAGTAGTGAACCTTAAAAAGGGAGGAAAATAAATTGTAAAATGAAATTGTAAAAAATGAAATTGTAAAATTTGATGATAAAACTAGGTTACTTTTTTCTTGTAAAAATAATAAAAACAAGCATTCTGAGTATTGCGCTGCAATACATGTCCCCTACCAGCAGTCTGTCGTCCGGAAAACTGTTGGGGAAATTACCAAGGGTTATTTATCCACAGGTTCTGAATCGTTCCCAATCGCTAATTACCTCAGGATGGGCTCACCTGTGATTCGCACTCGGGACTTCGATTTATACACCTTGCAGACAGGTCAGCAGAAGCACGAGAAGCTACGTTGTTGATAAAGAACCTTTCGAGTCGCTAAATATCATTAATTTATTATATTTTCCGGTTCACGATCAATGATCGATGTGTATATATATGTTGCTCGGCTTGGCTCCGCCCCTCCGGAAAGTGCGCACTGTGTCGCGCTGTTGACGTTCGTGAGACGAGGCTGAGTGCACGCGGTGTGGCTTGAGGAGAACTCTAGAATAAACAAGAGATATCCATTTAAAAAAAAAATCTTCGTTTAATTAACGATATCTGCCAAACCACGTGACCTATCACAAATTCCAAAAGGACATTTTAGTAGATTGACATGCTGAACAGATATGTGAAGTTTCCCCTCGATTGGATCAAAAATGAGGGAGGAGCTCGGTTTTAAAGGTTCATGCTTAAAAACGTCATAACTCTGAAACCATGTGATGCATGACGTCATGCTCGCTGACTTTTTTGTTTGTCATGGGTATGCGATTCAGCCTGCAAAGTTGGGCCTCGATCTGTTCAGCCGTTGCAGAGAAAAAGGGCACGAAAACAATATGGCGTCCGAACCACGTGACCTACGACATCATTATAATTTTATTTCTGCATCAATTTATTTATACCGAGAAGATGATCAAGAAATTTCATCCTGATCGGATAAAGTTTTTTACTTGTCGAATTATGACGTCATAACGGCGGCGCCCATGACGTCATCATTCACTTAATAATGTTATTCCACATGGAGAGTGCTTTGGAGGCCAGATTGGAAATGTGGTTTTCCCAGGAAAGATCATGGCAGATAATGAGACCCAAAAGCTTGAGTGACAGAACTTCTTGGAGAGGATTGTTGAGAAAGTAGATGGGAGGGTTGTCCAGTCGATCTTTTCGGAGAGACATAGTAAGAGTGTGGGATTTGTCAGAATTGAAAGACATGTTCCACTTGTTTGACCAGTCTGTGATGTTGTCCAGGTCTGCAGAGAGTGAGGAGGCTGCAGACTGCTGATCTGAGGGATGAGGAATGGAGCGGCAGAGAGTGGAGTCATCAGCAAAGAGGTAGAGAGGATTTTCCAGAGAGTCAGAGAGATCATTGATGAAGACTAGACAAAGCACAGGGCCCAGAACACTGCCTTGGGGAACTCCAGCCTGAACAGGAAGGGGAGATGAGAGAAACCCATTCAGGGCCACACCTTGACTGCGACCGGAGAGGAGGTCCACAAGCCATGCGTGGAGATTTCCATGGATACCAAAGGAGGAGCGTTGGTGAGCAGAGCGGGGTGCCAGACCGTATCGAAGGCACGTGATATGTCAAGGGAGACAGCTCTAATTTCCTGTTTGGCATTGAGGACCTCCATCCATTGTTGAGACAGCAGAAGCAGCATGTCCAGAGTAGAGTGACCTGGTCTGAAACCAAATTGATGATCAGAGATCAAGCCATTGGAGAAGAGGAAAGATTTCATATCCGAAGCAATGATGGATTCCATGACTTTGCTGATAATTGGGAGAAGGCTGATTGGTCTGTAGTTACTAGGATCTGTTTTTGCACCTTATTTGTGTAAAGCGGTGATGTTGGCTGATTTCCAAGCAGATGGCAGTTGACCTTGAGCAAAAGAGAGGGTGAAGAGAACAGAGAGAGGGAGTGAAAGAGCGGAAGAACAGGATTTTAGGACCCGTGAGCTGATGCCGTCAGGTCCAGTTGCAGAATCAGAGTTGAGGGTTAACAGAAACTTTTCCACCTTGTCAGGAGGAAAGGACACAGAGTTCAGGAGCAGCTGGATACGACTGGGTACTGTGGGTACAGAGAGGGATGGGTTTGGGACACAAGATTTAGAGGCAAACACAGAGTTGAGGCATTCAGCTTTTTCACGTGCGGAGTCACCTGTGTAGCCGTTTGAGGTGAGGGAGGGGATGGAGGGGGGAACAAACACCAGAAACAGATTTGACCAGACGCCACCAGGATTTGGAAGAGGGAGACAGATAAGAGAGTTCGGTCTTGAGAATGGAGAGATATTGTTTCCTGGCTCTCCTGAGGGTGGACACACACTTGTTTCGGGCTTTGTGAAAGGAAATGAGATTTTCTTCCGTTGGATTTGCTTTCCAGGAGACGAAGGCAAGTTGTTTCTGGGCAACAGACTCACCACAAGATTCCGTGTACCATGGACGGGAGGAGGGGTATGACAACTGAAGACGAGATGGGATAAATCTGTGCATGAGAGAGTGCAATTTACTTTGGAAGAATTCCCAGGATGAGTTGATGTCAGAGGTGGTAGAGATGGGAGACCAGTCCATATGATTGATGGCTGCTTGAAGACCGAGCCAGTTGGCCTGAGTGAAATGCCAGACTCGTCGACGCTGAGGAGGCTCCCTGAGAATGGTCAGAGAGATCTCCACTTTAACAAGCACATGATCAGATGAGCCGATTGGAGCAGAAGAACAGCGGACATTTTCAGGGCAGTTAGTCATAACCAAGGCCAGAAGAGAAGATGCTCCGTTGACTGAGATCCGGGTCGGGAAATTGACAGATTGTGTCAGTCCCAGTGAGTCGCAGAAGTCCTTTGCTGAGGAGCCATGGCTGGTGAGAGAGGTACCCACACCCAGCCAACTGGCATGGTGACAATTGAAATCACCACATATGAGGAAGAGAGAGTTGGGATGAGTAGATAGAAGATATTGGCAGATAGGGCCAAAAACGAAACATAGCAGGATATCTCAAAAAGTTTTGGACGGATGATTTTGATTGAACGTGATTCTGTATTGTGATTTTCTGGTCTACTCCGGGATACAAAACGTAAACTATTCACAATGAGTCGCTTCTTGATGGGAATATAAAGCGAGCGGGTGGGGGAAGAGGAGGCAGGGAGGGAGAGAGGCTGGAGCAGTGGGAGGGAGGGGAGGAGGGAAGGGGGAGGGAGTGGAGGAGGGAAGGGGAGGGAGTGGAGGAGGGAAGGGGGAGGGAGTGGAGGAGGGAAGGGGGAGGGAGGGAAGGGGAAGGGGGAGGGAGTGGAGTGGGAGGAGGTGACAAGAAGGGAGGGTGGAGGTGGAAAGAGGGAGAGAGGAGGGAGGATGGAGCGAGGAAGCAGGGGGGGGGGGGGGGGTGAGTGACTATATCGCACAAAAAAGGTTAGTCTATGAAAAAATGGGTACGTGAAAACAAAAAGGCAGCTCTGTCTACTGTAATGCCATGGATTGCAAAAGCAGCCTGAATAGTGTTCACTCAGTGGTGGTTCACCTCATTAATCATATTCAAAGAGGGTGTTATAACACACCCAAACTACCCCGGCCTTGTCACTAATTAATTAAGTACACAGGCATTTCTCACTTCATTTGTGGAGCCTTCACCAAGTGACTTAAGCACTCCAGCGAAATGGGTGATAAGGAACGGCTGGCTTGGCAAACGATAGCAAGCCGATTGCTTCTTGGTGATGTTGTGACATCTTTGGACACCTCTCTTAGCCAAAAACTCAATGAGACTCACTCAATTTAAATAGAGATTTATTACTAACTGTGCAAAGAGTATTTACACGAAAATACAGTTATACTTTACAAATAAAAACACGACGCGTCGTCGCGCGTCGCGTCATCTCCCTTCTTCCTTCTGCTCTGACAGCCTCGGAGCCTTCTCCCTTAAGTAGACCTTAGCTGCTTTGATGTAGTGCGATTGAAATGTAGAGGTCAACACAGAACTTGGTCGACTCCGTCTTCTTGGCACCAAAAGCCCATCTGGTTTCTATTCTGGAGGACACAAAGAACTGATAAAAATCCCCCTAATGGTGGGATACATTCCAACTCCGCGTCCGCATCCCTGGAGG
This sequence comes from Myxine glutinosa, assembly GCF_964187855.1. Lineage (NCBI taxonomy): Eukaryota > Metazoa > Chordata > Myxini > Myxiniformes > Myxinidae > Myxine > Myxine glutinosa. The sequence continues at coordinate 216,481,897 of NC_136264.1, read as the reverse complement.
TCACTGAGTCATTCCACAGATGGTCGACTGCTTGCTCCGAGTTCCCCGCACACCCTCCTTGCATGATTTGAGAATCCTTTTACATTGCAGTGCAATCCAACTACCCACACAACTCACCGACCCTAACAAATATGACTTATATATTTATCTATACTTCCACAATCCCTCATTTTTTATTTTTGTTAATATTAACCATTAATCTAAACATCGATTGCAAAATACTCAAATTACAAATTTGGTAATTCAATTTCCTAAGGCATACACCGTCATCCTGGAAAAATCTGATCACAAAACATTTCTTTGTTCAATGACTCTTTCCATATTGATAATTCAGTTCATTTCATTTGCATTACAAATATCTCTGCAAACAAAACTTCACCTTTACCAAGACACAACAATTTCAATTCACCATTTTAAAAATAATAAAGCATCTGCAACATTCGGCAATACGTTTTGCTTCAAAACAAATGTTGACTTTCTGTTTGAAAAGAAGAGGCTGATCACTTGTGTTTGAAATTCAAGTATGAAACATTTTCTTCTGATGTCTTCATAGCACCTACACTATTTTGCGTAGGATTTTCCACTGTTGTGATAGCTGGGCGGAGTCATAAACTGACCCTGCTCTGCATGTAGCATCCTTGCCACTCTTGGTGTGAGCCATAGTAGATTTGAACAAGGCCTTCGTCCAGTTGTAGTTGACTTGCCTCCTCACTCATCATGAGTGGGCAGCAAGTATTGATGTGATGTTGGTTGACCAGCAAGATGTGGAACAGAGATGCCAGATGCATCCACAACGATGTTAGGACCATGGTGTTCAAGTTGTCCATGGTCCATACCAGGAGCCTCCAGCAGAATCGTGCACAGCTGTTGTGGAGGAAAAGCACAGCCGTCCACTTACAGCTCCACGCTGGCTCCCCGGATGTTGGTGGAGTAATGACACACGTCACCGCATCCAGTAGAAGTCACAGGCAAGATATCGTCGTCCCGCAATTGCTGACGTGATTAATGTTCGAGGCATTCGAACAAAAGTAAGTGATCGCCTTTCTTCCATATGTTGCAGTGTGATCCAGGCAAATGGTCACATACATTTTCCTTGGTGAAGGTAAGCATCCGTCTCCAATTTTACAAAGGAGAATCCCTTCATCATTCTTTGAGAAGGAGGGTGTATGCCAAGATTAACTTCATTTTTAGCCACAAATTTTCTTTCTCGAACTTCTTCCCAATTCCGTTAGCACTCCCTTCAATATGTGATCTGGTCTTATCCTTTTACTCAGCCACATCTGAATCTGCTTTCCACACACACTGAATCAGATAGGGTACATCTTAACATGAAATCACCATAATCATGTATATATTATAACAGCTTCACATTTGACAATTTATTGTTTTCCTCAAAACATTGAAAAAGTTATATTCATTTATATTCTTCACACGAATAATATCCAAATGAGGTATGTATTTTTACTACTAAATAGCATTTAACAGCAAGATGTGGAACAGAGATGCCAGATGCATCCACAACGATGTTAGGACCATGGTGTTCAAGTTGTCCATGGTCCATACTAGGAGCCTCCAGCAGAATCGTGCACAGCTGTTGTGGAGGAAAAGCACAGCCGTCCACTTACAGCTCCATGCTGGCTCCCCGGATGTTGGTAAAATGCATTTTACTAAAAATGCTAAATAGCATTTTACTACTAAGAATAGCATTTAAAGTTGCTTTCAGGTTAATATAGTTTGAAAAATTAAACTCATGCCGTTATTTTAACACTACTCAAAGAAAATAAATGCATTAATAATGAGTGTATATGATTAAAATCACAAACAGGAATATCTAATTCCCAACAAATTTTGCAAACAAACAAACTATGCATAATGTATTATTATCATAGTCCTCCCACTTTTTTTTTTAAACATGAGTAATTGATTCTATAGTGTTAACTACAAGTAAGTGATCTTCAAATGATACCCTACATTACTTTAATTTTCATAGTGTGTAACTTGTGGTGATATGAGTTCACTGATCTTGTAAAACTGACACAATTCATAACATTCTCTACCAAATTTTTAAAATCTGGGATTTCTGATGACATGGATGCACACTCTCAGGACATTTCAGGCTGCTGTTAACAATCCATTACGATAAATTAATTCCTTTGCCCACAATTAATTACGTATTCAAATTGAGGATGTTATCCCTATCACATTCATTTATAGATTCATTGTTTTGGATCTGTCTTTCAACTGCTGTAAGGAAGAACAATAGCTCTTATAAGTCTTTGTAATATCTCACTTAATTTACCCAGCATCGAAGAATTATTTACTATCCATTCTCCTTCTGTTAACCAGTGACGTTGTTTAAACTCCAAAGCTTAATTTGATAAATCCCATGTGTACAACCACCACTTATTCAAACCCATACTTTTTTATGTTGTAGAAAATATCCAAGTAAGTGTTACGCCCCCTTAACCCTTTCTCATCTATTTCTATGCAACTAGTGAGTACTAATGACACCAGTATGCCAATATAGGTGTTGCACATTATCAAAATATGTTGCAGGTACACGTAACATCGCATTCTGAGTTTAAACTACGTAACAACGCGTTCATATCTGCCCCTTGGTTTAAGATTCACAATGCATTCCGTTTTAAAACTCACAATAGTTCAATTCAGCAAGATTTTCTTTACTATTTTTCCATCATCTACGCCTAATACACACGACCAAAACAGATTTGGCAAAATTCCACCGATTTTTGACGAAAATATAACATTTGTGTCTGCATTTCAGTAAAGTAAAGTGTGTGCCGTGTCAGCATTTTAAAAATTGAAACGTGGCTCATTGTAAATAACTCCATATGTGGAATAGGTGTTGCTAACAATGATGTCATTGGTGCCATAATTATGACGTCATAATTCGACAGGGACAACGCTTAATCTGATCAGTTTGAAATTTCATTGAGCATGATGTATGCAACAATTATTTAGAGAATATAAATTTATGATGTCATCACTTACGTGGTCTGGCAGCCATATTGGATCAAAAAAAAAGAAACGTTCAAAAATAGAAGAGTTGGCTCACACCAAGTTGACTGCACAGGGTAAGTATTCTATGAATACCATCTAGTTATTCATGGCTCACATACCATGGTTGCCATTTCGTGCACCATACAGTCTAATTTGGTCCTCTCTCTTCCCAGATTACCCCTTATCATTCTTCACGTGTATACACTACATGACCAAAAGTATGTGGACACCCGAACATCTCATTCCAAAATCATGGGCATTAATATGGAGTTGTTGTCCCCCCCCCCCCCCCTCCCCCTCCATTCCCTTTAACAACAGCCTATACTCTTCTGGGAAGACTTTCCACAACATAACCATATACGTTTGCTCTGTTATAATAACATTTGGATAAGAAAAATCTTCTTCAAATTCGTTTTCTGACGAGTCTGAAGTGAGTTGTGCATCCATTATATTATCGGTGGCGTTGCGAGATAACCTTGCCATTGATTACGTCACCACAGTGATGACGTCATGGCCATAAATACAGTTTAAGATAAAACATTCAAATCAATTGAAATTGAATCACTCCTCGATCACAAACTGACGTTTGTACCCACAGGGACAAACACATGGACACAAGCGAACCGATTGTTTTATAATCCTGCGTTTTTCTCAAACATAAGAAACCCGCCCAACGTGGGGCTCGAGCCCACGACCCCGGGATTGGGGGTCCCATGCTCTCCCGACTGAGCTGGCCGGGCACTTGTTCATTTGTTAATTTATTAGTTAAAAATCAAATTGTCAAAAGTTGTGTTTCAAAATCACCTCTGATCGACATTCCGCACAAATTATATTAAAATGAGTTTTATTTATTTATTATGAAGTGCGTGGTTGCTAAGCGACCGGTGCGAGACCCCGGGGAAAAGTATGGGGGAAGAGAGCGCTCTGGGGGCAAACCGGTAAACACGGACAGTCGTCACATTCACTTGTTTCATATAAACAAACATTACGTCGTGTTTTAATGAATGTGGGCTGACAGGATGACCAAGAGGTACGCACACTCACCTGAAGCTGTCTAGCCTGGGTTCGATTCCTGACGCAGCTATAAAATGCCATCCTGGTGTTTCACAGGGAAGGTGATTCATCATTTGTTTGCGATTCCTCATGATGTGTTTGAGATTCCTCAGATGGACGTTAAGCCGGGTGTCCCGTCTACCGACATTCCTTTGTGGACGTTAAAGACCCCATGGTGTCCTTCGCGAAGAGTAGGCGAACTATCGGGATTCAGGCGAGAGACGAGTTTGGGACACAATATTTTGAAGCAAACACAGAGTTGAGAATCGTGGTTGCCAGTTATAGCTGGGTCGGGATTCAGGCACAGACGGGACATGTTTGAAGTGAGTGAGCGGACATCGAGGTCATCGTGTGAGGCCTAGTTGGACAGTGAGTATGTCTATGAATTATATAATATTGGACCACGACTGCGTCTATCAATTTCGTCCATTAATTAAGTACTATTGGAAGTCGCCTGTACCCGCATTATATTCCAAACAGGGTCCAAATCCGTCACAACTTTTTAAGATATCCTGCTGTATATCGTTTTTGGCCTGATCTCCCAATGGTGAAGAATCACTTTAGAAATTAAATAATTGTAGTTCGCGAATTCATATTCAGATCTTCACCAAAATCGAATCGATTAGTCCTTATCAGACACCCAAAGTGTCCACCAATTTAGTCCAAATCCATCCACAACTTTTAGAGATATCCTGCTGTATATCGTTTTTGGCCTGATCTCCCAATGGTGAAGAATCACTTTAGAAATTAAATAATTGTAGTTCGCGAATTCATATTCAGATCTTCACCAAAATCGAATCGATTAGTCCTTATCAGACACCCAAAGTGTCCACCAATTTAGTCCAAATCCATCCACAACTTTTAGAGATATCCTACTATGTATCAGTTTGTCGCCCTATCTCCCAATGGTGAAGAATCACTTTAAAAATTATACTTGCCGAATCCAAATCCAGATCTTCACCAAAATCTAATCATTTCGTCCTTGTCACATACGCTACCTCTCTGTCAAATTTCGTCCGAATCTGTCCAAAAGTTTTTGAGATATCCTGCTATATATTGGTTTTAGCCCTGTCTCCCAATGGTGAAGAATCACTTAAAAACTAGATGGTATTCAGTATTCATAGAATACTTACCCTGTGCAGTCAACTTGGTGTGAGCCAACTCTTCTGTTTTTGAACATTTCTTTTTTTTTGATCCAATATGGCTGCCCGACCACGTGAGCGATGACATCATCAATTTATATTCTCTAAATAATTGTTGCATAGATCACGCTCAATACATTTCAAACTGATCAGACTAAGCGTTGTACCTGTCGAATTATGACGTCATAATTATGGTACCAATGACGTCATCATTAACAACACCTATTCCCCATATGGAGATATTTACAATGAGCCACGTTTCAATTTTTTCCAAACAGCGGTTTTGGAGATATGGAGGTGCAATGTTTTTTGGTTTTTCCAAGATGGCGCCTGTAACACATGATCTATGACGTCATGATTATCATTAAAATATTCTAAAGGAGGAGGCGCTCCTATGGTGAAAATTTCGTGTCCATCAGACCAACAGTTGCTGAAATGTTTTTTATAATGATCGGATGGATGTGTTTTATTTGTCGAATTATGACGTCATAACGAAGGCACCGATGACATCATCATTGATATATCTTATTCACCATGGGGAGTCGGTGACAATGAGCCAGGTCTCAATTTTTTCCATGCAGTGGTTTCAGAGATATATAGGTGCGAAGTTTTTCCAAGATGGCGCCTGTACCACGTGACCTATGACGTCATAATAATCATTGAAATATTCTACAGGAGGAGGCACTCCTATGGTGAAAATTTCGTGTCAATCAGACCAAGATTTGCAGAGAAAAAAATTCATACTGATCGAATAAAGCGTTGTACTTGTCGAATTATGACGTCATAATTAAAGTACCGATGACATGATCATTAGCATATCTTTTTCCCCAAGCGGAGTACTTGACAATGAGCCATGTTTCAGTTTTTTTCCATGGAGCGGTTTCGGAGATTTCGAGGTGCACCATTTTTTCAAGATGGCGCCTGTACCATGTGACATATGACGTCATAATTGTCATTGAAATTATAATGGCATAAACATCCGAAACATGGAAAGACACCTTCCTTTGGAAAATTGAAAATTGTGGTTCACCTACCCTCGCAGGAGTTTTAACACGACCATTTGCCTGAACGACTTTGTTACATGTGGGCTGAAAGCGACCGGCTGCTTCAGTACACAACTGTTTTTGGAGCTCACATCAACTGCCAAAGTTTCTTCTTCCATTGGCATGGCAAACTCCTGATGTTCCAACATGACTGCTGATTGCCAAAGGAGGGTGAGTCCTGGATGGGACTGCTGGACACTGGGCCTTCATCGATACACCTCCAGCTTTGGTCCTCACCTCACACAATTCTGCTGATTGAGCGGGATTTGTGCAGCTCCTCACACTCTCTGCTTGAGAGGGCAGGTCAGATGAAACTTGGTGGAGATCTGCTAATGCTTGTTGTAAGAATGGCAATGATGCTGCCTGCTGTGCAAGGTCGTTTTGTGATCTTGCCCATGTACGAATCATATTGGTGATTCAACGTGCAATGGCTTGTGTGCTGCTGAAACGTGGCAGATTGTGCATTGCAAGATACAGAGAAGATTGTGACCTGCAAGGGTCACTCTTTGATGACAGGAGCAGAGTTCCAGCGTTCATGCTGCTGCAGATAATCACACGTGAATAATTGCCAAATGTTAAAGGAAGTGGATCACTTGAATGAAAGAGCTCCGCAACAGACTGAACTGTCAACGACGGAGGAGTTCAACATGCAAGACGATGCCTAACAACAAACAAGCTTTTCCATCAGGATGGTGTATGCATGCCATAGGTAGAGATAAATTATTTGTGGAAGCGGGTTAAAAAACTGAACGATTGTTCCTCAAAAATGGAGTCAACCTGTAACTCAAACAATTAATTTGGCTTCTATATTGTGGTCATTATATGACCAGAGGGAGGACTATGGAAGCAAAATTAATTTGCGTACGTAATTTGTGTAAATCAAGTGGATTTCCCTGAGCCTCGACCTTGCCATTATAAACACGTAAACTTAATGAATCTATATCATTAAAACGCTTATTTCTGAAGTTTGTAATCGGAACTTCTCTCCAGCTATTGCTCCTGTCGCCCTAAGATATGTGTGATACTAAGTAGTTATGACTAACCCTTCCATATAAACATACCTATGTCTCCAAATGTCTATAAGTGTGGAACAAAAGCTGAAAATAAGTGAAAAGTTTTGAATAACTCGCACCATTTTGTTTTACGCACAGTGAGATGCTGCACTTGATACCGAGGAGAAGAAGAAGACGTCCCGATGTGTGCCGGACGCGCAGCGACTCGAGAGGCATGCTACGCCTTTTAATACAAATATAAATGCGATCAGAAATGTAAAGGGGATACTTACCAGTAACCACACTACAAGAGACAATACTGCAGTTGAATACAAAGCGATATTCAGGAGATCCGCCAGAATGAATGTTGGTGCCAACTGACACAATTATTTTGAAAGGAAGCGGGAAGGCGGCAGGCAATGCGCACGCGTGGCCGCCAATGTGACATCAGCCTGGATATTTATCAATACCGCAAGGTGGAAGCACGCCTAGCCAGCGAGCTGCGGCTTTTGTCCAGCCAGTTATCGATCGTTATCTAAAATGCTGCACCAAGTTAAATGTGTGGATTTATGGTAATAATCACTTCTTAACAAGTTAGTTTGTATGAACATAATAGTCAGGCAGATAGGTGTATCCATCATAAGAATTGTGGGTTTAGACGTACAAGCATGAAATTTGGCACAGTCATAGATAATAATCTAATGAATAATTCCAGATATGGACCCACCGCGAAAACGTCCTATGGTAGCCATGGCGGCCATTTTACAAAATGGCCGTTTTGACCGCGATTATTTTTTACCGGACGACACAAATGCTTCTTTATGTTCTAATGAAATGACTCTAGATACACATATATGCCATAATTGTATTCTCCAAATGACCACAATTTGCATTTGTGTTGCCAGCAATGTCAATTAACCCACCAAGCACTGTAACGGTAACTTATATTACTAGATAGTTCCAGTTTGATCTTGTTTATACGTCGCAATTTTCTCCACCACACTGGCACAAAGCGGTACATTTCAAACTAGCTTGTTTGCACTTGCATCGTCCCTTGCAACCCTTTTTGCATTTACAACAAATCAGCTCCCTTGATGAAATGCTGGCTTCAGGAAGCATGGACCACAGGGGTTTCCAGTTGTGGGGATCGATCCATCCCCAATCCCCAGGTGAGGGCAGATCCATAACAACCTTGAGCATGTTTCCCCAGCAGTGGCCACCCATGTACACAGCCCTCTTGATTTGTTGTACCAGGGCTCCTCTGGTAGGGGGAATAGCTTTCATGGCTCGTCCTTTCTTCGTGAAGAGTGCCTGTCGAGCTTCGTCTATGTTGACGAGATTGCTGGTGCGATCGTAGAGAAGAATGGTGAACCGCTCGAGCACTGCCACAACGTCATCAGAGATGTCTGCTGTCCCCGTGGAGAGATGAACTAACGCTGGCGTCAATTCTTCAAATACTTTCCAGGTATCCCAGGCTGTATTCTTGCCCCGTGTATTAAATGACGAGACTGTGTCACACCCTGTGTATGCATGGAACATCGGGAGGGCCTGTGACTTATCTGGTCCGAGGAATGCTGCAATTTAATGTGCTGGAATATACCTGAAGTGCTGGCCTGTCCCAAAGGCCACCCAAAGCTCCTGGATTTTGAGTTTGGTTGTTGCTGCCACAGCCAATACCACGATATCTGTATCCATCGTACGCAGAAGAATTTTCTGAAATCCATCACGGACTGCATCCGCGAGATGTATCATCATTCGTGTATCAGCCTCCTCATGGTCACATGGGGCAAGATGACTGGTGTCGCGTGTGGGAATGCACGTCACATCTGAACCATCCGTGGTGACTATCTGCTTATCTGATACAAGATGTGTGATGTGTTTTGTCAAGAAGGCAAACAGTTCTGTTTTGTTTGCATCAATTCTCAGGAACTGCTGCCAATTTCCTGGAAGAACAGTGGATCTGTCAACTCTCCTTCGAATGCCTTTCCCACGTTTGTCCCTGGCTTGAGATTTCAGGCTGTTGTTACGGTACTGGTCCCGTGACAAGTCTTGTCACGTAATGATTGTAATGATTTACAATTTATCTTGTAATGATTTAGTTTTGTTGAAAAGTGAAACAAGACACCTTGGATGATATTTTGCATCTTGTGCGACCATGTCCCCAGCACTCAATTTTGCAAGTAGCCTCTCGTCCTGCAGGTCTAATGCACATCTTCGTACGCGTGAGTCTAGACGAAAAGTTGATGCCTCACGGAGTGGTTCGGAAGTTGACACATCTTCGCATAAAAAACAGACATCCGATGCTGCCACTTCATGATGAGCGACTTGACGAGTGTATTTCTTGGATGGAGTAGCATCAGGGTCGCAACCCTGTGTGCATTTCCTTTTTTCTGCTCGTTGTAGTTTTATATTATTGAATTTTGTATGGCAAGATTTGTGCCACTTGGCATTGTTCTCCAGAAACGTAGCTTCAATGCCATTCCCGTCATCAAGGCGTCCTAATTCTAGTGGCATCGGTAATTCGTGAAGTTCATTGAAACGTCTGATGTTGAAGGCAATGGTAGAATAACCAACTCCAACATCGTGCCGTTTTGATTCTGCTGGGCATTGCAAACTTTCTCGTGTGATTTTTTGGCACAAAACGCACTTGTTCCAATCCGTCTGTACCTGCGCCTTTGATTGTCCAGGTTGCAGTGGATCCACTAGCTGATAACTCTTAGACATTTCGCTGTTCGAAACACCAACTGAAAAAAAAGATAAGATATAAAACTTTATTTAATTTGCTAATTTGCACTTTATTTAATTTGCTAATTTGCACTAATTTGCATAAAAATGATACGTGGGACATTTTTTCAACTATTTAACATAGCAAATCATTTTCTACACATTTTTTCCTATCTATAGACACCAATGAGAAGTATATTTCGGGGGGGGGGGGGGGGGGGTGCACAAGACCCCTATCTAGCCACTAGACTAAAAGCGGCCATTTTGTAAAATGGCCGCCACGGCTACCATAGGACGTTTTCGCGGTGGCCGGTGGCCGGTGGGTCCATATCTGGAATTATTCATTGGACTATTATCTATGACTGTGCCAAATTTCATGCTTGTACGTATAAACCCACAATTGTTACACCTATCTGCCTGACTATAAACACTATTTATGCCCGTGAGTTTCACGGGTTACCGCTAGTACATATATTAATCAGTGTTAAGGTCCCTTGTTAGCCTGATATTGTATAAATAGTATATTTTTTATATGATATGACTTTTCATACGATACATATACACACATATATATTAAAAGATTTAAAATATAGAATTTGTAACAATGATGTGTGACAACTTTTGCAACCCTGTTTTTCTGCAGCTGGGAGATTGAGAAACAGAACCGATGTCTTCATGCACGCTAGGCATGCTATCTGAAGGAGCAGTAGGCTCTGTAAAATAGTTAGAAATCTGTGTTTCTTCATGACTTGACATTTGTGGCCGAGAGGTGAAGATAACGAAGAAAAAGCTGATCCAAGATGTGGAAGAATCACGCAATGCTTGTTATCTCTTTAAACCTCATTTGAACTGTCCTTTCATCTCTGAACATAAATAGCCATGCTGCTGAAGATCTGGGAGAACTTGGTTCATTTCTTGTCTGAATGTGTGTAGAATGTAGCGTGGTGATTTCATTTTATTCGTGTAACTTGAAATTGAAGTGTATTCTGTAAATACCTTTGGTACCAGTGAATCGAGAACTCCCATGTGTCATTAAAATCAGTTATTGTCTTCTGAAACGAGTTTTGGACCTTAATGGTTGAGTCTTGTCAACTCATGTCAACTTGTCAGCTTGGAAATGTGGTTTCCCAGGAAAGATCATGACAGATAGTGAGACCCAAAAGCTTGAGTGACAGACTTCTTGGAGAGGATTGTTTAGAAAGTAGATGGGAGGGTTGTCCAGTCGGTCTTTTCAGAGAGACATAGTAAGAGTGTGAGATTTGTCAGGATTGAAAGACATGTTCCACTTGTTTGACCAGTCTGTGATTTTTTTCCAGGTCTGCAGAGAGTGAGGAGGCTGCAGACTGCCGATCTGAGGGATGAGGAATGGAGCGGAGAGAATGGAGTCATCAGCAAAGAGATAGAGAGGATTTTAAAGAGAGTCAGAGAGATCATTGATGAAGACCAGAAAAAGCGCTGGGCCCAGAACTCTGCATTGGGGAACTCCAGCCTGAACAGGAAGAGGAGATGAGAGAAACCCATTCAGGGCCACACGTTGACTACGACTAGAGAGGAAGTCCGCAAGCCATGCGTGGAGATTTCCATGGATACCATAGGAGAGTTTGGTGTCATACATACTAAGATACTAATTGAAAGTAAACCATGGCTCGTCGGCTACCCACCTTGGAATACACGGATTACACGACACTGCTGGTAACCCCCTTCAGTCGTAAAAGCTGATGTGCCGTTGCACCTCTAGATCACCACGGATTGCAAAAATATTTTGCATGTGTTGTAACAACATGAAAAGGAACACTTTTAGCACCAGACAGAAAATGTGCTGGAAATGTGTATTTTGATGCACCCTAATGGCTGGGTTATGATTCATACCCAGTCCAGACAGCTCAGAGACAAGTGTGCGTACGTCTCAGGTACAATTGTATGGTTGAGGAATTAAAATAATCTTCAAAGCATCCTTTACCTGACAAACTCAAGCATCACAGCAGCATTCAAGATGCAGTATACATTGTTTTATTGTTTTAGTCGCATTTACTTGACAAGGCAAAGAAAAAAAAAAAGTAACAATTTTCTTTTAATTCTGACAGACAAAAAATTATATATATATATATATATATATATATATATATATATACATATATATATATATATATATATATATATATATATATATATATATATATATATATATATATATATATATATATATATATATATACATTTTTCGGCATTTTGCTGCATAAACTTCATTTGGGCCTAAAAACACACACAAAGTATCAAGATAGACCTCTATTTTATCGTGAGTAATCACCAATGCTTTGAAAGATTCTGAGTGCTCCGACATCCAGGACGTCGCCTTTTTCCGGTCGTATCTTGAAAACCACCGACAGAGGGGAGTGATGCAGTTGGAGGGAAAAAACGAAGAACTGCTGTCGTCCAACACAAGGGCATGAAGCTTCGCCCTGCAGAAGGCCTTCACAGGTGTGATTTGTACGGAACTCGTAAAACAAAATGTCTGTGCGCTTTATGAAAACAACCATATGGTGTAAGGGAATTAGCAAGGCCTTTGTTTGTTTAAGGCTTTGTTTTCTTTGCCGATTTGATGTCCACAGGGACTTCAGCCTTTCGCTTCTGCAGGTATTTGAGGGGAAAGTGAGATGATAATGATAACAATATTAAAGTCGTAACATGCAAGTTGTTCGAAAATAAATGAGTTCACGCATTTTATTAATTTATAATGGAAGGCGGAATTTCTTAACAAGCATTTCTGTTAAAGGAAATTGAAGTATGGCAGCAGGTGTAAGGGTTTGAGGTCAATTAGACAACTAGGAACTAATTACTCACAGCTCCAGGTTTTGGGCCATGCCTTTTCTTCTCTGCCTTCTCCTTCTCTTCCAATTCGAGGTTCTCACGCTCAATCAGAGTGATGAGAGTGTTGCAACGTCGCTGTAACTCCTGTAAAGCAGATGGCCAGCTGAGTGTTGGGTATTGGAACAAGAATCAGGAAGGATTACAAACTTGGATGGTCGATAGCATGGTGAAAGTATGGCGACAAAGAAAGAACTAAAAGAGTGACCCCTGCCAGGTTGAGAAATATCGTCTTTGGCACGCACACACATTGCAATTTTCATCAGGTGGCCTCCTTACTGTTCACAACCGATAGCTTCCTCACCATTGCGGTACGAGACTTGATGAACCAGTCGAAGCGGAACTGCGGCGATGAGCGAATGCACTGCCGCAACTCATCATAGACACTCTCCTTGTCAAAGCCCAGGCGGTGCAACATACACACCAGGAAGCGGTCCTCCTCCTCGGTGTAATTCTTGCCCTTGTTGGTGCCATAAGCGATGCGCAACTGGTAGAAAGGAGCCCGGTACCTGGCAATCTGACAGATGACAACCGAATCATCATGGAAAATCCCACCAGGTTATTATCTTTAACAAAACAAATAAAAAATTCAGCAATTATTATTATCATAATCACTAAATTATTATTAAATTGAATTATCATAATTATTAAATTATTATTATTAAATTATTATCTTTAACATGCAGTCATAATCAATGGTCATTAAAGGCAAGGATCTTCACAAAGTCAGCGTGGCAATATTTTTTCCGCATAATTCATGAATACAATAAGGATGCATTAATTATCCGTTTTCACCTCACTTGCTGAAACATGTCTCAATCAACTATAGTGCAACATCAAACCTAAAGAGGTATTTCTCAATGACCTGAAGTTTTCTCACCTTTGCGTCGAGGGCCTTTTTGATACTGGCGCGGCGCTGAATCCGGGCTTCACCCCGCTCGATCTGGGCCATTATCCTCTCAATGTCCTGCAGCTCACTGCAGCGCTCCCAAAACACCGCTGCACAACATGGGGGAAGCAATACATGCTTTTCCCCACTTTGTTCATTTAATTACTTGCAAAATCGAAGAATTTTCAAGTGTATTGGTCTCGGTTGCGTTTGTTATTCTGTCCATTTGATTTTAGAAGTTTTTAGAAAACAGACAAACAGTTTGTCTGTCTGTTTGTCACTCGCCTCTAGGTCAGAATTCTAAACCGATCATCATGAAATTTCACCATGGTTGTAGAGGTCGTCACAATTGAGAAGCCTATTGATTTTGAGGTCAAAAGTCATCTGGAGTTCAAATTTCTAAATTTGCCATTTTTCATCCAAATGGACTTGAAAATTGAACAGCATTTGTATATTGAGTCTCTAAATAGGGAAACCAACTATTTTTGAGGTCAAAAGGTCAAAGGTCAAACTTCCAAAATCATAAATTTTCATCCAATGGACTTGAAAATTTAACAGCATTTGCAGTGCCTCACTAAATTGGTAAACCAACTATTTAAGGTCAAAGGTCAACTCTAGGTCAAACTTCTAAAATCATCAATTTTCATCTGAAAAATCGTCACTTTTCATCCGATTGACTTGGAAATTAAACATCAATTGTATAGTGCCTCATTTAATTGGGAAACCAACTATTTTAAGGTCAAAAGTCAACTCAAGGTCAAACTTCTAAAATCAATTTTCATCTAAAAAATCATAAATTTGCATCCGATTGACTTGGAATTTAAACAGCATTTGCAAAGTGCCTCACTGAATTGGGAAGCCAACTATTTTTGAGGTCAAAAGATCAAAGGTCAACTCAAGGTCAAACTTCCAAAATCATCAATTTTCATCTGAAAAGCCGTCAATTTTCATCAAATTGACTTGGAAATTTAACATCATTTGCATATTGAGTCATTAAATAGGGAAACAACTATGTTTGAGGTCCAAAGGTCAAACTTCCAAAATCATCAATTTTCATCTGAAAAGCCGTCAATTTTCATCCGATTGACTTGAAAAATTAACATTTGCACAGTGCCTCACTGAATTGGGAAACTAACTGTTTAAGGTCAAAAGGTCAAAGGTTGTCACTTCTAAAAGGTCAAAGGTCAAACTTCTAAAATCATCAATTTTCATATGATAAATCGTCACTTTTCATCCTATTGACCTGAGCTTTGATCAAGATCGTCAATTTGAATCTTGATGAAATGGACAATTTGCTGGATTAATGGCAACCTTCTTTGGGGAAAGGGGTTGGATTTTGCAAGTATCGTACCCTGCATGACGTCTTCTTGTTTTTTGGGTTTTTTTTGCTATAAGTGATTAGGGCAATGAATAAATTCCTTTTTGTGAAACTCAACCATTATGACACACCCGAGTACTCCATGACCTCCTCAGGTAGCTTTCCCTCCACATCGTGTGAGATGTTTTCCACATCATCCCGACCCCACTTCTCGTTTGCCTTCACAAACTGATTGAAGTCGCGTTTGGTCCAGTTGGTGAAGCCCTGGGCAGCAGCCACCACAAAAAAATAAATATAAGAAACAAAGATATGGTAGTGATCAAAAAGATGTTCATTTTCTTCATTGCATTCAACACCCTTGCAGCAGTGAGAAAGAGGAAAACACCTGAGTGAGCAGTCTTTCCTTCTCCTCCAGCTCCTCCTCTGCAAGAGGCTCCGCTTCATCCACCTTCTGTTGTTCCTCAAGTTGAACCTGAGCCGGGTTCTCAACCTCGGGGTTCTTGGGAACCTTGTGAAATACAAAATGTGGAATGAAGAGACCGGAATCTTGTGAATAGGAGACAGTAGTGAACTAGAACGGCACTCAGTAGAGAGCATACCTCCGCCAAGTGAACAGTTTACGTTTTGTATCTCAGAGTAGACCAGAAAATCACAATATAGAATCACATTTAATCAAAATCAATCACAGGAATCACCATAGGTCCAGTCTTTCATACACTGATCTACCCCTCGGCAGAATAGTCATGGTATTTTACATGGAAAAGGAAACAAAGGAATATGCAGTGTCTCATTAATGGTCAAGGCTATCTTTGACACATACTGATAACGACGTTCAGGAAATGAAAAGATACAAAAGAGTTATTGGAGTAGTTATCCAATCGGAGCTTGGGAATCATTCAAAGTAACAGTTCTTGCAGTTCATCCAATAAGAGAGTAGGTAAACAGATTTTACCCCTGTATAGTATAGAAGGCACTCATTGTTATCCCCGCACAGATGTCACATCAAAATACTTTTTTCCAAGACTGATTGCTCGATACAATGTGTTTTGCCCAGATTCTATGCCGACAGTTTTTTTTTTTTTTTTGTATACATAATCGAGGCTCGTGAAAGAGCTAACATTTATCACACAAACAAATCAAACACACAAACAAACAAAGTATATAAAAAGGGGAGCGGTAGACAAGATGGGGAGAGAAGGGGAAGCACATAAACACAACATTTGAGAGCAGGGACATCGGGAATGTGTGAGAGGGAGAGGGCTTGGGGGGAGGCGGCGTGGGAATGGGGGGTGGGGAGGGTGGGAGAAGTATAAACACAAGGGCACCAAGGACTTCCAGGAAAGAAGTTGGTATTTCAAAAAAGTGGATTGGGGGTGAAATTAGCGGGGGTAGAAAAGATTAAGGTTTTGGATGGGGGAAGATAAGCGATGGTGGTGAACAGCTGTTTTAAAGACCTGGAGGGAGGAGGGCCTTGTATGTGGTGAGGAGCTCAGGTGTGCCAAGGAAGGACTTCGCACGACGGAGGATGCCCAGTCGGCGACTGGCTTTGGAGGCCAGATTTGAAATGTGGTTTTCCCAGGAAAGATCATGGCAGATAGTGAGACCCAAAAGCTTGAGTGCCAGAACTTCTTGGAGAGGATTATTCAGAAAGTGGATGGGAGGGTTGTCCAGTCGGTCTTTTCGGAGAGACATCGTAAGAGTGTGAGATTTGTCAAGATTGAAAGACTGGTTCCACTTGTTTGCCCAGTCTGTGATTTCGTCCAGGTCTGCAGAGAGTGAGGAGGCTGCAGACTGCCGATCTGAGGGATGAGGAATGGAGCGGCAGAGAGTGGAGTCATCAGCAAAGAGACAGAGAGGATTTTCAAGAGAGTCGGAGAGATCATTGATGAAGACCAGAAAAAGCACAGGCCCAGAACACTGCCTTGGGGAACTCCAGCCTGAACAGGAAGAGGAGATGAGAGAAACCCATTCAGGGCCACACGTTGACTACGACTAGAGAGGAAGTCCGCCAGCCATGCGTGGAGATTTCCATGGATAACAAAGGAGGAGAAGTTGGTGAGCAGAGCGGGGTGCCAGACCGTATCGAAGGCACGTGATATGTCGAGGGAGACAGCTCTAATTTCCTGTTTGGCATTGAGGACCTCCATCCATTGTTGAGACAGCAGAAGCAGCATGTCCAGAGTAGAGTGACCTGGTCTGAAACCAAATTGATGATCAGAGATCAAGCCATTGGAGAAGAGGAAAGATTTCATATCCGAAGCAATGATGGATTCCATGACTTTGCTGATAACTGGGAGAAGGCTGATTGGTCTGTAGTTGCAAGGATCTGTTTTTGCACCTTTTTTGTGTAAAGCGGTGATGTTGGCTGATTTCCAAGCAGATGGCAGATGACCTTGAGCAAAGGAGAGGGTGGAGAGAACAGAGGGAGGGAGTGAAAGAGCGGAAGAACAGGATTTTAGGACCCGTGGGCTGATGCCCTCAGGTCCAGTTGCAGAATCAGTCAAGGGTTGAGACAGAAACTTTTCCACCTTGTCAGGAGGAAAGGACAGAGTCCAGGAGCAGCTGGGTACGACTGGGTACGGTGGGTACAGAGAGGGATGGGTTTGGGACACAAGATTTAGAGGCAAACACAGAGTTGAGGCATTCAGCTTTTTCACGTGCGGAGTCAGCTGTGTAGCTGTTTGAGGTAAGGGAGGGGATGGAGGGGGAACAAATACCAGAAACAGATTTGACCAGACGCTAACAGGATTTTGAAGAGGGAGACAGATAAGGGACCTCGGTCTTGAGAACGGAGAGATATTGTTTCCTGGCTCTCCTGAGGGTGGACACACACTTGTTTCGGGCTTTGTGAAAGGAAATGAGATTTCCTTCCGTTGGATTTGCTTTCAAGGAGACGAAGGCAAGTTGTTTCTGGGCAACAGCCTCACCACAAGATTCCGTGTACCATGGACGGGAAGAAGGGTATGACAACTGAAGACGAGATGGGATAAATCTGTGCATGAGAGAGAGCAATTTACTTTGGAAGAATTCCCAGGATGAGTTGATGTCAGAGGTGGTCGAGATGGGAGACCAGTCCAGATGATTGATGGCTGCTTGAAGACCATGCCAGTTGGCCTGAGTGAAATGCCAGACTCGTCGATGCTGAGCAGGCTCCCTGAGAATGGTCAGAGAGATGGCACAAGATCAGATGAGCCGATTGGAGCAGAAGAAGAGCAGCAGACATTTTCAGGGAAGTTAGTCATAACCAAGTCCAGAAGAGAAGATGCTCCGTTGACTGAGATCCGGGTCGGGAAATTGACAGATTGTGTCAGTCCCAGTGAGTCTCAGAAGTGCTTTGCTGAGGAGCCATGGCTGATGAGAGAGGTACCCACACCCAGCCAACTGGCATGGTGACAATTGAAATCACCACATGTGAGGAAGAGAGAGTTGGGATGAGTAGATAGAGGTTGGGCCAATTTATCAGACAGCGAGATGCAGATGGAGTCATCACTGTTTGGTGGACGGTACAACACACATATGAACAAAAGGTGGGAGCGAAGGGGAAGCCGTAGCAAAGGTATTCCTGGGGGTGAGGTGGAGAGAGTGCAGTGCAGGGCGAGTGAGGAAGAGAGTTTTTTTTATAAAGATAGCAACCCCCCTCCAGGACGAGGCTCAGGTCTATCATACCGGAGGAGGGAGTAACCCAGGAGAGATACTAAGGAATCAGAGACATCATGAAGGAGGAATGTTTCTGTTAAGCACATCACGTCTGGTTTGTCAGAAGCAACCTGTATGGAGAGATCAGTTAAGTTTGAACGAAGGCCCTGGATGTTTGAGGTCCATACCGTTAATGAAGAGGAAGGGGGCGCATCGGATAAAAGAACAGGGGGGAGGAGGGGTCGGGTAAGATGTGGAAGAGGAGGAAGAGGTAGGGAGAGCTGTTGAAGGTGTGTCAGAGATTTCAGAATAGCTTGGAGAAAGGGAAGGATGGGGTGGACAAAAGGTTTGATGGTGATTGGGTGAGGCACAATGAGGTGTTATTTGAGGAGGGGGAAGAGCGAGGCAGAAGGTTGGGGGAGATGGAGGTAAGAGTTGGAAGGGGGAAGAAGGGGGGAGGACGCTTTGAGGAGGAGGGGTGAGAGGAGGGAAATGGAGAAGAAATTAGGGTGGGGAGATTTGAAGGGGGTGGCGAGGGGGAGTTTATGAGGGGAGGGGTGAGGGGGTAGTTTAGGAGGGAAGGGACAAGGGGAGGGATTTGAAAGGGATGGGAGATGGGGGAGATTTGGAGGGAAGGGGTGAGGGAGGAGTCTAGGAGGGGAGGGGTGAGGGGGAGTCTAGGAGGGGAGGGGTGAGGGGGAGTCTAGGAGGGGAGGGGTGTGGGGGGAGTTTAGGAGGGAAGGGGCAAGGGGGGAGATTTGAAAGGGATGGGTGATGGGGAGGATTTGGAGGGGAGGGGCAAGGGGGAAGATTTGAAAGGGATGGGTGATGGGGAAGATTTGGAGGGGAGGGGTGATGGGGAGTGTTTTGGAGGGGAGGGGTGATGGGGAAGATTTGGAGAGGAGGGGTGAGATTGGATTTCTGAAAGTGTACGATTAATGGGAAACGAACATTTTTTGCAAAATGAGTTTCTTGTGACCTTCGAGTTAAAAATACGTTTAAGGACGCTGGAGGGGGTGTGGAGTGCAGGTGAGTTTAGGGAATGTATGAAATAGGAAGTGTAAGAGATGGAATTTTTTTTTGGGATGAATAGATTTGGTGAGCAAGTCGAAAGCAACCTTTTAAAGAAGAAGAAGAAAAAGGTGTTATAATATACGACAGAATACAGTACTTCAGGGGAAAGTTTAAACATTTTAAAGTTTAACAGTGAAAAACTATCTGGGGAAATGGGGGAGAAACACGTTGTCGAAGAACGAACGAACGAATAACAACAACAACAACAACAACAGGCATTTTAAGGCCATTTTCTCTGCAAGAGCATGGGTTAGCCTTGCGGTCCCCATGACAATGTTCTCCATTTTGCCCTATTTTCTGCATCTCCCCTTGTTAACCCCCTTGCCCGCATTTGTTCTTCGACCATCTTTAGCCAAGTCTTTCTCGGTCTTCCCCGTCCTCTACTTCCTTCTACATTCATTTCCGTCACTCTTCTCAACCAGTCACTTTCATCCTTCCTCAACACATGACCAAACCATCTCAAACTGTTTCACTTCACAGCATCCATCACAGGCTCTATTCCCATCATCTTTCGCAATTCATCATTTGTCTTCCTCTCTCTCAACGATACTCCACACATCCACCGAACCATTCGTATTTCCATCCTTTCCAGCCTTCGCTGCTGCTCTACGTTCATTACCCATGTCTCGCTCCCATAAATCATAACACTTCTCACACGTGCAGCATACACCTTTCCCTTCAGCTTCAACGACACTCCCCTCCTCGTCAGCACGCCACTCAGTTCCCGAAACTTCTTCCATGCACATCTCACTCGAGCAACCGTTGCCGAGTCTGATCCACCTTCTCCATTCAGCATGTCTCAGAGGTAATAAAATGTTTTCACACCTTCCAGCTTCACACCGTCTCGAAGATCCAACTCAACATTTCCTCCATCTGCAGCTCCCTCTGTGCACACCTTACACTTGAATGTAGCTGCCACACTGGTTAATGACCCTCTCAAACCACGACATTTTTGATGAACCCACTCAGCGCACATTGTACATTGAATGGAATTCACTCCGACACCCTTCCTGCACACAGCACACGGCCTCTTCCCAGTTCTTTCCACCTCACCACATGCTTTACCACTTGCCATCACCTTCGTTTTTCCGATATTCACATTCAGACCTTTTGTCTCTATACATTCCTTCCACTTGTTCATCTTCTCCTGCAGTCCATCCATACTTTCTGCAATCAACACCAGATCATCTGCACACAACAACTCCCACGGTAAACCCTCCTTTACGTTCTGAGCCAGCACCTCCATCACAGCTACAAATAATAGTGGACTTAGTACCGACCCCTGATGCACTCCCACCTTCACCTCAAACTCACCACTGTTCCCGTCCTTCGTCCTTACAGCTGTGCGCGCTCTTTTGTTCATTGCCATCACTACTCTGATCAACCATTCCTCCACTCCTAACTTCCTCAATGCCCATGTCACTACTTCACGTGGAACCCTATCGAATGCTTTCTCCAGATCAACAAACCCAAGAAATAACTTCTTCCTCTTCTCCATATACTTCTCTTGCAACTGCCTCACAATAAAAAGCGCATCTGTCGTTCCTCTTCCTGGCATAAATCCAAACTGCATTTCGTCAATCTTCACTTTCTTCCTTATCCTCCTCTCCAACACCCTTTCCAATACCTTCATTCCATGCTCCAATAACTTTATCGCTCGATATGAGCCACAGTCCAGAGGGTCACCTTTCCCCTTGTATAGAGGGACGAGGGTACTCAGTTCCCAATCCACTGGAATGCGGCCTTCTTTCACCACCAGATTGCAGATCTCTGTCATTCTCTTCACACACCAATTTCCAGCTGCCTTCAACATATCTCCCAGAACAACCGTCGGCCCTCCCGCTTTTCTACTCTTCATTGCTTTTGTCGCTTCCTCAACTTCCTTCTCGGTTATCTTCTCTGCCTGTCCTAAAACGGGGTTACTCTCTCCATTGCCATCCCATTCATTCTCTGCATTCAACAGTATTTCCATGTATCTCTTTCATCTTCCTTTAATTCCATCTGGGTCCACAACGATTTGTCCCACTTCATCCTTCAAGCAACTCACCCCCATCACATCACACCTCTCTTTCGCTATCTGCTTTGCAATCCTGAATACCGCTCTCTGACCCTCTTCCAAATCCAAGCGTTCTCCGAACATTTTCCTACATGCCTCCTGTGCCTTTGCTACCTCTTTCTTTGCAGCCTTCTTGGCTGCCTTATAACTTTCATGCTCTGCCTTTTCTGCCCCCATACCCTTCGACTTCTGCCACTCCTTGAACTTCTTCCTCTTCTCATCAATCTTCTTTCCAACTTCATCATCCCACCACCATGTTTCCAAGTGCCTCGGTGGTCCTTTTGTCCATCCACATACCTCACCAACGGCTCCCAACAGACTATCTTTCATTGACATCCAACCACTTTCAAGCTCAACCACATCATCCTCTACCATATTCAGCCTCTCTTTTAATGCCTCCCTCACTGTCACCTCTTTCAACTTCCACACCTTCATTCTCGGTTGGTACTTCACCCGCCGAGCTCTCCTCGCACCTTTCACCCTTATGTCGCAGACAACCAAGTGGTGCTGTGAAACAGCCTCCTCCCCCGGGATCACCTTTGTGTCCTGGAGGTGCCCCCTATCTCGCCTATGCACCATCAGGTAGTCAACGGTTGTCGTCGACCCACCTGACGTGTATGTAACAAGCTTATTATCCTCTTTCTGGAACTGGGAGCGATAACTGAGTATTACAAATCAACAAATCAGCTCCATCAGCAAACTCCAAAATCTTTTCACCTTCTCCATTTCTCACACTATATCCGTAACCCCCATTAACTCCCTCAAAACCGTCCATACTCCTTCCCACATGTCCATTTAGGTCTGCTCCTACCACAACAACTTCCTCATCTTTCACGTTTTCCATCAGCTTCTCTATAGCACACCAGAACTTGTCCTTCTCTTCATCGCTCCGACCAACCTGCGGAGCATATCCCGAGATGACGTTCACCAAGAGCTTTCCAATCATCATTTTCACCATCATCAACCTTTCACTCACTCTCGTCACACTCACCACACTGTTTACAAACTCCTCAGAAAACAGGACACCAACACCATTCACACCTTCTGGGCACCCTTGCCACACAAACTTGTATTTCTGTCCCTGCCTACCCTTCACCATTCTCACACCACTTCCCTTCCATCTCGTCTCCTGCACACAACATACATTGTATGTATTGTATGATATACATGTATGTCCATTCTTCTTCTGACCAATACTTCCACTACTTCTCCTGATCTCCCTGTCATTGTCCCTACATTCCATGTCCCAAACCTCAGAAACCAATCTCCATGTCGGGCATCAGATGTTTCGTCGTCATAAATGGAATGATTTCCACCCTTGCTTCGATCGGGTTCCCCACCTTGAGTTTTGACGAGAGGGAGTGGGGTTCCCCACGGGGTACTTCGGGCTGTACCCTGCCTATATGTAGTTGTAATTGTCATGGTTCTCTTTTTGAGGCAACGTTTTTATGGCCGGATGCCCTTCCTGACGCCAACCCTTTTAGTCGCCTATTACGACACGCAGGGATACGGTGTACCTATTCTAAACCGGGGTACACACCGGGTGAACGAACGAATAAGAACAACGAATAAACGAATAAGAACAACGAATAAGAACAGAGAAGGAAATGTTGTTTTTTTTTGAGTTGAGATTTTAAACAAGGAAGTCGGCTATGGGGTGAAAAGACTGGGAAAAAAAAACAGAGAACGAAAGTTATTGGAGCACAATCGACGGACTGCTGAGAGAAAAACAAAGCCTCAAGGTAGGACACGGTACAAGGCCTCAAAAGACACGGCACGAATTAACACGATTTTCTATACAGGTATGAAAGATTAACACCGAGAATTTTCCTCGGGACCCACTGTAGGTACACACACCATAAAATAAATACAGTTTTGACGAAAATACAAATGGGAACAATTACTTAACTTCGATAGCGTGGAGAGTGTGGACAGCTGCGAAAAAACGTAACCTCGCCGGGAAGACCGGAAGCGGAAGTCAATTATGTTCATAATTCATAATTATGAACATAATTAGTACATTTATGTTCCACAAATATATATTAATTTTATTTGTGATATAGAAAGGAGTATATAGTGAATTCTAATCTACTTCATAAGTAAAACTAAAAGTTCTGGAGAATCGAAAAGGCTCGTTTGAATGGCCCATCAGGAGCTAATATGGAGTTTAATAGAAACAGCCCTTTTCGACCTCCTTACAGCTTTTCGACCTCCTTACAATTAAACCAAGAAGTTTAATTTTATTTAATCAATTAAGCAGTAATTAGCATCTGCACTTCCACACTGCAAATTCGGCCATACCAAGAATTGAGGCAATAGACCTTCTCACGGCTGCAACACTTTTCTTTAAACCTTCATTGCAACACAAACCATACCGTGATCTGAATAATAGGTGTCCACAATGTGCACGTGTATTTGCAGTCCTCTGTTGATGAAGACGTGGTCTAAAAGTGACCCATAGTCAGTGGCAGGTCTTGTAACACATTGGTTAAATCCATGACAATTCAGCACTTGTAGAAGGCTATGTTCTGGCCAGTCCAGTAGGTCATAGTTGAAGTCACCAAGTATGCCCGTTACCACAGTTCTGTTTAGAGATTACAGCAAGGCCTGTCGTCTTTCCTTGAACAGTGGAGAACTCATTGATGGAGATCTGTAGATTGTTACAATGTTGACGTTTGTTGCACATTTTGTTAGACACTGCTGTGTACTCGATTCCAGGGATGGCAGGATCAGGTGCCAGTTATTGTGCCACCATTATAATGATGCCTCCTTTTGCCACATTTGAGCTGCGTGGTCTTTCTGTTCTGTAGTACTTCATGCCTGGTAGTATTTGAGCACCGTCATTGAGATGCTGTCCCTCTCGAAAGTATGTCTCCACAAAGCAGAATACATCAATGAAAGGTATAACAGGATCACCTTTCAGGTCTTCCCGTGTTCTAGATACGATCAGATGTTCAGCAGACTGATTTTGAGGCATTCTTCATTGGTATTTAAGGAATATGGAAGTTCATATATTGGCCTTGGAGTATTGTTGAGACGATCCATTTCTATTTGAACAGCAGGATTGACTCGAATTGTGCCAGCATCAAATCCTAACAGATATAACCCTTGTAGAGTTCTAACTCTACTCAGGGCAACATAAGCTTGCCCAGGCATGAAATGTCCCCTGCCTTTCATGGAGACCACAATATTGTCCAACGTTTTTCCTTGCACCTTATGAATAGTGCAGCCCCATGCAAGGGAGAGCGGGAACTGTATACGTTTAGCCTGCACTGAATGTCTGCCTCTTCCAGCAAAGAACTGCATCTCTTGTCGCTCGATTGGCACAGCACCAGGATACGTCTGTTTGTATTGGCTGTTGGCTATAGCTTTTTTACCAACTCGTTCACTGTCAAACTTGACCACGATAGTTTGAACATCATTTCCTGTATGTTCTACAGCTACAGCAGTGCCACATACACAATTGGCAAGGCCAACAGACACGTCAATGTTGAGGATGACCATAACTCTTGCTCCTATTGCCACATACACAACTTCTCGTAACCCTCCAGTATCTGAAGGCTTTGTGGAAATGACAACACCAATCAGGCCAGTGTGCACATCTTTCTTCTTAGCAATGGCCTTGACGTCAAACACCTAGGATAGAAGAAAATATAATAAAACTTTATGCATCAGTGTGAAAGGTTATTATTAGTCCACCAGTTCACTGACTGCGTCTACTGTCACAAACGAGCAGATATCAGACGGGGATGAGGTGCAGTGCCTGTGTGTCCCGTCTCGTGTGCTCATTTAAGCGAGTCTGTAGTTTTACGAGCAGGTTCTAAGTCATTGGACGGAGCAGTAGACGTATCATTGGAGAAGAGGTACCAGATGTGGAGTCGTACGATGGTGCCAGGGGCGGCTCAGTTTCCAGGGCCGGAAAAGATGATAGCTTGGACTCTGAAGGTTGCGTACAAGTTAAAACTAGCATGTGGCTCGTTTGCATTCTTGTTGGCGTTTTTGTCCAAAGAGGTAGCTCATGGCCTGTAATATACAGAAATGAATGCACGTCTTACTTTGAGTCTGATAGGCCGGATCCTGATTTGTATCCCACTGATAAGCCGGATCTGGATTCGGATCTGAACGAAAAGCTAATCCGCTTGTTCTTGCCACTTAACCAACTCATTCACCAAGTTTTATCACAACTCGTCTACCACTTCATGAAATATCATCATATATATCATTTTTGGCCTCATCTCTTAATTTTGAAGAATCACTTAAAAATAAAAAATAAATCTCGTATCTGGATCTGAATTTGTATCTTCACCAACATTGAATCACTTTGTCCTCGTCACACACACAACCTCTCCACCAAGCTTCAACCTGATCCGTCCAAAACTTTGAAATATCATGTTCTGTATCGTTTTTGCCAGATTGCACTCCATAGTGAAGAATCAATAAATTATCGTATCCGGATCCGGATTTGGATCTTCACCAAAATCGAACCAATTCTTCTTTGTCACACACACAACCCCTCCACCAGATTAAATCCAAAATCCATAAACAACTTTTTGAGATATCCTGCACACAAACAAACTGACAGGGTTGAAAACATTACCTCCGTCTATTGCAGATGGTGGAAGTAAATATGGTAGTAGCGGAGGGAAGATGAGGTGGGGATTGGGGATGGAAGGAGGGTGGCGGGGAGGAGGTCATGTGCCCCCAGTGTACCCCCCCCCCCCTGGAACTACCCCTGTTATGAATGCAGATGAAGTGGGAAACTTCTCATGGGACTCGTAATGTCGACGGTAATGATCCTGACATAGACTCTGATTACGGGACTGCGGAAATACCTTCAGTCTTGAACAACATTCTCATATCCGTATTCGGATCTTCACCAAAATCGAATCGATTAGTCCTTGTCACACCCCCAATCTATTCACAAAGTTTCATCGAAATCAATCCACAACGTTTTGAGATATCCTGCTATGTATCGTTCTTGGCCCTATCTCCCAATGGTGAAGAATCACTTACAAATTCTAGTAGCCGGATCCGAATCCGGATCTTCACCAAAATATAATAATTTCGTCCTTGTCACATATGCTACATCTCTGCCAAATTTCTTCCGAATCCGTCCACAACTTTTTTGAGATATTTCGTTCACAAACGGGCAGATACATGGATAGACAAACAGACAGGGGTGAAAACATAACCTCCACCCACCTTTGGTGGCGGAGGTAATTTGGAAGGCACGTCAATGTTATGACATCGAATAAGTTGAGTTTCTCAATCATGACCAGAGACCATGCTACGACAAAAAGCATCAACGTTTGGTGATAATGGTCATGGGAAAAGGAAGATGCCTGAAGGACTTGAAATGAGGTGAATTCCTCTTCTCACCTTGTAACCGATTGTCTTGCGATAATGTAGAATCTCCTTCTCCAGAAGCTCGAAAAGGCGTGGAGGGAAGAACTGGAAATCTTGAATGTTTGGCTGTTTTGGGGGCCGTGGGGCCTGTATGAATAGGACAATAAAAAGGTAAAATATTCTGGACTATCCTGGTGTTCCATAAACCAAGTTTCATCACACGTGCATTGTCCCAAGTTCCATGAGAAAGGCCAAAATAAATACAGAAGCTTTTAAACATTTTCATTGGATTCAACAGCAACAAATATTTGAAAGCACGACAAGACTCTTAAGGTGAAAGGAAAATGTGTATAATGGGACGATACCTTAAATGCATGTCATACTCTTTCCCACCTTTGGTGCTTTGGGTTCGCTAACCCGCAGAGCCTCTCGGAAGTATGCATCGACGGCGTAATTAGCTTTTCGTTCACGTTTTGGTGGCTCTATCCACTCTGTGAGGCTCAACTGTCGGAAAACGTGGCAGAGAAGATGAGAATGACAATAGGGGAGGGGAAAGGGATGGGGGCTCGATACATGATATCATGGGTTAAGAAAGACAACTTTGCAATGTTATAGTGAAATATGTAAGGTGTCTCCAGAGGTAGGTGAGGTATCAAGAGCTGTAGCAGAATTCATAGGTACAATAAAAAGGTGGGGGGAGGGGCAGGAGACCCCCCTTCATTCCCCCGTCCCCAAGACGATTCCAAATTCACAATTATTGCATGCTCGCATATATTATATATATATATATATACATATATATATATATATATATATATATATATATATATATATATATATATATATATATATATATATATATATACAGTGGAACCTTGACTTACGAGTGCCCCAACTTACGAGTTTTTCGAGATACGAGCCGTCGCTCCGGCGGTTTATTGCTTTGAGATGCGAGCCGAGATCCGAGTTACGAGCTTTCGCCACCCGGTCACGTGGTTATCTTGCCGTTCAAGTACAGTATCTTTGTCGTATAGCGCTGCATTTTAGTTTTCGCATTTCGGTTATTTTGAGTTTTGCCGCCAGGTGGGTTCTGGTCACGTGGTTATCTTGCCTGCCGTGCACGTACATTATCTCTATCGTATAGCACTGCATTTTAGTTTTCGCATTTCGGTTATTTTGAGTTTTGCCGCCAGGTGGGTTCTGGTCACGTGGTTATCTTGCCTGCCGTGCACGTACAGTATCTCTATCGTATAGCGCTGCATTTTAGTTTTCGCATTTCGGTTATTTTGAGTTTTGCCGCCAGGTGGGTTCTGGTCACGTGGTTATCTTGCCTGCCGTGCACGTACAGTATCTCTATCGTATAGCGCTGCATTTTAGTTTTCGCATTTCGGTTATTTTGGCGTTGGCGCTGTGTAACGACACTTGCCTCACTCATTTTCGAAACATTTTGAAAGGGAGGAAGAAACAAACCTCGTTGGACAGGTTTTTCTTTAAACGCCCTGCAAGTGAAAGCGAGGAAAGTGTGGCGAAAAAGGCAAAAGTTATCCCCTCCACCTCCGCCAGCATCTTCGTCTGATCTTCAAGGTAAATACACTTAATGAAACCAGTTTATTTCTTTACATTGTCTTTTATTATGTACAGTATATACGAGGTCGTGCTTGTTTATACATTATTTGTTATTTATAAAGTACATTTTTCTTATTTAAAAACACGTAACAAAAAAAATTGGTGTGGTTTTTTGGGGGCTGGAACGGATTAATAGCATTTCAATGCATTTCAATGGGGAAATTTGATTTGAGATACGAGCAATTTGAGTTACGAGCTCGGTCACAGAACGAATTAAACTCGTAAGTCAAGGTTCCACTGTATATATATATATATATATATATATATATATATATATATATATATATATATATATATATATATATATATATATATATATATATATATTGTGAGAAACCACCGGTGAAACCACCTGTTCTCACCCAGATTTGGTGCCCCGCCCACCGCGTGACGTGGCCTCCTTGGAGCCTCACGCGATCGGGAGGCGATTCGGCACGCGATTGGTGGAGGGTCAGAGAGCGCGGTCGCCATCTTGTGCAACGGACGTGGCTCGAAGGCTCCGAGTGGGAAATCTAAAAAGGGCTTTCCTTGAATCCTCACGACAGCCGAGTTGGGCTGGTCGATTACAGTTCGGTATTTTACGAGCGAGTAACTCCGGAAGAGAACGAGTGATTCCCGGATCTCGTAGATTGGAACCGCGAGTGATTGCCTGCTTCGTGTTGGAGCTGCTGGCCGACCGTTCCTGCCGGCCTTGTGCGGTGAATTCCATCCTGTTACCCTCCGAGTCCCGGAGATCGTCGATTGGAGCCGCGAGTGATCTTACCTGCGTCCTGTTTGGAGCGTCTGTTGCCGACAGTTCCTGCAGGCTTTGTGCAGTTTATTCCATTTTGTTACCTTTCATGGTTTTGTGATCGAGCCAATAAAGCATCGTGCCTTACCCCTAGAAGGCCGATAAAAACACAATTGTGTTTATTGAGTTCTCTCTGTCCACTCCGTGGACTACTTGAAGCCCGGACATTAACGTCCGTATTCCGTGCTGGGAACCATTTCACAGCCGGGATCGCGACAAATGGGTTGCTCGTCCTAGGATCTTTCAAGTGAGAGACATTCGAATTGAGACGGGAATTCGGCATCTGCATCTTCTCTGCATCTTCTCACCAGCGGACGCCGTCTTGGAGGAACTTTCTCGCCGTAGGACGCTGTCTTGGGTGGTGCTTCACTGCAGAATAAGTGAGCCTCGGATCCCTCCAAACAACCGACAAAAAAAAAAAAAACGTGAGTATTTGTACGTGGTATTTTTCTCATTGGCAATTTGATGTGCGGGTGATATTGTGTAGTTCGTGTCGTATTTCCCCAACAGAGCGTTGTGTTTGAGCGTTGTGTTTTGTGCCTTGTCTTATGATAACTCGTAGCCAAGCTATGTCGACCAGAGAAGTGAGAGTTCAACCTGATCATGTTGACAGTCACGTGGGTGGCGATGTGAGCGACGCAAGCAGCCTTGACCCGGTCACTCAACCCGAGATGTTAGGAAGCGATTCCATCATGACTAAATGCATGCGTTCGCCCTTCTGGACCGGGCTGACTCCGGTTCAACAACTGGACATGTATAACAGGGAGAATGACAGGGCAGAGGCAGAGCGTGCTGCGGCAGCAGAGAGAGAGCATGCGGCAGCAGAGAGAGAGCATGCGGCAGCAGAGAGAGAGCGTGAGAGAGAGAGAGAGCGTGCGGCAGCAGCAGAGGCAGAGCGTGCTGCGGCAGCAGAGAGAGAGCATGCGGCAGCAGAGAGAGAGCATGCGGCAGCAGAGAGAGAGCGTGAGAGAGAGAGAGAGCGTGCGGCAGCAGCAGAGGCAGCAGCAGAAGCTGAACACGTCAGAGAGCATGAGTTGCGAATGTTGACTGAACGACCGCGGGCAGAGGGGTCTGCTGCAAGAGTCCCGGAAACTGTTCATGTTCGTTTGCCGGACTGGACGGGAGACACGAAGCCAGAAGCGTATCTGGAGATGGCGGAGAAGTTGTTGGCTGCCGGTGGCATTGATGAGAGCTTGTGGGTCGGCCATCTTGTGAGCCATCTATCTGAGAGGGCGAGGGAGGTATATGCGAGGATGGCAACCGAGGACGCAAACAAATACAGGGCATTGAAGGCCGAGATTTTGAACGCCTATGCGGTGTCCGCATGTATTTATAGGAGAAATTTTTTCAGCTGGACTCGTGAGTCCAGTCAAACCTATGAGGAACATTCGCGGGCCTTGTTGGAACAGCTGCAGAGATGGTTCAAGGGGAGCAAGGTTGAGTTACCTCAAGCGGTTGCGGAACTCCTGGTGCGTTACCGTATCGATCAACAGCTTCCGCTTGACTTAGCATTGTTTCTTGTCGACAAAGACACTGTTTCCTTGGCAGACTGCGTCAACCTTATTGATAAACATGTTTTGGCGTGCAAAATGCTGCAAGTCACGCAGTCGCGTCGTAAGACGGAGGATCATGCGATCAAGACCGCCCCCCGTCTGCCCGGCGGTTGGATCGAGGGGAGGGGTTCTCCGATGCCCTCCACTGGTGGCGGTCGCGAGCCGCAGACCAGGGCAGGGCCCTGGTGCGATTTCTGCAAACGCGTGGGGCACGGTGAAAACCGCTGCTTCTCTAATCCCGCTAGTCCGGCCTACCGAGGCAACCCTCCTGTTAAGTCGGAGGGAGATCAGTGGAGCTCATCCGCCGGGCCCTCGCACACGACGGTGGCATCGGTGACCGAGGTCACTGCCACCGAGGCTAATTCCATTCATCCACTGTACCAGGATTATTCAGGGACAGCCTTAGTGGGTGGCCCTGATTCGATGCTGAAGTTTGAGGCCCAATACCTTCGGGATACTGGGGCGACACGGTGTGTTCTCCGGGCGGGGGTAGTTCCGGCCTCTCAGATGCGTTATACCGGCGAGTATACCCTCCTTCGGGGCATTGACCGGGTTCTTGGCCGGTATCCCCTTGCCCTCCTCGAGGTCCGGAGTGACATTTTTAAGGGTCCAGTGACCTGTGTGGTGGTACCCTACTACCCGATACCCGGGGTCTCCTTGCTGATTGGCAATGATGCCATGGCCAGGGAGGAGTCATTGACTCTGACCTGTGGGGGGGTCACTAGATCCCAGAGTAAACAGGCGGAGAGAGTGGCGGAGTCAGACATATCTTCACTCTGGCCCGAGGAGCCTAGCGCCTCGACTCCAGTTCCCGACGGTGACGTTGCGTCCGCTGAAGTCCACCCGAGCCTCCCGTCAAGCCACCCTCAGGTGCCGTGCTCCTCAGGGACCGCTCCCGCCATGTCGCGATTCAGCAGGAACGCTAATGCTAAGGTATATGTGGGAAACCTGGGCAATGGAGCAGCGAAAGCTGAGCTAGGGAGGGTCTTCGAACATTACGGACCACTCCGCAACGTATGGGTTGCTCGAAACCCACCTGGATTTGCAGTTGTTGAGTTTGAAGAGCCACGAGATGCTGAAGATTCGGTCAGAGCCCTTGATGGAAGGTTAATTTGCGGATCGCGTGTGTGCGTCGAGATGTCGAATGGCATGTCGCGGCGGCCTCGTTTCAGACGCCCTTTGGTCCGCAGGCCTTTCGACCCGAACGATCGATGTTACCAGTGCGGTGAAAGGGGTCATTACGCATATGACTGTTGTTCTCGACACCGGAGGAGTACCCGCCGCTCTAGGTCTCGGCCCGTTTCCTTCCTGTCAACGCTTCCCCCAACTTGAGTTTGGCCCCCTTGCCTCTCTATTGTGCTTTGTGTGAAGTGTAACTCTTGTAGGGTAGATATTAATGTGGTGTATGGTGTTAAAATTTGTGTGTGAAAAAAAAAAACCAAACTGGTTCATTGTTAACCTGTTAATGCCTGTTAATTGCCTGTGCGTTAATAATTGCGTTATTGTTGCGCTATTGCGTTGCGTTGTATTGTTGCGTTGTTGCGTTATTGTTGTTAATAAGTGTTAATAATTGTTAATTGCGTTAATTGCCTGTTAGCGATTACCGCCATCATCTTGCCATGTGATTTGCACCTACTACAAATACTGGTTTTAAAAACGCCGTCTATTCGACGGGGTTTTTACTTAGGGGGGGAGGACTGTGAGAAACCACCGGTGAAACCACCTGTTCTCACCCAGATTTGGTGCCCCGCCCACCGCGTGACGTGGCCTCCTTGGAGCCTCACGCGATCGGGAGGCGATTCGGCACGCGATTGGTGGAGGGTCAGAGAGCGCGGTCGCCATCTTGTGCAACGGACGCGGCTCGAAGGCTCCGAGTGGGAAATCTAAAAAGGGCTTTCCTTGAATCCTCACGACAGCCGAGTTGGGCTGGTCGATTACAGTTCGGTATTTTACGAGCGAGTAACTCCGGAAGAGAACGAGTGATTCCCGGATCTCGTAGATTGGAACCGCGAGTGATTGCCTGCTTCGTGTTGGAGCTGCTGGCCGACCGTTCCTGCCGGCCTTGTGCGGTGAATTCCATCCTGTTACCCTCCGAGTCCCGGAGATCGTCGATTGGAGCCGCGAGTGATCTTACCTGTGTCCTGTTTGGAGCGTCTGTTGCCGACAGTTCCTGCAGGCTTTGTGCAGTTTATTCCATTTTGTTACCTTTCATGGTTTTGTGATCGAGCCAATAAAGCATCGTGCCTTACCCCTAGAAGGCCGATAAAAACACAATTGTGTTTATTGAGTTCTCTCTGTCCACTCCGTGGACTACTTGAAGCCCGGACATTAACGTCCGTATTCCGTGCTGGGAACCATTTCACAGCCGGGATCGCGACAATATATATATTTTGTCGCGATCCCGGCTGTGAAATGGTTCCCAGCACGGAATACGGACGTTAATGTCCGGGCTTCAAGTAGTCCACGGAGTGGACAGAGAGAACTCAATAAACACAATTGTGTTTTAATCGGCCTTCTAGGGGTAAGGCACGATGCTTTATTGGCTCGATCACAAAAACCATAAATGGTAACAGAATGGAATACACTGCACAAAGCCTGCAGGAACTGTCGGCCCCAGAAGCTCCAAACAGGACGCAGGCAAGATCACTCGCGGTTCCAATCGACGATCTCCGGGACTCGGAGGGTAACAGAGTGGAATACACCGCACAAGGCCTGCAGGAACGGTCGGCCAGCAGCTCCAACACGACGCAGGCAATATCTGACTCACGGTTCCAATCCACGAGATCCGGGAATCACTCGTTCTCTTCCGGAGTTACTCACTCGTAAAATACAGAACGGTAAACGATCAGCCCAACGCGGCTGTCGTGAAGATTAAGGGAAATCCCTTTATCTATTTCCCACTCCGACCTTCGAGTCGCGTCCGTTGCATAGGATGGCGACCGCGCTCTCTGGACTCTCCACCAATCACGTGCCGAATCGCCTCCCGATCGCGTGAGGCTCCAAGGAGGCCACGTCACGCGGTGGGCGGGGCACCAAATCTGGGTGAGAACAGGTGGTTTCACCGGTGGTTTCTCACAGTCCTCCCCCCCTAAGTAAAAACCCCGTCGAATAGACGGCGTTTTTAAAACCAGTATTTGTAGTAGGTGCAAATCACATGGCAAGATGATGGCGGTAATCGCTAACAGGCAATTAACGCAATTAACAATTATTAACACTTATTAACAACAATAACGCAACAACGCAACAATACAACGCAACGCAATAGCGCAACAATAACGCAATTATTAACGCACAGGCAATTAACAGGCATTAACAGGTTAACAATGAACCAGTTTGGTTTTTTTTTCACACACAAATTTTAACACCATACACCACATTAATATCTACCCTACAAGAGTTACACTTCACACAAAGCACAATAGAGAGGCAAGGGGGCCAAACTCAAGTTGGGGGAAGCGTTGACAGGAAGGAAACGGGCCGAGACCTAGAGCGGCGGGTACTCCTCCGGTGTCGAGAACAACAGTCATATGCGTAATGACCCCTTTCACCGCACTGGTAACATCGATCGTTCGGGTCGAAAGGCCTGCGGACCAAAGGGCGTCTGAAACGAGGCCGCCGCGACATGCCATTCGACATCTCGACGCACACACGCGATCCGCAAATTAACCTTCCATCAAGGGCTCTGACCGAATCTTCAGCATCTCGTGGCTCTTCAAACTCAACAACTGCAAATCCAGGTGGGTTTCGAGCAACCCATACGTTGCGGAGTGGTCCGTAATGTTCGAAGACCCTCCCTAGCTCGGCTTTCGCTGCTCCATTGCCCAGGTTTCCCACATATACCTTAGCATTAGCGTTCCTGCTGAATCGCGACATGGCGGGAGCGGTCCCTGAGGAGCACGGCACCTGAGGGTGGCTTGACGGGAGGCTCGGGTGGACTTCAGCTGACGCAACGTCACCGTCGGGAACTGGAGTCGAGGCGCTAGGCTCCTCGGGCCAGAGTGAAGATATGTCTGACTCCGCCACTCTCTCCGCCTGTTTACTCTGGGATCTAGTGACCCCCCCACAGGTCAGAGTCAATGACTCCTCCCTGGCCATGGCATCATTGCCAATCAGCAAGGAGACCCCGGGTATCGGGTAGTAGGGTACCACCACACAGGTCACTGGACCCTTAAAAATGTCACTCCGGACCTCGAGGAGGGCAAGGGGATACCGGCCAAGAACCCGGTCAATGCCCCGAAGGAGGGTATACTCGCCGGTATAACGCATCTGAGAGGCCGGAACTACCCCCGCCCGGAGAACACACCGTGTCGCCCCAGTATCCCGAAGGTATTGGGCCTCAAACTTCAGCATCGAATCAGGGCCACCCACTAAGGCTGTCCCTGAATAATCCTGGTACAGTGGATGAATGGAATTAGCCTCGGTGGCAGTGACCTCGGTCACCGATGCCACCGTCGTGTGCGAGGGCCCGGCGGATGAGCTCCACTGATCTCCCTCCGACTTAACAGGAGGGTTGCCTCGGTAGGCCGGACAGGCGGGATTAGAGAAGCAGCGGTTTTCACCGTGCCCCACGCGTTTGCAGAAATCGCACCAGGGCCCTGCCCTGGTCTGCGGCTCGCGACCGCCACCAGTGGAGGGCATCGGAGAACCCCTCCCCTCGATCCAGCCGCCGGGCAGACGGGGGGCGGTCTTGATCGCAGACTCCTCCGTCTTACGACGCGACTGCGTGACTTGCAGCATTTTGCACGCCAAAACATGTTTATCAATAAGGTTGACGCAGTCTGCCAAGGAAACAGTGTCTTTGTCGACAAGAAACAATGCTAAGTCAGGCGGAAGCTGTTGATCGATACGGTAACGCACCAGGAGTTCCGCAACCGCTTGAGGTAACTCAACCTTGCTCCCCTTGAACCATCTCTGCAGCTGTTCCAACAAGGCCCGCGAATGTTCCTCATAGGTTTGACTGGACTCACGAGTCCAGCTGAAAAAATTTCTCCTATAAATACATGCGGACACCGCATAGGCGTTCAAAATCTCGGCCTTCAATGCCCTGTATTTGTTTGCGTCCTCGGTTGCCATCCTCGCATATACCTCCCTCGCCCTCTCAGATAGATGGCTCACAAGATGGCCGACCCACAAGCTCTCATCAATGCCACCGGCAGCCAACAACTTCTCCGCCATCTCCAGATACGCTTCTGGCTTCGTGTCTCCCGTCCAGTCCGGCAAACGAACATGAACAGTTTCCGGGACTCTTGCAGCAGACCCCTCTGCCCGCGGTCGTTCAGTCAACATTCGCAACTCATGCTCTCTGACGCGTTCAGCTTCTGCTGCTGCCTCTGCTGCTGCCGCACGCTCTCTCTCTCTCTCACGCTCTCTCTCTGCTGCCGCATGCTCTCTCTCTGCTGCCGCAGCACGCTCTGCCTCTGCTGCTGCCGCACGCTCTCTCTCTCTCTCTCACGCTCTCTCTCTGCTGCCGCATGCTCTCTCTCTGCTGCCGCAGCACGCTCTGCCTCTGCTGCTGCCGCACGCTCTCTCTCTCTCTCACGCTCTCTCTCTGCTGCCGCACGCTCTGCCTCTGCCCTGTCATTCTCCCTGTTATACATGTCAAGTTGTTGAACCGGAGTCAGCCCGGTCCAGAAGGGCGAACGCATGCATTTAGTCATGATGGAATCGCTTCCTAACATCTCGGGTTGAGTGACCGGGTCAAGGCTGCTTGCGTCGCTCACATCGCCACCCACGTGACTGACAACATGATCAGGTTGAACTCTCACTTCTCTGGTCGACATAGCTTGGCTACGAGTTATCATAAGACAAGGCACAAAACACAACGCTCAAACACAACGCTCTGTTGGGGAAATACGACACGAACTACACAATATCACCCGCACATCAAATTGCCAATGAGAAAAATACCACGTACAAATACTCACGTTTTTTTTTTTTTTTTTTTGTCGGTTGTTTGGAGGGATCCGAGGCTCACTTATTCTGCAGTGAAGCACCACCCAAGACAGCGTCCTACGGCGAGAAAGTTCCTCCAAGACGGCGTCCGCTGGTGAGAAGATGCAGAGAAGATGCAGATGCCGAATTCCCGTCTCAATTCGAATGTCTCTCACTTGAAAGATCCTAGGACGAGCAACCCATTTGTCGCGATCCCGGCTGTGAAATGGTTCCCAGCACGGAATACGGACGTTAATGTCCGGGCTTCAAGTAGTCCACGGAGTGGACAGAGAGAACTCAATAAACACAATTGTGTTTTAATCGGCCTTCTAGGGGTAAGGCACGATGCGTTATTGGCTCGATCACAAAAACCATAAATGGTAACAGAATGGAATACACTGCACAAAGCCTGCAGGAACTGTCGGCCCCAGAAGCTCCAAACAGGACGCAGGCAAGATCACTCGCGGTTCCAATCGACGATCTCCGGGACTCGGAGGGTAACAGAGTGGAATACACCGCACAAGGCCTGCAGGAACGGTCGGCCAGCAGCTCCAACACGACGCAGGCAATATCTGACTCACGGTTCCAATCCACGAGATCCGGGAATCACTCGTTCTCTTCCGGAGTTACTCACTCGTAAAATACAGAACGGTAAACGATCAGCCCAACGCGGCTGTCGTGAAGATTAAGGGAAATCCCTTTATCTATTTCCCACTCCGACCTTCGAGTCGCGTCCGTTGCATAAGATGGCGACCGCGCTCTCTGGACTCTCCACCAATCACGTGCCGAATCGCCTCCCGATCGCGTGAGGCTCCAAGGAGGCCACGTCACGCGGTGGGCGGGGCACCAAATCTGGGTGAGAACAGGTGGTTTCACCGGTGGTTTCTCACAATATATACAGACTTGGCATTTAATATGGAATATTTTTTTTGTGGGGGTGAACTTACTTTTCAAGATGTCTTAGAACCAAAAGTTCATTGGAATTATGTTGAAATTATTCTAGGTTTTGTTAATGTGACCTTTAAAATAAACAAAAACCACATTTGACATTTCAAAACAAATAAATTTATCCTTGAAAGTGATGTAAACTGATATCGAACTCAATTCACAGACAGTACTGTATTAAACTATTGTACGTTTTCCAGAAGTATCTCTTTATTCTCTTTATTTATCCATTGGATCTCGCGAGATCTTGGAGACGGCGGCAGGGATTTTCGAAGCCCCACACGGTCTCCACGTTTTTCGAAGTTAAGTCTGTTCACAATTGTATTTTGTCGAAACTGTATTTATCTTTCGGTGCGTGAAGTTATTGTGTGCAACTTTGGTTGTTTCTCGGTGTTTATCTTTCATAAATTGATCGTCTGTTTGCCGTGTCGCGAGCAAGGCCTTGTACAGTGTGCACTGTACAACCTTGAGGCTTTGTTTTTCTCTCAGTGGTCCGTCGTTTGTGATCCAATAACTTTCGTTCTCTGTATTCCCAGTCTTTTCACCCATAGCCTACTTCCTTGTGTAAATCTCAACTCAAAAAAAACAAAAAAACATTTCCTTCTCTGTTCTCATTCGTTTATTCATTCTTATTCGTTCGTTCGTTCTTCGACCACGTGTTTCTCCCCCATTTCCCCAGATAGTTTTCACTCATTAACCTTCAATGTTTACACTTTCCCCTCAAGTTATGTATTCCGTCATATTTTATAACACCTTTTTCTTCTTCTTCTTTAAAAGGCTGCTTTCGACTTGCTCACCAAATC
Organism: Myxine glutinosa; assembly: GCF_964187855.1. Classification (NCBI taxonomy): domain Eukaryota; kingdom Metazoa; phylum Chordata; class Myxini; order Myxiniformes; family Myxinidae; genus Myxine; species Myxine glutinosa. The sequence goes on along the minus strand of NC_136264.1, from coordinate 216,443,090 downwards.
AATTCATCCCAAAAAAAATATCCATCTCCTATAGTGCCTTTGTTCTACATTCCCTAAACTCTCCTGCACTCCATCCTCCATCCAGCGTCCTTAAACGTATTTTTAACTCGAAGGTCACAAGAAACTCATTTTGCAATAAATGTTCGTTTCCCATAAATCGTACACTTTCAAAAATCCAATCTCACCCCTCCCCTCCAAATCTTCCCCATAACCCCTCCCCTCCAAATCTTCCCCATCACCCCTCCCCTCCAAATCTTCCCCATCACCCATCCCTTTCAAATCTCCCCCCTTGCCCCCTCCCTCCTAAACTACTCCCTCACCCCTCCCCGCCAAGACGCCCCCTCGCCCCTCCCCTCCTAGACTCCTGCCTCACCCCTCCCCTCCAAATCTCCCCCATATCCCATCCCTTTCAAATCCCTCCCCTTGTCCCTTCCCTCCCAAACTCCCCCCTCACCCCTCCCCTTCAAATCTCCCCACCCTCATTGCTTCTCAATTTCCCCCCGCTCACTCCCCCTCCTCAAAGCGTCCTCCCCGCTTCTTCCCCCTTCAAACTCTCACCTCCATCTCCCCCAACCTTCTGCCTCGCTCTTCCCCCTCCTCAAATAACACCTCATTGTGGCTCACCCAATCACCATCAAACCTTTTGTCCGCCCCATCCTTCCCTTTCTCCGAGCTATTCTGAAATCTCTGACACACCTTCAACAGCTCTCCCTACCTCTTCCACCTCTTCCACATCTTACCCTACCCCTCCTCCCCCCTGTTCTGTATCTGATGCTCCCCCTTCCTCTTCATTAACGGTATGGACCTCAAACATCCGGGGCCTTCGTTCAAACTTAACTGATCTCTCCATACAGGTTGCTTCTGTCAAACCAGACGTGATCTGCTTAACAGAAACTTTCCTCCTTTATGATGTCTCTGATTCCATAGTATCTCTCCCGGGCTACTCCCTCCTCCGGTATGATAGACCTGAGCCTCGTCCTGGAGGCGGGGTTGCTATCTTTATCAAAAACTCTCTTCCTCACTCGCCCTGCACTGCACTCTCTCCACCTCACCCCCAGGAATACCTCTGGCTACGGCTTCCCCTTCGCTCCCACCTCTTGTTCATATGTGTGTTGTACCGTCCACCAAACAGTGATGACTCCATCTACATCTCGCTGTCTGATGATATGGACCAACTTCTATCTACTCATCCCAACTCTCTCTTCCTCATATGTGGTGATTTCAACTGTCATCATGCCAGTTGGCTGGGTGTGGGTACCTCTCTCACCAGCCATGGCTCCTCAGCAAAGGACTTCTGCGACTCACTGGGACTGACACAATCTGTCAATTTCCCGACCCGGATCTCAGTCAACGGAACATCTTCTCTTCTGGACTTGGTTATGACTAACTTCCCTGAAAATGTCTGCTGCTCTTCTTCTGCTCCGATCGGATCATCTGATCATGTCCTTGTTAAAGTGGACATCTCTCTGACCATCCTCAGGGAGCCTGCTCAGCGTCGACGAGTCTGGCATTTCACTCAGGCCAACTGGCACGGTCTTCAAGCAGCCATCAATCATCTGGACTGGTCTCCCATCTCTACCACCTCTGACATCAACTCATCCTGGGAATTCTTCCAAAGTAAATTGCTCTCTCTCATGCACAGATTTATCCCATCTCGTCTTCAGTTGTCATACCCTTCCTCCCGTCCATGGTACACGGAATCTTGTGGTGAGGCTGTTGCCCAGAAACAACTTGCCTTCGTCTCCTGGAAAGCAAATCCAACGGAAGGAAATCTCATTTCCTTTCACAAAGCCCGAAACAAGTGTGTGTCCACCCTCAGGAGAGCCAGGAAACAATATCTCTCCGTTCTCAAGACCGAACTCTCTTATCTGTCTCCCTCTTCCAAATCCTGGTGGCGTCTGGTCAAATCCGTTTCTGGTGTTTGTTCCCCCTCCATCCCCTCCCTTACCTCAAACGGCTACACAGCTGACTCCGCACGTGAAAAAGCTGAATGCCTCAACTCTGTGTTTGCCTCTAAATCTTGTGTCCCAAACCCATCCCTCTCTGTACCCACCATACCCAGTCGTACCCTGCTGCTCCTGGACTCCGTGTCCTTTCCTCCTGACAAGGTGGAAAAGTTTCTGTCAACCCTCGACTCTGATTCTGCAACTGGACCCGACGGCATCAGCCCACGGGTCCTAAAATCCTGCTCTGCTGCTCTATCTCACCCTCTCTCTGTTCTCTTCACCCTCTCTTTTGCTCAAGGTCAACTGCCATCTGCTTGGAAATCAGCCAACATCACCGCTTTGCACAAAAAAGGTGCAAAAACAGATCCTAGCAATTACAGACCAATCAGCCTTCTCCCAATTATCAGCAAAGTCATGGAATCCATCATTGCTTCTGATATGAAATCTTTCCTCTTCTCCAATGGCTTGATCTCTGATCATCAATTTGGTTTCAGACCAGGTCACTCTACTCTGGACATGCTGCTTCTGCTGTCTCAACAATGGATGGAGGTCCTCAATGCCAAACAGGAAATTAGAGCTGTCTCCCTCGACATATCACGTGCCTTCGACACGGTCTGGCACCCCGCTTTGCTCACCAAACTCTCCTCCTTTGGTATCCATGGAAATCTCCACGCATGGCTGGCGGACTTCCTCTCTAGTCGTCGTCAACGTGTGGCCCTGAATGGGTTTCTCTCATCTCCTCTTCCTGTTCAGGCTGGAGTTCCCCAAGGCAGTGTTCTGGGCCCCGTGCTTTTTCTGGTCTTCATCAATGATCTCTCTGACTCTCTCGAAAATCCTCTCTATCTCCTTGCTGATGACTCCACTCTCTGCCGCTCCATTCCTCTTCCCTCAGATCGGCAGTCTGCTGCCTCCTCACTCTCTGAAGACCTGGACAAAATCACAGACTGGTCAAACAAGTGGAACATGTCTTTCAATCCTGACAAATCTCACACTCTTACTATGTCTCTCCGAAAAGATCGACTGGACAACCCTCCCATCTACTTTCTCAACAATCCTCTCCAAGAAGTTCTGTCGCTCAAGATTTTGGGTCTCACTATCTGCCATGATCTTTCTTGGGAAAACCACATTTCCAAGCTGGCCTCCAAAGCCAGTCGCCGACTGGGCATCCTCCGTCGTGCGAAGTCCTTCCTCGGCACACCTGAGCTCCTCACCACATACAAGGCTTTCATCCGCAGCTCAATGGAATACTGTTCTCCCCTATGGGCCGGTGCTCCTGCCTCACACCTAGCTCGGCTTCACGCTGTTGAAACCAAAGCTTTCAGAATTATTGGAATCTCCCGCGATGAAGCTATCTCTGAGGGCCTTTCACTCACTCACCGCAGGCAGGTAGGTGGTCTTTCTGTCTTCTACCGACTCCTCTCCGGCCTTGCACCCCCAGCTCTCTCTGTGCTCTGTCCCCCAAATATTCCTACAGGTCGCACAAGATCTGCCAGCAACCCTCTGATGGTTAAACTGCCGAAATCTCGGCTCTCCGCTCACCTTCACTCTTTCATTCCTCTTTTCTCCCGCCTCTGGAACAAACTCCCTCACTCCCTTCAATCCCACTCCTCCCTCCAGGTCTTTAAAACAGCTGTTCACCACCATCTCTTATCTTCCCCCATCCAAAACCTTGATCTTTTCTACCCCCGCTAATTCACCCCAGATCCACCTTGTTTGAAATTCCAACTTCTTTCCTGGAAGTCCTGGCAGTGTCCATATGTTTTATACCTCTCCCACTGCCCCCTTCCCACGCCCCCCCCCCCCCCCAAAGCCCTCGCCCTCTCTCAGATCTCTCGATGTCTCCATGTCTCTCGGTCCCTGCTCTCAAATGTTGTGTTTGTGTCCTTCCCCCTCTCTCCCCATCTTGTCTACCGCTCCCTATGTTATATGTTTTATGTGTCGGTTTGTCTTTCTGTGTGATTAATGTTCGCTCTTTCACGAGCCTCGATATTGTATACAAAAAAAAAAAAAAAAAAAAAAAAAAAAAAAAAATTAGCCAATTTTTTTTTTAACAAAAACAAAAGTTAAATTACGACTGGGATTACGGACAGTAAAATTACAGTTCAGTACTTCGTGTAACCCCCACGAGCATTCAGGAGAGCACGTACATGTTGAGGCATGCTGTTCACGAGATTTGCCAAGGTTTGGACAGGAAACGCTTGCCATGCAGTGACAACAGCCTGCTGCAATTCATGCACAGAGGTCGGCTGCTGGTCCAAGTGGTCGATTTGACGCGTTAATTCTGCCCACAAGTTCTCTATCAGATTCATATCCGGGGACATGGCAGGCTACTCCATATGCTCGACACCACGGTGAGCAAGAAAGTGTTGGATCATGCGAGCACGATGAGGCCGTGCATTGTCATCTTGGAAGACAAAGTTTCCTCGAAAGGCTGCACGAGCAAATGGAAGCAATGTTTCTTCCAGAATGGCCCTGTACTTGAACTGGTTCAGGTTTCCATTCAGAACAACCAGGTCAGTTTTGCCCCCTGCATAAAAAGCAGCCCAAACGGTCACCCCACCACCTCCAGCTTGGACTCTTGACACTATACAATCTTTGATGTAGGCTTCATGCACTTGTCTGCGCACTCGGACGCTGCCATCTTGACGATAGACCAGAAATCTAGACTCGTCACTGAAGATCACGTGATTCCAGTGTCCTGGCTGCCATTGACGGTGCTCTCTGGCCCACTGCAATCGGCGCTGGCGGTGTTGTCTGGTCAGGCGTGGCTTTCTCAGGGGATGCCTGGCACGATAGCCTGCTTGAACCAGTCGTTGGTTGACTAGCCTTCTGGATACAGGCACATTTGTCAGTTGCTGCCACTCAGCCCTAAGCCGATTAGCTGACTTGGTACGGCCATTGCAGACTAACCGGTGCAGCTGGCGATCATCCCTCCTTGTGGTTCTGCGGGGACGTCCTGGCCTCGGTATTGGAGGAGGGACACCCCTCTGAGCATTTCGTTTCAGGATCTTTGACACCTGATCTTGAATGATGCCATACTGCCGAGCAATAGCACGCTGTTTCATGCCGTAATTTCGTAAAGCCACCACTCCATGACAAACAGCATTGTTGAGTTGATGGACCATCTCCAGAGGAAGCGGCAATAACTTTTGGAGACGTGCAGGGCAGTTGTTTTCCACTAATACAGAACGCAACAACCCTTGTATACCCGACTGTGAAGCCAATCATCAAATGCACCTGTCCGTACATTTTGCCACGCCACCTGTGATATAATCCTGTTGTTGACTTCTTGTTGCGACAGACAACCATTGTAACATGGTTCTTTTAACAAATAAATCACCAAAGTGTAAAAGGAACTCACCAGATTGATATACTGAGTTAAGAAAGTAAACCCAAGTCAAGGAAAAAATATATATTCCATATTAAATGCCAAGTCTGTATATGTATGTATATATATATATATATATATATATATATATATATATATATATATATATATATATACAGTCACGTGAAAAAGTAAGTACGCCCCATGTAAAGTTTTGACTTTTTCGACATATTTCAACATACTTATATTTGATCTTCATCTATCTATAATTCCAGTAATCTCTGTATGTGTGTTTGTTTGTTTGTTTGTTTGTTTGTCTGTGACCGCTGTTTCTCGACAACCACGGGTCCGATATACTTTAAACTTGCCAGGTATATTGCTGGGGACCCGAGGATGTGCCTTTTCAAGGTTTCATATTAATCGGACAATTACTTACCGAGCTATGTCCAAAAAACGATTCAACCAATCAGAGAGCAGCGAGCTATCACGTGTGCCGAACGTGGCGAACACACTCTGCCTCGGACGGCACATTTGAGAGCGTATTCATTTATTTCACGTTGGCAAACTATGTTGGCGTTAAACTATGTTTTAAAACTAATTAAAACTACTATCTATAATTCCACGGGTCCGATAAAAAACACCGTACTCGCAAGCCGTTCGCTTTGGACCAAACCATTTCATGTAAATAGAGGGGGGGGGGGATTGTCACCGTACTCGCAAGCCGTTCGCTTTGGACCAAACCATTTCATGTAAATAGAGGGGGGGGGATATAATTTTATATATATATATAGTACGGGCATGCCCTAGTCTATCTATAATGCCAGTAATCTCTGTGTGTCTGTCTGTGACCGCTGTTTCTCGACAACCACGGGTCCGATATACTTGAAACTTGCCAGGTATATTGCTGGGGACCCGAGGATGTGCCTTTTCAAGGTTTCATATTAATCGGACAAGTAGTTACCGAGCTATGTCCAAAAAACGATTCAACCAATCAGAGAGCAGCGAGCTATCACGTGTGCCGAACGTGCCGAACAGACTCTGCCTCGGACGGCACATTTGAGAGCGTATTCATTTATTTCACGTTGGCAAACTATGTTGGCGTTAAACTATGTTTTAAAACTAATTAAAACTAATTTGCGATTCTTTCGCTTTCCTGCGCGTTTGTGCACGCTATGGCGATTTCTTTACCAAACTCCGCAAGCCGTTCGCTTTGGACCAAACCATTTCATGTAAATAGAGGGGGGGGGGGGGATTGTCACCGTACTCGCAAGCCGTTCGCTTTGGACCAAACCATTTCATGTAAATAGAGGGGGGGGGGGGGGGGGATTGTCACCGTACTCGCAAGCCGTTCGCTTTGGACCAAACCATTTCATGTAAATAGAGGGGGGGGGATATAATTTTAGATATATATATAGTACGGGCATGCCCTAGTCTATCTATAATTCCAGTAATCTCTGTGTGTCTGTATGCGACCGCTGTTTCTCGACAACTACCGGTCCGATATACTTGAAACTTGCCAGGTATATTGCTGGGGACCCGAGGATGTGCCTTTTCAAGGTTTGAAATTAATCGGACAAGTGGTTCCCAAGGTATGGTCACCGTACTCGCAAGCCGTTCGCTTTGGCTTTGCGAATGGACCAAACCATTTCATGTAAATAGAGGGGGGGGGGGGGGTTCTGTGGTCGTTACTGCCACGTGGTTTCAAAGTTTTTTTTTGTTGTTGTTGTTTGCACGCATGTTTTTTTGCACGCACGTACGGGCAAGCACGTACGGGCAAGCACGTACGTGCGGGCACGCCCTAGTTTCAACAATATTGATAGATAAAGGTGATATAATATAACAAATATCATGAAACATTTACATTTTGTAGTCCATTGTATAATTTAAATAAACATAAATGCAAATTTCGCATGTGGAAAAAGTAAGTACACCCCTACAAATATCACTACTTCAAATAGCTAAAATTAGAATCAGGTGCACCAGCTCAGGTGCAAATGATTAGAACATCGTTAGAGAGGATCTTGGAGGAACCTGTCTTATTTAAACCTCAGACATTTAGTTTGGTTTGCTATTTGTTGTTGAAGTGTGTGGCGTCACCATGCCTAGATCAAAAGAGCTAACTGAGGCCTTCAGAAAGAAGGTTATAGATGCCTACGAGTCTGGGAAGGGATTTTAAAAGATCTCCAAACAATTTGAAATCAATCATTTGACTGTCCGGAAGATCATCTACAAGTGGAGAAGATTCCAAGCAACTGCCAACTTGTTCAGGCCAGGCCACCCCAGCAAGTTCAGCCCGAGAGCAGACCGCAAGATGCTGAAAGAAGTCTCTAAGAACCCCAGATTGTCATCACGGGACCTACAGGTAGCTCTTGTCACTGTTGATGTCAAAGTGCACGAGTCTACCATTAGAAAGAGGCTGCACAAATTTGATCTACATGGGAGGTGTGCCAGGAGGAAACCTTTGCTGTCCAGAAAGAACATCAGGGCAAGACTAAAGATGGCCAATGAACACCTAGGCAAAGACCAGCACTCCTGGAACAATGTGCTCTGGACAGATGAGTCAAAGGTAGAGCTATTTGGCCACAGCACCAGAAGACATGTTTGGTGAAAACCAAAGACAGCATTTGACCACAAGAACCTGATACCAACTGTAAAGCATGGTGGTGGAAATATTATGGTTTGGGGCAGCTTTGCTGCATCAAGGCCTGGGCAGCTCACCATCATATAATCCACTATGAATTCTTCATTGTACCAGAGGGTGCTTGAGGATAATGTGAGGCCATCTGTCGCAAAGTTGAAGCTCAACCGAAGGTGGACCTTGCAACATGACAATGACCCTAAACATACCAGTAAATCCATCAAGGAATGGCTGAAAAGAAAGAAATGGAGGGTTCTGGAATGGCGAAGTCAAAGCCCGGATCCAAATCCCATCGAGATGTTGTGGGGGGGTTTGAAACGAGCTGTGCATGCAAGAAACCCCTCAAACATCGCACAGCTGAAAGAATTCTGCATGGAGGAGTGGGAAAAATTTCCCCCAGTCGGTCAGAGACTGGTAGACAGTTATAAGAAACGCCTACTTGAGGTTGTTTCTGCCAAAGGGGGCAATACCACCTATTGGAGCCAAGGGTGTACTTACTTTTTCCACATGCGAAATTTGCATTTATGTTTATTTAAATTATACAATGGACTACAAAATGTAGTTGTTTCATGATATTTGTTATATTATATCACCTTTATCTTTCAATATTGTTGAAATGAAGATCAAATAGCTGTATGTTGAAATATGTTGAAAAAGTCAAAACTTTACATGGGGTGTACTTACTTTTTCACGTGACTGTATATACACACACATGTCGATTTTTTGGCAACAAATGTATTATTGTCCGATCAAATGGCGCACCAATCTTTCATCCACACAGTGGCCATAGCGTAGCTGTAGCGGTAACATCCTCAGAGCAAGTCTCTCACTGTGAGCGAGAAAACCAGCAGGAGTCATCCTCTTCCTCCAATGCTCACATTTTTTACTTTCCACTGAGCGAAATTACAACTATGAATCACTGAAACATATTCTTGCTACTTGGTGCAAAAAAAACAAAAAAAACATTTGATTCCGCCTGTGTGAGGCTTGCCATGATGACATGGTAAAAGTCATCCGGATCATGGGAGGCCTTGCGCTCAAAATCTTATATGAGTGTCCTTAATGATTACAGTACATGTGAAAGTAAAAGATGAAGAAGGTAAGTTTTCATTTTATTTCAGCAACACTATAATTATCACAAAAATGGGCTCGATCTCCATCATAGACATAGATCGGGATCGAGTAAAACTGAGAAAAGTGAAGATAAGCCCGACTTTCCAACCACAAAAATAACTCGAGGAAATACAACTTTCGAAAAGAAAAAAAATAATCCTTTTTTGCAACTTCATAGCCAATGGGGCTCCCTCCCCTCCACCCCTACCCCTACCCACGTTAAAAAAAAAATCTGGTTGTGCCCTTAGTTAATGGGGCTCCCTTCACCACACTCCCACCCATTCCCTCTTTGAAAAAATGTGGTTGTACCTTGAGCCAATGTGGTTCCCCTCCCTTCCACCCACTCCCATCCACCCCCATCTATGAAAAAAAACTGGTCGTGCCCCTGGTTGTATCATCAACTAGTCCTCAACTGTTGATTTATCCTGATGCAAAAAGGAAATGTTGAGACAAATAATGATGGGCATGGCATATACAGACATATCCGTAGTGAGTGAAGGGGGGGATAAAAATAGATAATTATACATGTGCCAAGTAAATACTTTAAACATAAAAGAGAAATCTGGAGGAGAATAAAATACAGTACAAATTAAAAATACAAAAAAATTCCATTAATTTGGGGGGGGGGGGGGGGGGGGTGGAAAACCCGAGCATATTTGGGTGTGTGACCACTTGAGGTAGATTCAGATCGAGCTGTATCAAAGAAAAGTGAAGAAATGTAAATTTTGCAAAGCTCAGGTTTGTATCTATGAATTTTGTACAGCATCTATCTATAATAATAAAAGGGTGTGTGTGTGTGTATGTGTGTGTGTATGTGTGTGATTTGTCATTATCTTTTGGTGGAAAATCCACTATACTGTTTCTCATATATTTATATGTTTATTCTTTGTTGATGTGATTTTAATGTGTTTGTTAAACTACATTTATATGATATTTTATGTTTGTTCAACTACATTTCAAAGCATGAAAACCACAAACAATATAATTAATTGTACAGTAACGGCTAGATGTTACAAGTTAAAAGAAACTAAAGAATTAATTACATGTAAAACCTCAAATATAGTTTACCTATTGACCTGTAGCAAATGTGCAATGCAATATGTTGGTGCATTGATGGGTTGACTGACTGCCTGGATGCAACTGAGGTTGTGGATCTACTGATGTACCATCTATTGATGTGGATCCATGATCGAGGTTGTGGATCCGCCGTTTGGAGAGGTTCTGGGCTGAAAGGATCGAAACCTCGAGGAAGAACGGTGCCCAGCTGATGATCCATGCAGTCGGGAAACTAGTCAATTGCTTACAGGTTAACGTTCTTGCTTTAGGTGGAGAAACTATGTTTGAGATTTGCAATTTAAATAAAGTTGAATATGGGATGTTGTGAAATTAACATCATTTACAACAATCCTTTAAATTATTTATATTTAAGTTTAGGAACAACCGATACTGTACAATTAATTAAGTGTGTGTGTGTGTGTGTGTGTGTGTGTGTGTGTGTGTGTGTTTGTGTGTGAATAAAAGAGAGAGATAGAATTGTGAGGAACAGAAATGAAAAAACGAGATGTGTGTGTGTGTGTGTGTGTGTGTGTGTGTGTGTGTGTGTGTGTGTGTGTGTGTGTGTGTGTGTGTGTGTGTGTGTGTGTGTGTGTGTAGGTGTGTGTGCTGCCTCCATAACTACAAAACCACCTCTCAGTCCCTGCTGCTAAAAAGCATCCCCAGAGCATGATGTTGCCACCACCATGCTTCACGGTAGGGATGGTGTGATATGGGTGATGAGCTGTGCTCAGTTTCCGCCAGACATAGCTCTTTGCATTCAGGCCAAGGAGTTCAATTTTGGTCTCGTCGGACCACAGAATCTTTTGCCTTATGTTCTGAGTCTTTCACGTTCCCTTTTGAAAACTCCAGGCATGCTGTCATGTACCTTTTTCTCAGGAGTGGCTTCCGTCTGGCCAATCTCCCATAAAGCCTACATTTGTGAAATGCTGCAGAGACTGTTGTGCTTCTGGCAGGTTCTCCAATCTCAGACAAATAACTGTGTAATTCTGTCAGAGTGTTCATTGGGTTCTTGCTCACCTCCCTGACCAAGTAGTCCATGAGCCAGGTACGAAGTCGGTACCATCTGAGGGCACCTCAAAAAACCTATTGTTTATTGATGGTACATATGAGGACATAACAAAAATGCATAGTGGACATTCCAAACTCACAGCTCAAGTTTTCCACAGCGATTTTAATATTTTGATGAAAATGTGGCAAAAATGGACATTTCTGACACATGGAAGTTGTTACAATATTGCTTATGGCGACCAAATAAAATAATCAATAATGAATGTTGCTTTTTTGTGTGTGTGGTTGTGTGTGGATGTGATAAAACATGTATATTTGTTAAATAAATATTTTTGGAACTTATTTTGTGTCCATTAATTGCATTATCATTTCATATAAACGCAGTATTATTTGTGCAAAAAGTGAAAATTTGATATGTGTGCAATTTCTACTGGATATTAACAAATACAATTTACTTTACTTACAGGCAAGACATGCGATATCAATTTTTGTATTTAAGGGTTTTCAGCTGATATTTTGTTCGTGCTGTGATGATCTACAACAGTTTTTGGTATGACCATATTTGTTATAAACTATAAACTTATAAAATATTTATGTGCTTTAAATTTTAATTTTTAAATGCATAAGCAAAAATATTTAAGATATAATTAAGTCTAATATATACTTTTACAGATATCAGATGAAGAAAATTTATTTAAGGTTTGAAATGTAGATTATATCAAACAAAATGAACGATTCTGAACGTTTCTTTATATATCATTTCAGGTGTGTGACTGAGTTCAGAATGTGAACATCAAAACATTATGGAGTCACCTAGGAAGAAGCGCAAACAATCTTCAATCGAAAGAACCTGCATTATTTGTTCCAAACAATCATCTGAATCTAATGTTACCAAGCCTAGAGATGCAGAATCCCTTAACGTACTGTTGAATGCAGCCAAAATACAAAACTTTGCTCCTATCAATGACCTCGAGGAACATGAATATGACGAACGCTTGTGTAATGAAATCGTCATCCAAATTACGACACTGATGTTATTCGCCTCATGGCCGCTACGCGACCCTTTCTCGGTTCCTATATATATCAGCGCGGACAGGCGATGTAGATCCATCACCACGATGTAACCCTAGCGATGTACCTCTAGAGCTTCTCTGGGCTTCCCTTAGAAAGGTAACGTGTCTGCAATATGTATCAAAGCTTTTATAGTCATACAGCCTGTCCGCACCTGTATTCACCTGTATGTATTATTAATACCATGTTTATTGGTTTCTCTCTAGATGATGTTGAGAACGAATTACGATTAAACCTACTTTGGGGTTGCTGTTGAATCTTGATTTTCACAACACTTAATCGTAATTCCTCTCCTGACATCGCTCCTGCACTGCTCGCCTCGGAGAAGAATGCCCAGCGGAGGACCCGTCGAGCTAGCTCCAGCAACGGAGCTCCGACTACTCTCGCTGCCGGCCTGCCTCGAAAGACGGGACGTCGCAAGCTTTTTGCGGGACCGCGTCGACAAAAAGCGACCTGCTCTCATGAGACCCGAACGCCAGAGCAGGCGTGACGGACTCCGGCTCGATGCCTGGAGCACGATGCTCGTTTGCTTTTGCACGCGGTTGAGACCGCGTCAGAACGACGGACCCGCTTGGAGCCGCCGGCCTACCCGTCCGATCGCAGCTCGGAAGCACTAACGGCTCCGTCCGAGGGATTCATCCTAGATATGCGTGCCTCGGCCCGAGTTGAGATTCCTACGCGAGTGATCACGTCTTCCATGTCGGCTATGCCTCCACACGGACGGCACACTCCGACCACTCGCTACTCAGTGGCCCATCTACTCCGAGTCACATCTCTCTCTCACGACCGGCTCCACTCCGACCACTCGCCTACTCTGTGGCCCATCTCCTCCGCGCGAACGCGCGCTGCTCGTCGGAATCACGCCGTGCCTCTCACGACCGGCTCCACTCCGACCACTCGCTACTCTGTGGCCCATCTCCTCCGCGCGAACGCGCGCTGCTCGTCGGAAGCACGCCGTGCCTCTCACGACCGGCTCACCCCGACCACTCGATACTCGGTGGAACCACCTCCTCCACGCGAATCGACGTGCACTGCTCCCATCGCGTGCTACTACTCTGGGAGGCCCGCGATCCCATCCTGATTCCGATCACCTCCTACACGTGGCACCCTTCGCGTGGCACCGCACCGTCGCTGGAAGGAATCACTACAAATGCACGACGCGCCAGTTGCGCGCGCCGCCTCTTCACTGGATGGACCCCTTTGCATGCGGTTCCTCTCGCGGGCACTCTGTGAGGCCGGCGATTCTGATCGCGGCTGTCGCAATCCCACCTGCATGTAGCAGCTACTCCCCGAGGCCGGCGAACTCCGCTGCCCGGAATCGCCTCCTTGGAGGCTCGCTTGGCGCCATGCGACGAGCACTCGGTGAGGCCGGCGATTCTTATCGCGGCCGTCGCAATCCCACCTGCGATAGCAGCTGCTCCCCCGAGGCCGGCGACTCCGCTGCCCGGATTCGCCTCAATGGAGGCTCGCTTGGCACCATGCGACGACTCGTCGCAGCACGGATGAGTTTCTATGGACGTCGAGCGGGACCTTCATAGCCTTTCACGACACACGGGCATATGCTTCTAATGGTTGATCGTATACCTGCCTACCATGTGTATTCTATAAGTGATCGTTCTTCTTCGTCCTTTGTTTTACTTGATCAAACGGCGTATGCGTTAACCACCTGCGACCATTGTAAAAATGCTGTGCATGGAATGTATGTGGACCGAATGCTTTCATTCTTTTTTTTACACCCCGCGTTTCACCCAATTATTTAATTCGATAAGCTGTTGTTGCGTTTATGTAGTGTTGGTGTAGAGCAGGCTTGTCGGACTGAAAGGCCTCCTCTTCATCCTTCATGCTCGATGCACCTCATATGAGATGCTACTTCAGGGCGTTGTATGTGATCGCTCCTTAGACCCGACAGCCAGGCAGGCGGGGCGCTGCTTCGGGTCGTGCGGTCTGTCGCTGCCGGGCGTGCTCGCCCCTCGGCTCGGCGGGCTCGCCCGCTCTGGATCAACGGGCCGAGACGCGGCTTTCGGTTTCCCTCGTACGCGGTGCGCCCTAGATGATGCTTTCGCCGCCGGCCGGGTTCGTGTGCCGTGTGCCGATCTCGGGCTCGCTCGGGTGCTGCTGCGCGCGAGACGTTGGATTTCGGTGTGCTGCTTTGCTCCGTCTGGGGATGCCGCTCGGCTGGAGCTCGCCGTCAAACCCGCCCGACCTACTTGATGACGTCATCGACTGTATCACGCGTACGCTTTACAGCATCTTAGACGCGTTCGCTTCGCGGCGTCATTTGCGTAATGGCGTGCTTCCCGCGGTCTCATCGGGGATTCGTTACCTTTCTATGTACTAATTGTCCTTTACGTAACGACGTGTACAACGTACCGTGGCGCTCCCTCAGGGTCACCGCGGTGGGAGTACACGGTGACCTCGTGACATTGAGCGTCGCGCCCGACTCCCTCGTCGCCTGCGCATGTAACGAGGACACCGTACTGCGTGCTCGTCCTTGACTCTGGGCACGTTGTTATCGGACAGAGCTCTTGCCTCGTCTGATTCCGTTTCCCTATGCCCCAGTCTGACTGTGACCCAGACTGTGAAGGTCGTCTGTCTTCGGTATGCAGCGCACTGCAGCCACCTCTTTAACTGATGTTTTGTCTACCTCGTTATTCTTGCGGTTTGTGGATAGTATGTCCTAGGGATATGACCATGTTGCTAATCTGCCGCGCTCCCGTGAGGTCGCGCTGGTCTCACTGGGTACACCGTGACCCATGGCCCCTGCGACCTTTTGTTTTCTCGACATGGCCCATCCCTGTGATCGGGCCACCTCGACTCTTGTGGGGACCCGGGAGGTTCTTGTTGCTCGCCCGGGTGGCGACTCCCTCCTCGCCCCTTGTGGGTTAGTTATGCGATGCGCCAATTGATTATGAAAATATTTTGTGATAATCTTTTATTGATTTTAAATATACAATTAATCAATCAAATAGAGTACACCTCTCCCTCCCCATGCAGCCTCAATGAGCGGACATCGGTCGGACATCCGGGATGGCCAATCCATCCGGGTCATCTGGCGTGACAATCATGGCAATCAATCATAACGATCCGGGACGACGCTGGGACAAACATGGTTTGTCCAGCCGGAACTCTCTCGGTCTGCCGATCTTCTCCGATCCGCGTGACAATCATGACAATCAATCATAACGATCCGGGACGACGCTGGGACAAACATGGTTTGTCCAGCCGGGACTCTCTCGGTCTGCCGATCTTCTCCGATCCTCCCCGCGCGGTGCAGATGGACAAGCTTGCCATATGCATCCCGGCGGTCCTGCGCGCTTCGCTGGAGAGGCGCGTTTCGACCGTTTGTGCGTCGTCGGCCATGCCGGTCGTCCAGGCAGCCTTCAGAGGCCGCTCGTGACTCGTGCGATCGCTGCCAACGGTAGATTCGCGTGCCGCTACATGCGCTTGTACTGCGTATGTACCCTTGGGAGCCACGGGTACAGACCTACTGTAATGGTCTTCTTACTTACTGTTATGGATTACACATCTGCCACACCGACATCTGCCTGTAATGCGTTGCTTTGCGTCGTATGGCCAGTCGCTCTTCGTCATGGCACACCTTATGCAATGAGTTGCGAATCTCAAAGGTACACCTTACCCATCTAGCTACTGAGCCGTTTCTCACTGTTCACCGAGGTACCCTTATCTACTCAGACTACCCCACAGGAAGACTACTACGACCCACGGGCTCAACGTCTTCTCCCTGGGATGACCACTGCTTGCTCGGTCCGATATCTTTGACTGGGACTTCCTCCAGATGTAACACATCGCCATGTCATGTGACCAGATCCTCTGCCAAACCAGATCATCGCCATGTCATGTTCTGATTGGTATACGTTTGAGGGGACATACATACATACATACATACATACAGATGGACCAGCACTGTTCTTGACGGCATTGCCCAATGGGCTACGCCATAAACATTAAAGTACCATACATAATAATTGTTTTCTATTCGATTGCAGAGGAAGATGTATACATACAATTCATCCATCATCTCTAATTATCATGAGGGCTATATCTATAGCTGGAGATTGATTGCTAACCGGGCTAACTGGCTGAAATGCAGTAACCCTGCCATCGGGATTGATGGCCCCTTGGACGTTCGACCGGCAGTGACATCTTTCCAATGTATTTCGTTCTTTGCATTCCTATGTGTTCCTCTGTATGTGTCTGCTGTTCTTCACCGCCGAGTTTGGATCTAAGCGCGGGGAGAATGTAATGAAATCGTCATCCAAATTACGACACTGATGTTATTCGCCTCATGGCCGCTACGCGACCCTTTCTCGGTTCCTATATATATCAGCGCGGACAGGCGATGTAGATCCATCACCACGATGTAACCCTAGCGATGTACCTCTAGAGCTTCTCTGGGCTTCCCTTAGAAAGGTAACGTGTCTGCAATATGTATCAAAGCTTTTATAGTCATACAGCCTGTCCGCACCTGTATTCACCTGTATGTATTATTAATACCATGTTTATTGGTTTCTCTCTAGATGATGTTGAGAACGAATTACGATTAAACCTACTTTGGGGTTGCTGTTGAATCTTGATTTTCACAACAGCTTGTTTTACCAAAGAGACTGTCCAGCCAGTTTCACACATAAGAAAACACTCGCAAAGTTTGTCGAAACACCGGAATCAGAATGTTCCAGTGAAACAAGAAGATCTTCTCGAAGCACACCTACCACATCACGTGTTTTAGAGGCAGTTTGCATCTTTTGTGAAAAGAAAAGCAAGTATGCTTCAGGCTCTAACACGAAAGAGGTCCTCCTGCAGTCTCGAGAGATGCGTACAGATGATAAAGTAGGAAATGCAGCTCTTACAAAGCTGGATGATCGTATCCTCGCAATTACATCTAGGGAGTTGATTGCTGCTAAGGCTCATTACCACAAGTCTTGCTACCGTAACTATACCAGAGATGAGAAATAAACACCTCCAAATACAAACTCAACTGACGACGACGAAGTGGCTTATAAGGCAGCCGAACATGAATCCTACCTACACCTACACCTCTTCATGTACATCAGAGAGACATTGTTTGTGGAGCCAACAGTGGTGAAAATGACAGTTCTGACTGAGAAATTCGTGAACCATATGCAATCATTTGGTTGCAATAATGTGAAATTACAAACCAAAAAACACATACGACGAAAACTAGAATGTGAATTTGGCAAATCACTTCATTTTGTCACCAACAACAGTGGTAAGCTTTTAGTGTATCCAGATAGTCTTTCCTTGGAGAAGGTAGTGGTTGAACTGACGAAGATTGAAGATCGACTGGAGCGTTTAAAGCATGTAGATGATATGGGAAATGTTGTGAAACTGTCAGCGACCCACATAAGAGGACAAATCAAGAAGCTCAAAACAAAACCGTGGCCTCCGCATCCTGATGAACTGAACTCTGAGTACAGTACTTTGCCAGATGCTTTACAAACCTTCTTGAATTTGCTTCTACTTGGTGAAGCAGAGGATGGAACGGAAAAACTGAAACGTGTTGTGCAGGCAATAGGACAAGATTGCCTGTATGTTGTGAGTAGAGGGGCACTTGCGCCCACCAAGCACATTCTACTGCCGTGGGGAGTAAAATCCCTCACAGGCAATGTTGAACTTATTAAGTTGCTCAATCGACTGGGACACAGTATCTCCTATTCCAAGCTTGAAGAGATGGACACTGTATTATGTCTTCAGAAACAAAGGAAGGAAGCAGACCGAGGGGTTGTTCTCCCGTCCACCTCTCATACAGGTATTCCAACAACACTTGCCTTTGACAACATTGACAGACTCGAAGAGATGCTTAGCGGTGGTGGTACCTCTCACAGGGTGAATGGAATTATCATACAGCCTCAAGTCCAGACCGTGAAGCTAATAGAGAGTAAATTTGCCCAATCAAACGAGAAGAAGCGGACCATTACACCCATAGCTCTGGAAGTGCCAGACTACAATGCAGGCAACAGAGAAGGACCACCAGCCATGAAACCTCTGGATATGGATATGCAATCAGCGGTGGAAACAGCGAATTGTAAAAACCTTGTGTGGTCATTGACTCGTCTTTCTGATACCAGAAATCAGTCTATCAGTTCCTGGACTGGCTTCAATTTGACGACGAGAGACGATATATCAGTCAAGAAAGACACCGTAGGATATCTCCCTACAATCAACGCTCCAGCCACACATTTATCAACAGTTCACCAGAAATGCGGGCAAGGGGGTTATAACAAGGAGAGATGCAGAAAATAGGGCAAAATGGAGAAGATTGTCATGGGGACTGCAAGGCTAACCCCCGCTCTAGCAGGGAAAATGGCCTTAAAATGCATGTTGTCACCAGATCTTGCTTCAGGCTGCCAAGATAAAGGATGAACTAAATGTTCAGGAGATAGTCTGTGTCTTCGACCAAGCCTTGTATGCAAAAGCTGTGGAGATCAAATGGAAACACAACCAACTGTTTCAGAAAGTGGTGCTACGAATGGGAACGTTCCATACCTTGTGTAACCTGTTATCAATCATTGGAAAGAGGTTCAGTTCGGCTGGATTGAGGGATCTAGCTGTTGAATCAGGCATAATAGCTGAGGGCTCAATCACATGAGTCCTCAAAGGACGCAACTACAACCGAGGGGTTCGGCTCTGTAAACTTGTGTACGAGGCCTTGCTCAGATTAGCCTGGAAAGGCTTCTATCCATGGTTCGAAGACCACCATGCTGAAGATGTAAAGCACCTGAACGAGACCACCAAAGCCATCAGATCCTTACATGAAGATGTGTCCCACGAAACTCTGGACTCGGTGTTGAGGAATGATTCTGTCTCTCTGGTGCTTTCGCGTTTTACACAGTATCTTGATCATCTACGCAGCAACCAAGGGCAGCTGGCATCCTTCTGGATCTCCTTCATTGACATTGTAGGCGTTCTCCTGGATCTCATCCGAGGCTCACGAGAAGGAATCTGGTCTCTCCACCTGTCTGCAGTCAAGAGAATGATACCGTGGTGCTTTGCATACGATAAGCAGAATTACGCCAGGTATGATTAATAATTAAGCAGTAAATTGGTGATCATGAAATCATATATCAAAATTTCTTCCTCATACGCACCTGCACAATAATATTTTTTTTGCAGGTACTTGTCGCTCTATTACTGTGAAATGACAAGGCTTCCAGAGACGCACCCCGAGGTATACAAACACATGTTAGATGGCGGTTTCTCGGTTCAACTGGGTGACAGTAACCCCTTTGGACGTATTCCGGTTGACCAAACAATCGAAGAGACCATCAATAAAGACACACAAACAGCAGGTAGCAAATTAAGCTAAAACGTTACATTTCTAGCTGAACAAGTGCAGCAAGTGCACAAAATACCTGTAATGAAACAATGTACTTACCAAGGTTTTATATTACAGGTGGCACGAAAGGATTCTCTCTCAACCCTGGTGCAGTAAGTCGGTTCTACATGACAGCAGAGTATCGCAGCTCATGTCTACAACAACTACGTAAGATGACAGATGTTTCCGAGTCCCGTGTTCATCATGATTTGACATCTTCCCGTATTAAGAAAGATGAAGATGCTGTACAGTCTCTTGGAGATATTCTTTGACGCCAACTGGACGAATCTTTTCGAGACAGGCGAAACCGAGCTCATCAGTATCTCAACTGGTGCAGCTGCTCCACCAGATGTTTCTGCTGATTTGGTGTCTGCACAGAAGAAGGGAGAAGAAACGTACCAAAAATTCCAAGAGGATCGAATAGCGAAAGGAGAAAAATTCTATGAGAAGATTCCAAGGTTGAGCTTGAAGACATTTGACAGTATCAAGCAACGGAAAACCAAGAAATCCACAAACAAGGAAGTTGTTCTGAAGAGTGACAATAAGCTGTTCGGTCATATGGTCTTGGTTGCTTCATCAAGAAAGCTCGATATGAAAGAAGTCCTAAAGCATCCTCTAGGTCCTATCCCGTGGTCGTTAGCAAACACTGATGGGACACTGAAAAAGACAAATAAGGCAGCATTGGCAAGAAAGTTGGAAACTATGGCCGCACCTGCTGACCATATAGAAACCACGTCTGCATGTATCATTGACGGAATGACTATTGTACAGAAGATGAAGGGTGATAACCTAACGTTTGAAGACTTAGCGGCTCAGATGCTGGCATCTGTACTGAGAACTGCTGGTACGAGTGAGCGAATTGACTTGGTCTTTGATGTGTACCAACAGATGTCTATCAAAGCAGCTGAGAGGACAATGAGAGGTTCAGAAACAGGAATTCGATTCACCAATATCATCCCAGGTCACAAGATCCAAGAATGGCGACGCCTTCTTTCTTGTGGAGCTAGCAAGTAGAAACTTATAAGTTTCATTGTGAACCAGTGGAAAGAGCCAAAGATGAGGTTGAAAATTGGTGGCAGAATCATGTATGTTACATGCAGTAATCAATGCTTCAAGATCACCTGCGATGAAGTAACAGAGGAAAAGGATCTAAGCACATCCCAGGAGGAGGCTGATACAAGAGTAATCTTCCATGCCAAACATGCTGCACCAGCCATGTCCTCAATCGTCATAGTAGCGGAGGATACTGATATCATACTCTTATGTCTGGCCTTTCAGAAAGACATTGACTGTGCCATATATGTCAAGTGTGGTTCGACAACTCGCACGCGATTTGTCAGCATCAGCAAAGTGTCTGCAGCGCTGGGACAGGATGTATGCGATGGATTACTAGTATAGGCTTACATGCGTTTTCTGGCTGTGACACTGTTAGTGCTTTTAGTGGTCGTGGAAAGCTTGGTGCACTAAAACTGCTAATAAGCAACGACAAGTTCAGGGACGCTTTCACTAAACTGGGATCAGAATGGCAGCTGTCAGATGACGTTTTCAAGGTCTTGGAAGCATTCACATGCCGACTCTATGTCAGTCAGACTGATATCTGTGATGTTAACGAGATGCGGTACGAACTATTCAGGGTGAAAGATGGTAATGTAGAATCTGGTCAGTTACCACCATGCCATGACTGTCTTCATCTTCATGTAGTCAGAGCAAACTACCAAGCTGCTGTGTGGCACCGCTCCTTACAAGCTGAATCCCCAAACACCAAGTCCACTGGACAGCAAAGGTTGGGTATTGAGTGATAATGGAGACCTGATGATAAACTGGATGACAGGAGAGCCAGCACCAAACATCGTATTGGAGTTCCTGTCCTGCAAGTGTAAGAAGTCATGCAAACTGCCCCGTTGTCAGTGTATGGTGAATGGACTGCCTTGTACTCAGGCTTGTACTCTACAAGACTGTGACAATATGAAGGTTGACGAGGATCTCAGCGAGTACCAGCAATCTGACAGCGATAGTGATAGTGACACCCATTAAGTATCTGATAGTAAATATGATGAATTTGTGTGTACATCTATATGTAAGAGAAGGTTTAAAATACACATTGAGTACTTAAGATAAATTCTGAAAGACATGTTGACTGTGAGTTATGAATTATAGGATATTGACGACATTGTACATTCAATTTGTTACTTGTATGGTTATTATGCGCAGAATGATAAGTATGCCTTGCCAATTTTGCTATTAGGCGCACTTCTGTTTTTGGCATGATGGACGTTGAAATATTACAAAATAGTGTTTTAAGTATTAATTTTATCACAGTGATGATTGAATTAATTAAATGTGTTCAAAATACGCTATCTGGTTTATTATCAACATGGACCAATAGGATTGGCTATTGGCCGGTCCTTCTCTAGATCTCTGTTCAGCTACAGCGGCCCTATTAAGAACTGGAAGGTTCACTAAGTCGTAAACATTTGCACTGTTTAAATCTTGATTATATGTATTTTAAAAAAATACTTTTGTAAGAGAAATTTCAGATGTATGCAATAAACAATTGAAAAAATGCTTTCTTTCACTGAACAAATATCACGTTTTTTTCACCTACCCCACCCATATGAATATGGCTCTACTGAGCTTGAGCTGTGAGTTACAAATGTCCATCATGCCGTTTTGAGTTCCAGAAACATCCAGCTATCAGAAAATAGCAAAACTTTGAGGTGCCCTCAGATGGTACCAATTGACCCAAATTAAGGGATCAGCTCACGGACTAAAGGATTTTGCCCAGTTGCTCAGTTTGGTCGGACGACCAGGTCTTGTAAGAGTCTGGGTCGTTCCATATTCTTTCCATTTCCTAATGATGGAGCTCACTGTGCTCATGGGAACTTTCAACACACGATAAATTGTTTTATACCCTTCCCCAGATCTATGCATCCTCACAATTCTATCTCGGAGTTCTATGAACAGTTCCTTAGAACTCCTGGTAGAGTTTCCGCTCTGACATGTACTGTCAACTGTGGGAGCTCATATAGAAAGGTGTGTTTATTTCTCAATCGTGTCCAATCAATTGAATTGGCCACAGATGGACTCCAATGAAGTTGTAGAGAAATCTCAAGGATGATCATAGGAAATTGGATGCACCTGAGCTCAATTTGGAGTGTCTTAGCAAAGGGGTTTAATGCTTATATTATTGAGTCAAGGCATTTCAGCTTTTCATTATTAATGAT
Organism: Myxine glutinosa; assembly: GCF_964187855.1. Lineage (NCBI taxonomy): Eukaryota > Metazoa > Chordata > Myxini > Myxiniformes > Myxinidae > Myxine > Myxine glutinosa. The sequence continues at coordinate 216,420,352 of NC_136264.1, read as the reverse complement.
GTATAAATTTCTAAAAAAGAATTCCACTTTGACATTATGTGTAGATCAATGACAAAAAAAATCTCAATTTAATCTATTTTAAATTCAGGCTGTAACACAACAAAATGTGAAAAATAGGGGCAATACCCATGGGCGCTCACCTGGTAGAATAACACAGTATACTACACTGACTAAAGGTATTGAAACAGTATCACGGCATATAAAGCAAATTTCAATGGTTGCTAGGAGGCAAGGTAGCATGTAAAATTACAGTCGTGGCCAAAAATATTGGCACCCTTGCTCTTTTTTCAAATAACTCACAATTTTCTCTAAAAATAAGTTGAAATTGACAAAAGTAATTAGTCTCCACAATTCTTTATTTCACTGTTAATATTACAGAACCTTTGTTTTTGATTCAGAACTTAATATATCCTTTTAAATCGGGAAAATAAAAAGAAATGGCATTGACAAAATTATTGACACCCTAGACTTAATATTTGGTAGCAAGCACAGCCTTTGGACAAAATAACTGCAGTCAAGCGCTTCCGATGGCCATGAATGAGCTTCCTACACCGCTCTACTGGCAGTTTGTCCCACTCTTCTTGTGCAAACTGTTCCAGTTATCCCAGATTTGAAGGGTGCCGTCTCCCAACTGATGTTTTCAGATCTCCCCACATGTGTTCAATGGGATTTAGATATGGACTCATTGCTGGCAACTTCAGAACAGTCCAATCCAGCGTTTTGTCTTGAACCATTCCTGGATGTTTTTTGATGTGTGTTTGGAGTCATTGTCCTGCTGCAAGATCCATGACCTTCGACAGAGACCAAGGTTTCTGACACTGGGTTGAAAATTGCGCTCCAAAATGCCTTGGTAATCTCCTGATTTCATGATGCCATGCACACATTCAAGGTACCCAGTGCCAGAGGCAGCACAACAACCCCAAAAGATCACTGAACCTCCTCCATGTTTGACTGTAGGGAAGGTGTTCTTTTTTTTGAAGGTTTCATTTTGTTTTCTGTAAACATAGAGATGATGTGCTTTACCAAAAAGCTCTAATTTGGTCTCATCTGTTTACAGGACATTCACCCAGAAGGATTTTGGCTTGTTCAGGTGTGTTTTGCTGTGGGTGTGTTTTCCTCCATAGAAACCCCTTTCATTGAGTTGGCGACGGATGGTGCGAGTGGAAACTGTCGTACCGTGTGTCTGAAGGCCAGCTTGAATCTGTTTGGCAGTTGATTGAGGTGCTTTCTCCACCATTTTGAACAATCCTTTGCTGCAATCTTCGAATAAGTTTTATCTTGCGGCCATGTCCAGGGAGGCTGGCTACAGTGCCATGGGCCTTAAACTTAAACTGCTAACATTGCGTATAGTGGACACAGGAACATAAAGGTCTCTGGAGATGGACTTGTAGCCTTGAGATGCTTGGCTACAATCTTGAGTCTGACCTCCTCAGACAATTCTCTGGTTTTCTTTCTTTTCTCCATGCTCATTGTGGTACACACAGTGACACAAACCAGCAGAATAACTCCTTTTCTCCATTCAAACTGGTTGAATGAGTGATTTTTATATTGCAGGCACCTGCAACTCACTACAGGTGAGTTCAATTCCAAAGAAGGAGAATCACCTGCTTGAAATCTCATTATTTCTAACAACTTCTAAAAGGTGCCGATAATATTGTCCAGGCCATTTTAGGATTTCTGAGTGGAATAAGCTAAGATATAGTAGTTTTTTTTATTTTAGCTTTTTTTGTTTTGTTCCACTGCAAACCAAAAAAATACAAAAGTGGATACCAAAAGATTTTTTAATTTCAACAATTTTCTGGAAAAAATGGTGCATTATTTGAAAAAAGTGCAAGGGTGCTAATATTTTTTGCCACGACTGTATACGAAAGGAATCATAACACTTAAAACTAAACAACAGATATATAATTAAATAATCACTCACGGTCCCGATCAAAAATTTTTTTTTACGCCCGCGAAAAACTGCGATTATGCAGGACACGGCCGTGCAAACCACCCCGCCCCCACTCTGGAACTATGTTCCAGGTGAGCTAAAAAGTCAAGGGGTGTGAATACTGTTATGTTTGTGGGGGGTAGTGATACTGTAGACCAGGTATAATGTATAGATTAGTGTGCTCCGAATGTCGTGAAGAAGAAGAATCATCTTGATTACCTTAAGTAAGGAATTTGCGTCGACCGGACTGTCGTGTAAGCTTGTATATTCGTCCCCATCAGAGGAAATGAATGATCGTTTTAAGGCCATTTTCCCCGCTAGAGCAGGGGTTAGCCTTGCGGGCCCCATGACAATCATGGTTCCCTGTTTGAGGCAATGTTTTTATGGCCGGATGCCCTTCCTGACGCCAACCCTTGGTCACGCTCTTACGTTGCGCAGGGATACGGTGTACCTATTCTAAATCGGGGTACACACCGTGATCATTCATCCCAGCAGGGCCTGTTAATTAGCGAGGGATTATGGGTAAATGAATCCCCTGTATGTAATTGCCTCTGTTATTATTCCTTTATGACATACGCAGCACACACACCTAGTAAGAAATCACACATTTAAACACCCTAATTAAAAGCCAGGACATTGAGCGCTGCCGCTGATAATATTGATTTGGTAAGCTCACATGTCAGGCAGCTATGTGGAGAAACGCCCAAAGAGCAGTGATTGGCAAGGGGTTTTGATTGACGGGAAGGACTAGTAAGAAGGACTTGTTGATTGGTGAAGCACCACAGATGACGTCAGAGCCGAGGGTACAAAATAGTTGGAGCGGTGGACATCTTCCCCTACTCGTTCTGGATGCCAGAGCGGACGATTGTGTGCCGACATCTTCTCGCCCCTTCTGATTTGGACACCATCACAAGCGGCCGTGTTGGGAGATCTTGCTGGTGGTCGTGAGGAGGATGAGCCATGGACTTGGAACCACGGGTTTCCAAGCGGGAACGGCGAGTGGACAGGCGCGGCCCATTCAATTCGCGCGTGAGGCTCGGAGTGAAAAGATGCGCAGTGAAGCCTAACCCGCGCGAACGAGCGCACTTTCCCGCCAAAGACTGAGACGATCTTTGGCGATACCTGGCGAGACACACCAGCCGAGTTGAGCTAATTCCCCACAATAAATCGCACACATTTATTTTCGTTCTTTTTATTTCCCTTTGTTTGTGTGCAGGTCTGTGTGGAGGGTCCCTCAATTTAGGATTTTAGTTTTATTTACCGTGCGTTATTTTGTATTACCGGCATTTCTTTTAATAAAGCTGGCATTCATTTTTGTACAGTAAATCCTGAGTCGGCTCACATTAATTATTACAGGGTGATGACTGCCGGTGGGATCCGTGAAGGTAAGCTCTTCGGCATCCTGCCCCTCCCTTCTCCCCCTCCCTGCCTCCCCTCCCCCCGAAGGCACTGTAGATTATTTTTTTATCGATCAACATCATTTATCTAATGGAACTTCTACGATAGATAGATTTTTTTTTTCCCCATCAATATCATTTATCTGAAGGAACTGATAAAATCCGGTAAGCATGACTTGCAAATATAGAAATGTTTTATTTGCCATTTGAAATTCTGTTATCACTTTGAAAATAAATATGAAAATTATGAAACAAAAGTAAATCCTCAAGCCTGTGAGTTATATTCTTTAACAACTGCGTTGTGATGGTGGTGATTGGTGAGGTGTGAAAGTCAGGAATGCTATTGGCCCCGTCATTTTTGGCTTTACACTAGTTGAACATAAGCATTCTTAATTTCAATGAATCAACAACAACAATAAACATGGCACCCTGAAGAAAATTAATGAAATGCAATATTAAGCCTCATAAAACCTCCACGTATTAAGCAGACTTGCCGTGGGCAATGGAGAGAGAGAGAAAAAAAATACACGGGAAAAAAAAAATTCTTCCAAATAACTAACTAAATACATTTGTTTAAAAAGCCTCACTTTGAAATAACTTCCAAACCACTACGGCATAACTATCATGGGGTTATCAAAGAAAAGAAGACGAAGACAAAAACGAAGAAGAGGTTTGGAGCTGACCTTCTGCTTCTCACGGTAGTCCTCACCCTCAAACTTGTATACGCTGCAATCAGACTCCAAGGTGAAATTCCGAAGGGATGTCTCATCACCAACGCTTGCCAGTCGCTCGTTCATCTCAGCTGTCTGTAAGGAATAATAATAATAATAATAATAATAATGAAAAGTTGGGAAACTTGTTTTTTTTTTCAAATGGATTTGCAAAACATATATTTGCATACAGGAGGTAAAAAACGAGAGCAAGGCAAACATGGAGGAAAGGTAGAATAGTGGAATACCTAGGTGAGTGGGAGGAGAAAAGAAAATCACATAGATGGCTCAAACATTACAAGGAAGAGAATAAACAGAAGACTAAGTCTATATGGGTGATCATGAAGTAAAAAAAAAAAGAGTGACCCGCTTCTCTCCACGCTCCAGCAGGACGTCAATGTCTTCGTCTGTGATTTCGCTCTCACGTGACGCAAAGACGTGTGTGGCACCATGTCGGATCATCTGGAGCATCTCATCCTTGCCTATCTTGTTTGCCTGTTGATCGATGAGCCGACCTGTTTACCGCACAGTAAGAGTAAGTGAGTGAAAAGCACTATAGGTATCGGTGACGGAAGGATCCGGCCGGTACCACCATGTTTACCTTGCTGAATTACGATTGAATCAAGGCGGAGCTTCACCTCTGCTCGTTCTACAATGCGCTCCTCGACGGTGCTTTCCGTAATTAGACGGAAAACCCTCACCAACTTATGCTGCCCAATACGATGGGCCCGGTCCTGCAGCCAGTCAGCGATTCCAGCATCACCAACCAAAAGTATTGAATCGCTGAACATACACAGCAAATTGTAGCCAATCGGCATCAAGTATAGACAAAAAAAAAAAACATTCATCTTCGAGCATCAATGGGCCTACAACACACAATGCGGTACAATATTACAAAATATGGCATTATGCAGCCCCTACCATGGCCTGCAGGTCCACTTGAGGGTTCCAATCGGAGTCGTATAGAATGACAGCATCAGCAGTAGCCAAGTTGATGCCCAAACCTCCTGCTCTCGTACTCAGCATGAACACAAACTTCTTGCTTCTTGGGGCGTTGAAAGTGATGATCGCCGTCTAGTAAACAAATCGACAGAGTCAGGTCAATAAACAGGTCTGATCACCGTCGGTTAACCAATTTCCTCACTACGTCAAGGTTCTCTATTTTAGCAGCGTGGCCCCTCTCATGTGCACCTGTCTGTCCTCATGTCGTGTGTTTCCATCCAGGCGGCAGTAGTCGTAACCACGCCACATGCAGAAGTCCTCAAGGATATCCAACACACGTGTCATTTGACTGAAAATGAGAACTCGTGAACCTGCATGGATACAACGTTAAAGCATCACCTCAGTTGATTGGTCTGCCATTCAGCTTCTGAGCTCATCATCATATATATTCTCCGCCAGTCTGTCCTTCTGTCTGTCAGTCTGGGGAGAGCTTCCACAAAATCAAATTGCCGCCATTTTGTTCGCTTTCATTTTTCATAGTCGCTAAGATGGTTTAAGACTCGGTTGCAGCAAACGGGAAGAAAATCGGATGAAGATTGACGTTTTAAAAAAAATACCAGAGCTCGTTGATTGCTCACGACTGACGTTATTCCAATCACGATTGATTGCTCACGCGACTGCATTGCCAATATGCGTCGGCGTAGTGCCTGCTCCTGACACCGGGTAGATGCCCTCGTTAGCTGTCCTAAAAATAAACAGGTTTGATTTAAATCCCTTCAGTTGTTTTCAAGTGTCACATTTTCACCAGCCATGACAGGTTTCACATCGATCGGTGTAGAGGTTTCAGAGAAGGGTTTTTTAAAAAACATATTGGCTTTCAAGCTAATATGGCTGCCATACCAAAGGGCATATGACATCAAAAATGTACACCCTACATATGTATGGGTAGGGGATCAGGTTTATGAAGTTTCGTATTGATCGGATAAGGTTCGTTTTTCTATCCAATATTGCTGCCAAACCACGTGACCTACGACGTCATCTTTTTCAAACTATATGCAACAATGGTGTTGGATGACATTTGTAAAATTTCACCATGGATATGGTAAGCGGTTTCAGAAATATAATTATTTAATATTTTCCTTCAATCCAATAAGGTTGCCACACTATGTGACCAATGTGGTTATAAATTTAAGATTTCAATACAAATGTGTCATTCATTGATCATATGCATGAAATTTCAGATTTTTAGGATAAGGCATCCGATTAAAACATTTATAGCTGGTATACCACTTCAACCCTGGTGTTATCCCTGGTGTTGGGCTAGTGGCTAAGGTGCCGGCTAAGGATCCTAGGATCCTGGGTTCGAATCCCGGTCAATCGCTGAATTAACGCCAGGGGGGTTGACTCAGCCTGTCATCCTTCCGAGGTCGGCAAATTGAGTACCAGTTCACTGGTAATTCCCTGCTTGTCGTTAAAGGCGGCAAAAAGGGTTGGCGTCAGGAAGGGCATCCGGCCGTAAAACATTGCTTCAAAAAGGGGACCGAAAAACAACAACAACCACAGTTCCCGAAAAAGGCCAACCCCCGCTTGCGGGGAAAAATGGCCTCTAAAGGTGGTTTTATACCACTTCAACGATGATGTCATCATTATCATGCTTTTGTTCCCCATTGGGAGTACTAGACAATGTGCCAAGTTTCAAATTTTTCCATTCAGCGGTTTCCGAGAAATCTTTTTTAATTATTTGTGTTTAATCCAAGATGGCTGCCATAACACGTGACCTATGACATCACAATTATCATAAAAACATTCTGCATGAGTCGCTCCCACCCTGAAAGTTTTGTCTCAATCGGACATGTGGTTGCTGAGAAAAACTAGGTTTAGCCCATACGGATGGACAGATGGACGGACAACCTGAAAACATAATGCCTCCGGCCACCTGCTGTTCGTGTGATTGCATGTTCGACTGTCTCCCCTTTCCGTAGGCTGCTTCCCGCGCTGCATTTGAAAAGCTCAGCACGCAGGCAAAGCTCAACATTCACTCATCAGAAGACCATGATACCAAATGAGATACATTTTTGAAACGGTTTATTGAAAAAAATATTCATAGCAGTCGAAAGCTGAATTGCAAATATTTTACAAGAATACATACTCTACCGGTCAAAAGTTTTAGAACACCTCAATTTTTTCAGTTTTTATTGAAATTTACGCAGTTTAATGTCTCAATGTACTCTGAAATTAAGCAGAGAACAAATAAACAATCTATATAATTATAAAATTTAAATCTTGCGTGTTTGTGTGTAACATTCGATCGGTCCGGGGGCGTGGCTTACCCCTTTGAGAGAGTAGTAATATCCACCATTTTATTAACTCGCATAGCTTTGAGGTCTGTTTTGTAGGCCCGTGGTGTCTTGCTCTCTCTCTCAGTTTTATTTCAAATCAAATTCGATATATCATTTCATTTTTCACAGTCGCTAACATAGTTTTAGACTCGGTTGAAAAAAAACGGGAAGAAAATCCGATGAAAGTTTCCGTTTATAGAACGAAATGAATTCTGAAAGGCTTGTATCTTCAAGGCCATTGAGTCTGTCTCACGCCTTTATCTTCAATCTAACTCACCATATGATTTCATTTTTATCGATGGTTTTAGACTCGGTAAAAGAAATAATTGAGAACATTCACACACACACGGGAAATTGCAGAGATATATTTTAAAAATCGCGCCACGTTGATATACGAAAATACACCGCCTAAAATAACAGGCATACAGTATATATCTTCGTTATTTCATTCAACATTATTACCCGGAAGTAAAATATGTTTCAGGAAATTACCGAGAGATATTTCTTCGATTTTTAAAATTATTTATATGCGCATACACTTTAAATAGGTTTATTTGAAATCTTTAATTTTCACAATGTCATTTATTTGTCATTTGATGATCGGCAAAACGATAGCACAAACACAATACTATTTGCAGGAAGAATGTCGTATCAACCCTCCGACGGCGCTACGGACGCGGACAACGAATCACACCTCACGTCTATGGACGCGAATAGCAACATCCGCACGAATCAGTCATCAATGATTTTCATTGACGCGCCTGGAGGCACAGGGAAGACGTTTCTTATTAACCTGATTCTCTCTAAAGTGAGAGCGAGTGGAGAAGTTGCCCTTGCGGTGGCCTCATCTGGCATAGCTGCTACCCTCATGCCTGGTGGAAGAACAGTGCACTCAAGGTTCCAAATCCCTCTGACACCGAGGGAAGATGGCGTATGCAACATCGATAAAAATTCCACTATCGCAGACCTCTTTCGAAGTACAAAACTCATCGTGTGGGATGAGTGTCCTATGATCAGGAGAGAGAGTTTCGAGGCTGTGGATCGCACGTTGCGTAATGTATGTGACAAAGACGAGCCTTTTGGAGGGATCTTGACAATATGCTGTGGTGATTTCCGTCAACTTCTGCCCGTGGTGAAAAGAGGGTGTGATGCTGACGTTGAGAATGCGTGCATAAAGAAGTCCTACTTATGGCAGAGCTTTGGAATGTTTCACTTGAGAACTAATATGCGACTGACCGACGGAAGTGGGCAGTTTTCAAGATTTTTTTCTCGACATCAGCGAGGATAGAATCGAGAAAAATGCGGATGATGAGATAGATTTGCCAGAGGATATACTGCTGACAGCGAGTGGGCTCGATGAGTGCATCGATACCATATATCCATCATTCGCCAATCCGATGGAGGTTTTTTCAGCAAGGTCTATATTAGTGCCCCTCAACGATATGATGCGAAACATCAATTCAAGATGCATCACAAGGTGCTAGCAAGGAGTATGCTGCGTTCAACAGTGTGACTGAGGGTACTGATGCGACGCACTTCCCAACGGAATTCCTAGATTCCGTTGAAGTCTCGGGATTGCCGCCGCACAACCTCGAGCTCAAAAAAGGATCCCCTATCATTTTGATGCGGAACTTGGACCCTCCGAAACTTTGCAACGGGACGCGCATGATTGTTGAGGACATGCTTCGAAATATTATAGTTGCGAGGATCATAAGTTCAACGTTTGAAGGCGAAACTGTAATGCTCCCTCGGATCCGACTAAATCTGTCGGAAGCTGAGGATATCCCTTTGCAGCGCTGCCAGTTCCCCATACAATCCTGCTTCGCAATGACGATCCATAAGGCGCAAGGGCAAACTATGGAGAATGTGCTGGTCTACCTGGAGAAACCGGTCTTCCAGCATGATCAGCTGTATGTGGCGCTCAGTCGAGGGAAGAGGAAAGAGAACGTGCGAGTTTATGTAAATGGAGGATCGTCGACAAAGAACATCGTCATCAGAAGTGTCCTCTGACAACAAAATCGTGGTAGTCCACGGGTCGCGTGTTTTTTCTAAAAAAAAAAACTAAAAAAAAACGTGATCGGAGATAAGGGCCGAAATCACGTGTCACAGGTAAGTGATTTAGAACGCTGGAGAGGTGAGCCTTATGGCTTGCTGGCCCAAATAATCTCCCTGATGATGTCCAGCATTCGCTTTAGTTCTATTCTCATATCTATTCAAACTGACATTGACCCAACGGGTCATGGGTCGTCTAGTTGGAGATAAAAAAGAAATCATAGAATCATTTTGTTTAACAAATTTTTATTTTTATTTTTGACTCAGCAAAGCAGCCACCTTTTGCAGATATAACCGCCGAACACACTCGTGGCATTCTTTCTACAATGGAAATCAAATATTGTTCGGGAAGTTCTTTCCAGCACTGTTGCAGAAGTTCCCACAAATGTGTTGCACTTGAAGGTTGCTTTGCTTTCACCCTTCTGTCCAGTTCATCCCAAACCAGCTCGATGGGGTTTAAGTCTGGAGACTGTGCTGGCCATTCCATGATTTGAAGCCTACCGTCTTTTTCTTTTCCTCGAAGGTAGTTTTGACATAGCCTGGAGGTGTGTTTAGGGTCATTATCTAGCTTTAGGATGAACCCCTGACCAACTAGGCGTATACCAGAGGGCACATGAGCTATAGATTTATGGGGTATGGCTGAACAAGCTAGCCCGGGAGGGTTAGGTTATTGTAGGGATCTAGGGATGACCATAGGGACGAGATTTAAGTAGGAACATTGTACAAATAGTGGGGACGTAGCAGATTAGTTGGTTGATAACGACGAGGGATGTGCATAGTGTAAGGGATGACTGGGAAGCACGAGTAATAGAAGGGTAGTAGTTAGCTAGATGATGCTGTGTGTGTGAAAATGTATTGGAGGAGTATTGAGGATGTGTGTCATTATATGGATGGAGTGTATGGCTTGCATGGTGGCAAGTGCATGAATGGTATGGAGTGGAGTGTGGAGTGTGGAATACGTGGAGTGGAGTGTATGGTGCGAAGGAGTGGATGGGGGAAGGATGGACCCCTTTCACGAGTACCCGGGGAGGGTAGTTTAAGAGTAGGTAGAGGGTAGAGGTAAATTGTGGTTGGATATTGGCATCTGTGGTGCGGGTAGTCGCACAGAAGTGTTGTGTTGGGTGCATTAGTGAAATGAAATTGGCTGGGCGTGTGGCCTGTTAGTGTGTGTGATTGGTTGTGCACTCCGCCACTGTTAGTCTGTCGGCCAAGTGAGGCCGCAGGTAGGCTCTGGGAGCCAGTAGTAGTTCAATGGGGCCCGGGATCCCAGGAGAGGACCCGGGTAGCTCGACGCCAGAGAGGGCGGTAGGGGGCGAGAGAGCCAGAGGGCCTTCCCCCAGGTAGGTTAGAGTGAGGAGCAGGTAAGCTCGGGAGGCAACTGCAGTGGCGGAGGTGCGCAGGTAAGTAGACCTGCTGGTGAGCCACACGACCCAGCCCTGAAATTGTGCGAGGGCACAGGGAAAGAATGGGGGGAGTGAGACCCCAAATTGGTGAGTGCCACAGTATGTTCAATGGGAATTGGTTTTTAGAACCGCATAGAGTAAAGATGGCCAATGGTTTTGCAGGGAAAGACCCCGGGTAGAGTAAAAGTGTTAATGTCATTTAGAAGGTAGTTTAGGATTGAAAATCTCTTCGCACCATCTGCATCCACTCGCTGAGGTGAGAAGACTCCACACCAGTTTTAGCAGATGTTTGGTTGGTTGTGAGACGAATCGTGACGTGGGTGGGACATTGTGTTTAATTGCATCTCTTCCTCCTTAGGAGGGATTGATGACCAATTTGGATTAGGGAAGATATGGGAGACAAGACAATAGCGACGAATTTGTAAATTGTGTAGATACGGGGAGGGGCAAGGGGGTAGTGTAGGTGACATGGGGGGGGGGGGGGGTGACGAACGGTAGGGACGGGCTTTCTCAGCTCGCTCTCCCACGCCCTTCATGTTGCATTGCCTTGTGTTGATGTGTACCCTTGCGCCCTTGCACCCCGCTAGCCCTGCTTTATCTTCCTTCCCCACTCATGGACCGTGGTCTTTGGGTGCTGAGGGGAAAGTGTGCAGGTGTCGCAGTTGTGTGCCCGCACCCTCGCTGCTTGCCTGCCTGGACCGGTACACCACCTATGGACCACACGTTCTGTGGCCTAGCCCACTTATGGACCACACGTTTTGTGGCCGAGCACCACTTTATGGACCACACGTTCTGTGGCCTGGCATCTCTGCTGGAAATCGACCTTTGCTGCCAGCGACTTGCTTGTGGACCACGGTCAAGGTGGCACCTATGCCAAGCAGGTGGGCCACCTTAGTTGGCCCCTGCTGGCCTTAATTTAAAAAAAAAGTGGACGCGGTTTGTGCCCTTTTTATTGATTAAATAGGCCGCAAGAAAGAACATCAAGACACCAAGAAACATCGGCCCAGCAGCCATCGGCCCAGCAGAGAAGACGCGAGTTCATTTATTTAAAATGTATGACTGTGCATTTGATGGTGCTTTTTATGCTTTTTAGTGCACTTTATTATTTGATTGTGCATTTCTGTGCATGTGGGTATGGTGTATCGGTACAGTGCAGTGCATAACCTTTTCTCTTTTCAAAAGTTTCTGCTTTTGTTTCCCAAAAGACAGGTCCTGGGTTCGAGTTTTGTAAATAATCAAATTAATAGTAGTCTTGTAAATAATGCTCCCCACCGGCTAAATGTGTAGTTTGAAAACCATTCCGCAATTCGGTTAGTCTGTGGGCATGAGTCTGCCAGGTAGAATGAAACGCAGCAGGCGGGACATATCTAGTTTTAAAAATGTCACACTCAGGGTGAGGTTAATATTAGAGGGTAACTACATCTACGTGTCACACTTATTGTTAAAAAATCATTTCCTTGTTTGTCGGCCCGGGCCGGGCCTGGAGGAAAGGAGGGTGCAGTGTTGCGGTTTTTAGAACCCTCAATTGTAAATAATAATCCCTTGTAAATAATTCCCTGTAAATACTCCCATTTGGTAAAGGTTAAAGGTCGCACCCTAGTTAGTCCATATTGCAACACGTAGCTCACCATAAAACCTTTAGTTATTTCCTTAATATGTGTTTAGGTAAGGCCATGTTCCCATTAGTTGAATCTGCGTTGCATTAATCAAATAACATAGGCCCTATTCTGTACATTTTACCACTCTCTCTCAAATTGGTGTTCCTCGCTTTAGGTTGTTCGCTGCCTCGATCCAAACGCCATTAAGCACACGGTCAAGCTGGAGAAGAAGGGCGGAGCGCCGGGAGAAGGTGTGGCCCCCTGGCAACTGGCCGTCAAAGGTGGAGCCAAGGAGCCCTCATCAACCAACCAGGGCTGAGGTGAGCCCGCCGATGGGCGTGTCCCCATGAACCGCGGCTTGATCGCGAGCGTGTAATATAAGCGCTAGCGCAAGCCTTTTCACAGAGTTGAGTTGGAGTAAGAGAGAGTCACGGAGGCGAGGAGACAGAGACTCGGGGTAAGGCGCAAGGTACGAGTGAGAAGACTGCGCTGGGGAACCCCTTTTTGCATGAACTGCACGACCTGTACGAGAGAGAGAGAGTGGTTGACGTAGTACGTACACGTCCCAGTTTCCCCCACTATATTCGTAAGGTCCGGTCGCGCACCAACGCCACGAGGGCCCTTACCATTCTTCGCCGCGGACCTGGAGCTTGGACCGGAGCGGATCCCCTCGCTTGGACAACCTGCCTGGACCTTCCTCCCCTACCCATCACCCTTCCGTGTAAGTCTGTTTGTTTGTCCTGGGGTATAAGTTAAGAATGTATGGTTAAGCTTGCTCTGAGTCTTCTTCTTCTTCACCTTGTACATTCTCCCCTTTCGTTTCCTCTTCGGGTTTTTGTACGTACTTAATAAATCTTTGTTCTTCCTACTTTTTGGTTTCCTCTCCATCGATCGCTTTAGTGATTTCCCTAATTGAGTACCTGTGGCACGATATCAGAACCGCTCAGAATCGGGTTAGTCTTTTTGCTAACGGCTCGAATCGCGGATTGTTAAACCGCTCGGCAATTTCCATCTGTCCGTGATTCGAGCGGGAGTTATCTCCTTGCTTTGCAGAGAGATTGGCACTCAGGTATTTGGGACTCCATTTTGACCAATCACCCTGGCCAATCTCGACCACAAAGGAGCATTATAATTTCCAGGATCGGGCGACGGCCAGCTTAAAAGACAAGGGGATTAACCCCCCCTTGGTAACGGGAGTGCCGAACCCCGAATCCGCAACAATATATATATATATGACTAGCAACAGCTCTGTCAAGAGTGCAGAGACTATTGGTTCCCATTCAGCCTTTTCTGCATCTTTACCCCAACAGATGTCCCACTGTGGCAAGCTCCTCATTCTTCTTTTTTACTCACCCTGTTTCCGTAGGTTGGAAAGCAACTTGTCTAGGACAACCATTTTGCCACTGTTGACCACCAAGTGACTGTCAGTGGTGTATGGTGGGCCTGGCTCTGCCCCATCAAACAGGTATGGATGGTTACAACATTTCCGTAGCTGCATGAGGATGTTTGGCAATCGCATCTTGTCCATCTTGCCTGCGGAGTTCAGTATGTCGATGTCCTTCATGAGAATACGCGTGTACCTGATATTCAGCACCAACACAAAACGGTGGCCAGCAATATAAAGAAAAACAAGTGGCCAATCCTGTCAAAGCTGAGCAGCCAATCATAAACGTACAGGTAGGAGGAATTTTAAACAACTGAACTACCGTTATCCAATTTTACTGCAAAACTTGGAGACTCAAAGAATATCAATAAGTATTAATTTTCTTTTGGAATACAGCAAAGTAGACCATTTTAAATTAAATGAATGCTTCTTGTGCTCATTCATTTAATTTAAAACTCGATGACAATGTAGACACCATTATTAATTTGAAAGTAAACAAATGTCACGGAGAACTGTCATTATAAACGCTCACCATTCCCTCTGCATCTTGCTTAGGCCGACATACACCTTCACCTCCTTCTTTGGTGGTAAAGACTTCTCGACCTCTGCTTTGACACGACGAAGTAAAAACGGCCTCAACAGCTGCAAGAAAGAGTACCAGGATATCTCAGTTGGTAGCATACTCACCAGTCGGACTTCAATTACATTCGATACCTGGCAGGGCCTAAGGACTAAAAATTACAGATCTGATGCAGTACCAGAGCATTGCGCAAACAATCCTTCTGAGGGGAATGTAAAACCAGCTGTCTCGCCTAGATTTTGAACGTTCGCATTCCATTACATCTTTCAAAAAGAGGAGGCCATTGTGTGCTGGTATGCTGGACAAATTCCTTGTTTGGTGTTTAGCTGCATATTTAGTTTAATCAGAGGTGGGTCTGAGTATGAGAACATGAATTTGGCACAACAATAATGGCTTTATCTGACATCATACAGTTATGGTGTGAACTAAGGCTGGGACTGTGTACGTGTGCACGAACATGTGCATGGAAAATGTTATAAATGTGAACAAAAATCTGTAAACGGGTACACACTCCGTTGCTAACCTATACTGTAAAGGGAGCCGGCCTCCAAATCCAATCTCCATCAATCCGTCTATTAAGGCCGGGATTTATGCCACCAGCCTATCAGATCAGTCCCCCACGCCCTCCTCCAACCCCGGCACTGGAAGGCTGAAGAGAGGCGGGGCCTGCAATTTTTTACATTTTTAAAATCACCGCCATGTTGTTTATAGCCGTTTTTTTTCAAACAGATACGTATTGGTGGCTGCATTCATGAGCCGTTGTTATTAAGTTACTTTGATTGGAATTGAAAATTCATGCCTTTTAAATAGAGACTGAAGGAAATATGAAATCAACAGCCATCTGGCATACCGGTCCAGCAAGAAAAGCACTGTATAATAATAAGCACATATCTGCTATGCCGTTTTTTCAAAATTACGTTATTTTAAATTATTTTATGTATACATCTTTACTCTTTCTCATAATATTCGTCGGTGAAAGCTGAAAAATAAATGGAACGTAATTACTGGTGGAGAAATATTTTAATTTCCATTGGACTAAATGTTTGTTGTCATGACTTGGTAGATTTTAACGTTTACACAGGCACATGATCAATAAACACACTGTGTACGCGTTTAACAAAATACACGGATATGCACAGGCCTAGTGCGAACTCTATGAGTAGTCTTTATCTTAACCTTCACAAATCCTTGGATATTGTGTGGGAAAGGCCTGGATTCATTTTCAGACATGAAGCATGAAAATTAACTGGTCTGACAATTGGAGCATTGTGACCAATTCTCGAGGTTAGTACTGAACAAAGAATGGCATATTTTTCTCATGAAGCGACAGAAACCATTCAAACATATGGAAGAAATCCTTTGTAAATGGGGACAAAAATCTAATCTAATTTCCAATTAATTTTTGAACTACAGGGAGCGTCTGTGACAAGCGAGTCCGAGAGGCTTACCGTGTGCAAACGATCAACAACGTTATGATCATCCAGGCAGTGGTTGGTGTCAAACCATGAGTCAAAATCCTGAGGAAGGGTGTAGCAGGGGTCACAGAGTAGATGATAACAAACGTGATACCAACACAAAAAATAATGCACGGTGAATGAGCCTGGTCAAAAACATTTCCCCCTCAAAGCCTAAATAATTGCCTTTGGCAATTGTGAGTGTCTGACTCAGGAACTACTTGAGCACCACTCGTAACTCTGGTTCATCATTCAGTAAGCTCTAGAGCAACACCAAACACTCTCAAGTAGATCAGTGTCATCCCTTCTTCCCTTTATAAGATACTCTGCAACATCTCTGCAAAGTGAAAAAAGCAAGTTATAAATGCTGAACTGCAGACACGTGTGATGCTCACAAGCATTCGAAGGCCTTTTGCATGTAGATTGAAATGTCAAGCTTCTGCTTCCTACCATAACGTTAACATACTCTTCCCACCTACCCAAGTCAAACAGGTATAATGTAACATGGGTACATACGTGCACATCACATTGTGGATTTTTTTTTTTTTATCATTAGTTCGTGGATATAAATGAATAAACAAGAAGACGTCATGCGGAGCACGATACTTGCAAAATCCACCCTCCACCCCCAAGAAAAAAAAATTCCATTGATACAGCAAAATGTCCATTTCATCAAGATTAAAATTGACAATCTTGATCAAACCTCGGGTCAATAGGAAGAAAAGTGACGATTTTTCAGATGAAAAATGATTTTGGAAGGTTGACCTTGTGTTGACCTTTGACCTTTTGATCTCAAAAATAGTTAGTTTCCCTATTTAGTGACACAATGTGCAAATGCTGTTCAATTTTCAAGTCAATCAGATGAAAATTGAGGATTTTAAAAACTTGGCCTATGTTGACCATTTGGCCTATGTTGACCTCAAAAAAATACTTGGTGGTTGAATTCAGTGACCAAATATGCAAGTCCTCTTCAAATTTCAAGTCAATCGGATGAAAATTGAGGATTTTAGAAATATGGCCTATGTTGACGTCAAGAATACTCGGTGGTTGAATTCAGTGACCAGATATGCAAGTCCTCTTCAAATTTCAAGTCAATCGGATGAAAATTGAGGATTTTAGAAATTCAGCAAAGTTGGTGACCTTTGGCCTATGTTGGCCTTTTGACCTTTTGACCCCAAAAACAATAGGCTTCTTGCTTTTGACCAACTCTACCATTTGGTGAAGTTTCGTGAAGATTGGTTCAAAATTGTGACCTGTAGGCCGGTGACAAACAAACAAACAGAGAGACAAACAGACAGACAGACAGAACCACAAACGCAACCGACCAATATACTTGAAAAATCTTCGATTTTGCAAGTAATAAATGATTTCAACATTGTGTGCTGTACAACCGTTGCGCACCTATTCCCTTGCATTACACTTGGCACATTCTCCGTAACTTTACTCTTTTGTGACACTTGATATCTGCACAGCAATGCAGCAGGTTGTGAACTCGCCTTTTGTGTTGCTTGCAGATGAGAAGCACAGTCACATGAATTTGACACAACTGTGAAATTTGTCAGCCGTGAAAGTGATGGCATTAGAGGTCGTATGTGCTGGGATTTTTGTTCAGATGCACCTCATCCGCATTGCTTATGTCTTTCTAAAGATGAACAAAAGGAATACGAAGGTGCCTCACATGAAGCTACCTGGTATTTCACTGTTGGGCCTTTAAAGGCTGTCGACCCACATCTTGAAGATAACCTGGAGACGTTATTTGAGTCGGACTCTCGACAGAGATCACGTTATGTGGATGCACAGATCTTTGCTTTCAGCAGCAGTCCATTTATTGGTTCACGAGTTATCAAACAGAGTGACCACTATATTCGTCATGGGTGTGTGTCTGTCTGTCTGTCTGTCCGCAGCATAACTACCCGTTTATAAAATCCGATCTCGATGAAACTTGGGTGGGAAGTTGATATCATGATCTAGTTGTGTCCTGCCGAGAGTGGGCGTATTGCGCCCATTGTGGGTGGAGTCACGCCCGAAAAAGATGTCTTTTTAGGGGGTAATCGAGTTCAAGCTACATCTTCTCCGAGGGGTTTGGTGGAATCTGACAGGGGTTTCGGTATTTGGTTAGGCCAATGTCATGTGTCTAGCCCTACGGAGCTCGATTTTTCCTTTTCACCCCAAGGTCAAGGTCACAAGGTCACGAAATTTAGAAAAGTCGATTTTGTAACAAGTGTCATTTCCTCCAAGCTCATTGGCTGTGTTTGTCTGGAGTCAAGTAAGATGTTGTTGGTGTGTGTGTGTGTGTGTGTGTGTGTGTGTGTGTGTGTGTGTGTGTGTGTGTGTGTATTCCATTGCTATCTCCTATGTGGGTTTCAGAAGATGGAACGGAGCCCTCCGAGGTCCCAAAGTATCCACCTCCTCTTCGGTAAGGGATCACGCTTCATGGACCAAACCGTTCAACTTTTTCAGAGTTTTGTTCTAAGGGCTCTTTTCAGGATCATCACCAAACCCCGCATTGCCTCCAGTTACAGTTCATTTGTGGTAATATTCCCGGGAATGGTTTTTAAAATCTCAGTGAGGTTCTTCTTCATCATTCTTGTTCCCCAATTATCACTGGTACAATTGTGATGCTCTTCAGCTTCCAAGATCTCTTGACCTCATTTTTGAGGTCCTGGTATTTGGTCATTTTCTTCATTTCTGTGTTGTTTCGGCCATAATCGCTGGGTACTGATATCTCAATCAATGCTGTATTTTCCTTTTTGTTCCTGAGTATAACGTCCGGACGCAATGCTTTGTTTTCTATGTTCAAGCTCAATGGAATCATCAGGTCGTACGTGAGCATGACATCCTCATTTTCAATGATTGCCCTTGGTTCATGCTTCCATGAGTTTTCAGGAACTGGATTGTTAAAATTTTTGCAGATATGCCAATGAATCACTTTGCATACTTTGTTGTGCCGTTGTGTGTAAAGTTGTTCTGATAATAGTTTTTTGCATCTCGAGAACAGGTGACTAGTACTTCCTGTTTTTGTCTTGCAGAATCTACACTTGTCCGTCTGGCTGTCTGACCATCTTTTTTAACGCATTGGTGTAGTGTCCTTGATCTTGGGCATTTATTACGATTCGTTCTCCGTCCCAGTTGAGCTGACCTCTTCTTAGCCATTCCAATGATCCTTCTTTAGTTAGGTCCAAAACTTCAATTCCGTGACCATTTTCTGGCTAGTAAGGTTTGACGATTGATTTGACTTCTATTGACATTTTATAACAAAAATAGCCTCTATGTCCCTCCCAAAAATCCCGGCATTTTTCACCAGAGGCCCGAATCCAAGATGACCGCCGGCACTATCTTGAAAAATTAAGTTTTGAACCAGAACACCTAGAATCACGTACAAAGACACTTTTTTGGGTAATTTGACCACGAGGATTCCGAATCTGACATTAGTTTGACGTTATGACATTATTTTGACCCAGAAATCCAAGATGGCCACCATCCAGTAGAGCGAAAATGCAACTTTTAAATGGGAGAACATATGATCATGAATTAACACATTATTTTGGCTAAATCTATACTGGCCACGGAATTGAGGTCCTGATTAGTGAATTGCTATTTTCTTGTTTTTTATTTGTCTGTGTGTGTAATGTCATATACTTATTTCTGTCTTTCCAGGGAGTATACGAGCGAATGAGACGGCACTGAGAAGCGCAGTATTCAGAAGATAGCTGTCAAGAGAATGTCCACCGTTCCGTGTGTCCTCCAGTGTGGCGGGCTTTGCAATGAAGCCACTGATGTCGTTACCTCCGTTGAGAGTTGAGAAAATCTCAAGAAAAAAGCCCTGTTATGGAGTGGTCTTGACAAGTTCGGAGACGTTTATGCAACAGTCAATTGGGATAATGGTCCCGGCAGACAATGTGTCCATAAATCATGTAGGCTGACCTTATGGAATGCTAATAAACTGGAGCAGGCCAAGACAAGACAGAAAAAACGAGAAGTCAAGGAATGCCAATCTCATTCTTCATCCATGTCTGAGGCTTTCCCCCCGGCTGCTTCTCCACCTGCCAAGCGGCTGCGATCAAGTGTAGAAGGGCTGATACATGAAAAAACAAAATGTGTCTGGTGCTGTAAACCGGAGTCGGCAAAGCACCCAGAATCAAAGCTGTCCCTGATTTCGTATGATAATGCATGGGCAACGTTCAAGAGTCACACGGTGGCCCTCGAAGATCAGAGCATGTGAGACAGAATCAACTGTGTGATCGATTATGCAGCTGATGACCCATATGCGATTGAGATCAGATATCACAACAAATGCTGGTTGAAATATGTGCGTAGTTACCAGAAAATGAGTGAAGATGACAAACTCCCACGCATGCACAATGTCAATCTCCGTGAGGCTCAGACTATCTTCTTTGACCACATCAGAACAGTTATCTTTGAGGAACGTGAGCTAAGGTCACTACAGAGCCTCCTCAAAGACTACAGCTCTATCATATCTCGGTATGGCTTCTCAACATCCAGCATCAAGTCATCCTTTATCAAAGATATCCTGACCCGGGAGTTTGAGGGCAAGATCGGCTTCCACTCCCGCCCTCAGAGAAACCAGAGCGACCTAGTCTATGACACGTCTGGGGGTGGTTCATATGTTGAAGCAGCACTCTCCGCCATCGGTGTTAGCAGTGAACAACTGGTGCACAATGTGGCTAAGCGGCTCAAGGATGATGTCAAGTCAATCAAACCCATCCCATGGCCGCCAAGAGTCGAGGAGCTAGAAGAGGAGGAAGAGCTCTCGCCTCTCATGGTGCAGCTGCTATCTGCTTTGCAGGGGAAGAAGGAGGTAGATCTGTCTCCCAGCACACTCTCTCTCACCTCTCTCATCACGCAGTACATTACAAAGCGACCCACCACTACCGCCATCAATGCCACCGTCACCCTTCATGGGATGACTCGCAGCAAGGAGCTTATTGACTCTTACTACAAGCTGGGCATGGGGATCAGCTACCCGAACGTGCTTCTCCTACATGACCTCTGGACCATGCATGACCTCGAGCGATGTTTGATCTGTCCTGATGAGATCGCTGAGGGAGAACCAAGCATTAGTATCATTGACAATGATGACTTTACCAACGACACGTTGACAGGAGGGGGTACTGCACACCGCTGTAACTGGATGTTTCTGCAGCGTCTAGAACGTCTTGTACCGGATTATGAGGCTAGCATCCAGGATGAGCAAACACGCATCACAGACGCAAAGACTGTGTCACAGGCACTAACTGAGAAGGCATCTGAGATGCAGGTAGTTAAGCCGTATAGGACGATAAAACGTGGGGAGCCTCCCATCCGGCCAAAGCCCACTATGTTCTCATCAAGTACAAAGCATCAGTGCAAGCGGAGCATTTTTCATGCCCTTGCTCGTGTGGACGTGGATGGTGACCGCCCTGATGCAGCTGAGCAGGCTATCCCTTCATACAATGGGTTTTATGCTGGTTTAAATGCGGAGCAAGGGAAGAGCAAGGCTTATTTTCATATGTCCTACAATCAACCGCCCAACAAGTCAGTTGTGAATGACATCATGGACAAGCTTTCTATCATCATTGCCACCAAGCACATGCCTTTCGCCTTCTTCGTGGGAGATCATCCCGTGTACGTCCTCATTACCCTGCTCAAGGCCGAGAACCTAAAGAAATACCATGACATTGTGCCCTTTCTAGATCCATTCCATACACAGTGTGTGATGATGAGTGCTATATACAAGCGCTACAACGGGAGTGAGTTAGGAGATGTACTCGTGGCAGCAGGAGTTATTGCCGAGGGCTCCGTTGATCGTGCGCTGAAAGGTAAGCATTACAAAAGGGGGCTGCGTTGCTTGAGGCTTATGTATGAGGCGCTCATGAGTCAGCTGGTGCAGGAGAGGCTCGTGCCCTGCCTGGCTGATGAGACGAGGGAGAACCTCGAGTTTCTGAGAGATACTAGTCTTTCCCAAGAATCCCGTGCTGCTGCTCATGCAGCACTGGAGGAGGATGCTGACCTGGACAGCCTTATCACTAACTTATTCATCCATGTGGAGGCCAGTGACATGGCAGACTACTGGAGGGACTTCCTGTCCATGACAGATGCACTAATGCAGAATGTCCACGCAGTCCATATCTGTAACTGGGACGAGTACGTCAGCTCTCTGCGCGCCATGCTGCCATGGATGGTAGCGTACGACAACAATAGGTATGGGAGGTGGCTATCTGACTTCTGGGCAATGCTGACAAATCTCCCTGCTGATCAGGTCACCTTCCTTCGTACTGACTTCGCTCAGTCCATCACAGGCAACCCCTACTCCAACATGGCCTGGAACATGTGGATCGAATGCACCATGAACAAGGGCAGCAAAATGAAGTCTGGCTGGCTCTCCATCCTCAAGAATGAGAAGCAGCTGCTGGTGCACTCCAGAAATGTGAACAATGTAGCCCAGATCCGGGCGGCTCATAATGCCCTGGCCAACCGAAAAAAAGCCAAGAGGAAGCACATTGAATGTGGCCCAAAACGAATGCGAGAAGATGAGCAGTGCGTGCAGGACCTGGTAGCCTGCATACATGAGTTTGACTCCTTTCCATTCGACCCATCCTCACCCACACTCCGCACCCTACAGTCAGCCATGCCTGCCTCTAATGAGCTCGTTGTGGACTTCAATTCTGCCCATGCTGCAGGGGAGGAAAAGTTGACCAGCTTCTTGCAGGAGCAGGTATTCAGGAAGAATACCTCCCTTCATGCACCTGTCCCTCTGAGTAAACGCTTGACATTTGCCAAGATGCCAGACACGGAGAAGCCCAGGGAGTAACTCAAAACGAGAGCTGCTGAAATGGAGCAGAATGCTCTCAAGGCAGTGATCAACCTGGTTGAGGTCAGTCATCTTGTGGACCTCACTGAGTTGCTGGAACATCGTGTTGTTGAGGAGTGTGTGGCTTTATTCAACTCCAACGGAACATACAGGAAGACACAGAAGAGTAAGCTCATCCAGAAATTCTCTCTGCAATCTGTAGATCTGCAGGAACCCTACACCGCTCTCATCGACATGGGCATGATTTGGAGGATGGCAACTCCATCAGCAGAGGATCGACAGACGCAACATGGCACCCCATACAAGTGGTCAGACTATGTCCACAAGGTCTCTTCCATCATCCTTGCCCGCCATGGTGATGCTGAACGTATCTTCTGTGTGAATGACCCATATGACACACCATACTCTACTAAAGATGACGAGCGAGACCTGCCAGTACAGGGTAAAGCACATATACCCAACACCTACATGAAATTGAATGACCCCTTCCCTTCTGCCCAAGCATTCAAAACACTTCTATGTAGCGTCAGCAACAAGGGGCGGATGCAAAAGCTGATATGCACCTACCTGACAGACCTTGCAGAGAGTGTTGATGCAGAGATTGTCTACTCTGTTGGCTCCCACTGCACCAATTTGTCAACCCAGCAACCAATGGAGAACTACAGCTTTGACCAGTCTGAGGCTGATACTGTCCTCTTTTCTGCTTACGCAGTTCTGCGTGAATCAGGCTACAGTGGCCCTGTTGTCATTGATACCGCTGATACCGATGCCTATGTCGCGGCAGCAGTCATCTCGCAGCAGTCATCTCGCAGCAGCTGCCCGGAAAGCTCTGTATCAAGAGGAAGAAGGAGACTATCTTATGTCATGGCCTGGTTAATGACGAGATGGCAGACTGTATTGTGAAGCTGCACTGTATGACAGGCTGTGATGCCAACTCAGGCTTCTATGACAAGGGTAAGAAGTTGGTGTATGACCGGGTGGCGAAGAGCCCTGTGGCTCGACGGCAGCTCTCGCTGTGTGGAGATAGCCTTGACCTTGAGGAGGAGGTGCTAGAGGAGCTCTTCCGACTTCCAGTTCACACGACATGTCATCTATGGCGACGAAAAGAGTAGCACCATGGCTGAGGCCCGTGCAGCAAAGTGGAAGACTCTGAAAAACAAATCATTTATCCGTCTCCCTCCAGATGCAGACAGCCTACGCCAACACTGCCTCCGAGCAAACTACTTGGCATATCTTGTGCGTCATCCCTCCAAGAAACACCACCCCTCGCCACTCGGACATGGCTGGGAGCTGTTGGGTGGTCGCTGTCGCCCTGTCCGCCACACGCAACCTGCTCTCCCGACACATCTACCTGCACCAGGGCCAGCTGAAGAGAGTGAGGAAGATGAGAGCCAGGAGGGGAATGAGGAGCGAGATGATGATGTACAAAGGCGGGGAGATTCATCGGAATCTGATGATTCAGATTCTAGTGAAGCAGAATGCTCTGATTCGGACTAATCATATAATTAAAGGTCATATTGATTAATTACTTCATTTGAAAACTGTTCAAGTCACAGCTATTAAAAATAGCTTATTTTGAAGTGTAATGAGTTTACTTGTCATGCAATCATCAATTACTTTACTGCAAGATATCCTTATGGAGGTAGTTTCTTTAACATGTTTAAGTACAAAAGTTGCATTTTCGCTCTACTGGATGGTGGCCATCTTGGATTTCTGGGTCAAAATAATGTCATAACGTCAAACTAATGTCAGATTCGGAATCCTCGTGGTCAAATTACCCAAAAAAGTGTCTTTGTACGTGATTCTAGGTGTTCTGGTTCAAAACTTAATTTTTCAAGATAGTGCCGGCGGTCATCTTGGATTCGGGCCTCTGGCGAAAAATGCCGGGATTTTTGGGAGGGACATAGAGGCTATTTTTGTTATAAAATGTCAATAGAAGTCAAATCAATCGTCAAACCTCACTAGCCAGAAAATGGTCACGGAATTGAAGTTTTGGACCTAACTACTTTGTCTATCCCCACTCTGTCCAAATATTTTTTGTATTTTCCTGCTATTTTGTCATTCTCCCAGTTGTTGGTGTATATTTCTTGATATTTGTTTTTATGCATTTCTTTTGTCTTTTTGCAATTGTTGGGGCTGTATTTGTTGCCGCTTCGTTTTCCTGTGCGGCATCCTCTATTCACACCTGTTTTTGGGAATTATTTGAAAGGTGAGTTAGGGATACTTTTTTCAGTTTGTTGTGTTCATGTTTGTTTACAAATTGCATCCAATAGTCTGTTGAGCATTTCACTTACTTATCTAGTCCGACACTCGTCACACTGTGCAGTGTGCACCTGGTTGAGTTCCATCAGGCCGGTCCCTCCCCGTCGTCTCGGCAGGTACATTCTCGGGATGCGCTGGCTTTTGAAAAAACATTTCGTGGATGGAAAGGCGTTTTCTTGTTTTGATGCCCAACATGTTGATTTCTGATTGGGCCTGGTTTATTATTCCGCAGCTATATTGGAGCACTGGTACTCTGAGCTGGTTTATGGCTTTGATTTTGTTTCTTGGGGAGAGGTATGTTTTCAGGATCAGATTCGTTCTACATAGGTATTCTTTCGCGATTGTTTTGCGCATTTGTTTGTGACATTTGGTGGTCCTCTTCCCCTCCGAGGTATTTGTACGATGCTTCGTTTTCTAGCTGCTGTATTGTTGTTTCAAGGTCAATTTTTATGTTGTCTGTTTTTGTTGGTTTACCTTGTACAAATGTGCACTTGGCACAATTGTCTAGTCCAAATTCCATTTGAATGTCCTCAGAAAACTGTTTTACTAGTTTTAGTTGTTCTGTCAATTTTTGTCATTTGGCAAGAAAAGCTTTAAATCATCCATGTATAGTAGATGTGTCACCTTTCCTCTTTCTTTGGATGTTCGTCTCTTGGTTGTTAGAGTGTATCCTTGCCCTTGTTCATTGATGAGGTTACTTCGTGGGTCCAGAGCCAGACAAAACAGAAGGGGGGAAAGAGTGTCTCCCTGGAAGATTCCACGCCATATCTTCACATCTGGTATTTCGATATTCCCTTCTGAGTGCTGTAATATCAGTGGTATTCCAGAGCTCCATTGCTTTCTCAATCAGTCTGATTATTTGGGGATTGATTTCATATATTTGCATGCATTTTATAATCCACAATCCATTTATCATCCACAAATGTGGGACAATGTCAAAAGATTTCTGATAGTCTATCCAGGCGGTGGTCAATTTAGTTCTTCGCATTCTGAATTTTTCAAGTATGGCCTTGTTCAGTAGTAGGTGATCAATTGTTCCATAACACCCTCTCTTACATCCATCGCTTTTGTTCTGCCTCTTAACCTCCTTGCTGTGTTCGATGATGGTACATCATTTCTGTGAAGATTCCTGTCAGCAGTTTGTACAGTCATGTGAAAAAGTAAGTACACCCCATGTAAAGTTTTGACTTTTTCAACATATTTCAACATACAGCTATTTGATCTTCATTTCAACAATATTGATAGATAAAGGTGCTATAAAAAAAAAGAAAAAAGAAAAAAAAAGAAAAAAAAGAAGAAAAAAAAAACACCTTTAGAGGCCATTTTTCCCCGCAAGCGGGGGCTGGCCTTTTTCGGGAACTGTGGTTGTTGTTGTTTTTCGGTCCCCTTTTTGAAGCAATGTTTTAAGGCCGGATGCCCTTCCTGACGCCAACCCTTTTTGCCGCCTTTAACGACAAGCAGGGAATTACCAGTGAACTGGTACTCAATTAGCCGACCTCGGAAGGATGACAGGCTGAGTCAACCCCCCTGGCGTTAATTCAGCGATTGACCGGGATTCGAACCCAGGATCCTAGGATCCTAAGCCGGCACCCTAGCCGCTAGCCCAACACCAGGGACTCATAAATATCATCCTCTTATCATATATCATATATATCCTCTTATCCTATCATAAATATCATATATCTAAGTACATGGATGATAGATAAAGGTGCTATAATGTAACAAATATCATGAAACATTTACATTTTGTAGTCCATTGTATAATTTAAATAAACATAAATGCAAATTTCGCATGTGGAAAAAGTAAGTACACCCTTGGCTCCAATAGGTGGTATTGCCCCCTTTGGCAGAAACAACCTCAAGTAGGCGTTTCTTATAACTGTCTACCAGTCTCTGACATCGACTGGGAGAAATTTTTGCCCACTCCTCCATGCAGAATTCTTTCAGCTGTGTGATGTTTGAGGGGTTTCTTGCATGCACAGCTCGTTTCAAATCCCCCCAGAACATCTTGATGGGATTTAGATCCGGGCTTTGACTTGGCCATTCCAGAACCCTCCATTTCTTTCTTTTCAGCCATTCCTTGGTGGATTTACTGGTATGTTTAGGGTCATTGTCATGTTGCAAGGTCCACCTTCCATTGAGCTTCAACTTTCCGACAGATGGCCTCACATTATCCTCAAGCACCCTCTGGTACAATGAAGAATTCATAGTGGATTCTATGATGGTGAGCTGCCCAGGCCCTGAAGCAGCAAAGCTGCCCCAAACCATAATATTTCCACCACCATGCTTTACAGTTGGTATCAGGTTCTTGTGGTCAAATGCTGTCTTTGATATTCGCCAAACATGTCTTCTGGTACTGTGGCCAAATAGCTCTACCTTTGACTCATCTGTGCAGAGCACATTGTACCAGAAGTGCTGGTCTTTGCCCAGGTGTTCTTTGGCAAACTTTAGTCTTGCCCTGATGTTCTTTCTGGACAGCAAAGGTTTCCTCTTGTAGAGAAACCTGAACAAGTTGGCAGTTGCTTGGAATCTTCTCCCCTTGTAGATAATCTTCCGGACAGTCGAATGATTGAATTCAAATTGTTTGGAGATCTTTTTAAATCCCTTCCCAGACTCGTAGGCATCTATAATCTTCTTTCTGAAGGCCTCAGAGAGCTCTTTTGATCTAGGCATGGTGAGGCCGCACACTTCAACAACAAAGAGCAAACCAAACTAAATGTCTGAGGTTTAAATAAGACAGGTTCCTCCAAGATCCTCTCTAACGATGTTCTAATCATTTGCACCTGAGCTGGTGCACCTGATTCTAATTTTAGGTATTTGAAGTAGTGATAAATGTAGGGGTGTACTTACTTTTTCCACATGCTAAATTTGCATTTATGTTTCTTTAAATTATACAATGGACTACAAAATGTAAATGTTTCATGATATTTGTTATACTAGGGCATGCCCGTACTATATATATATCTAAAAGTATATCCCCCCCCTCTATTTACATGCAATGGTTTGGTCCAAAGCGAACGGCTTGCGAGTACGGTGACAATCCCCCCCCTCTATTTACATGAAATGGTTTGGTCCAAAGCGAACGGCTTGCGAGTACGGTGACAATCCCCCCCCTCTATTTACATGAAATGGTTTGGTCCAAAGCGAACGGCTTGCGAGTACGGTGACAATCCCCCCCCTCTATTTACATGAAATGGTTTGGTCCAAAGCTAACGGCTTGGCGCTTGCGGAGTTTGGTAAAGAAATCGCCATCGCGTGCACAAATGCGCAGGAAAGCGAATGAATCGCAAATTAGTTTTAATTAGTTTTAAAACATAGTTTAACGCCCGAGCGAGTTTAACGCAATCGCAAATCGCATCGCAAAGCGAAAGAATCGCAAATTAGTTTTAATTAGTTTTAAAACATAGTTTAACGCCAACATAGCGCCAACATAGTTTGCCGACGGGAAATAAATGAATACGCTCTCAAATGTGCCGTCCGAGGCAGAGTCTGTTCGCCACGTTCGGCACACGTGATAGCTCGCTGCTCTCTGATTGGTTGAATCGTTTTTTGGACATAGCTCGGTAACTACTTCTCCGATTAATATGAAACCTTGAAAAGGCACATCCTCGGGTCCCCAGCAATATACCTGGCAAGTTTAAAGTATATCGGACCCGTGGTTGTCGAGAAACAGCGGTCACAGACAAACATACAAACATACACACAGAGATTAGTGGAATTATAGATAGATTATATCACCTTTATCTGTATATATAAAACAGTGTGTGTGTGTGTGTGTGTGTGTGTGTGTGTGTGTGTGTGTGTAATGTTACCGATAGACTCCTAAACGGAGAGGCTTACGTGCTTGATATTTGGCATAGACATGGCCATTGAGCCTGGGACGAACATGGCCGAACTGAAAATATTTGACGATCCATATTTTTTATTCATATTTACCTCAGCGCATTTCAGCGCACGGAATCAACGGAATCAGAGCAGGTGGGCGCTGATTCGCTCAGAGCGATCACGTGATGACGCTATGACGCTATGAACGCTATGACGCTATGAAAAAAAAAATCGCTATGACGCTATGAAACGCTATGAACGCTATGAACGATATGACGCTATGAAAAAAAAAATTGCTATGACGCTATGAAAAAAAAAAATCGCTCGCTTTACCAAGGGGCTCGCTCTCCCCCCCCCGTCTTCTCCCCTCCCCCTCCCCTCCCCCACCCGGCAATGCCGGGTACTTCTGCTAGTCTATCAATATTGTTGAAATGAAGATCAAATAGCTGTATGTTGAAATATGTTGAAAAAGTCAAAAATTTACATGGGGTGTACTTACTTTTTCACGTGACTGTATGTGGTTGGTCAGCATGTTATCGGTCAGTATTTGTGGGGAAGTTGGGATTCCTCAGATTTTGGGATGAGAAAGGTGTTCCCTTCTACGAGCCACTCATCCACTACCTTTTCCTCTTGTATCAGTTTGTTAAATGTCCTGGCGTAGTGATTCTGAAGAGCATCAAGTTGTTTTAGCCAGAAATTTGGAATTCCATCTGGACCTGGGCTTTTGAAGTTTGGCATTTTTTGAAGTCGTTTTATAATTTTCTCTTCATCAATGGCGGCATTTCCTCAATATGTTGCTTCTTCTTTTCCAAGTTTGGGATCCATTCTGCTTCCTTGTTACGTCCTTTTCGATCTTCAAGAATTCCTTACCAGAATTTTTCTAGTTTTTCTTTTTCAGGGAGAGTTGACACATTCTGCTTTTGTTTCCCCAATTCACAGTAAAATATCTTTGGATTACTTTCAAACATGTGATTTTGTTTTCTTCTGTTGTTTGTCCTTTCTCGTGTACGTGTGTGTGTGTGTGTGTGTGTGTGTGTGTGTGTGTGTGTGTGTGTGTGTGTGTGTGTGTGTGTGTGTGTGTGTGTGTGTGTGTGTGTGTGCAGCTTGATTTTTCAGCTCTTTCATGAGCCTCAGACCCCATAGAAGAAAACTTTGGGGAAAGACAGCAAATTATAAATGTCACAGCTTCAGTGTCCACAAAATGGTTGATATAATCAACCCAAGCCCTGCAAAATGCTTGTGATGACACATGTAGCCATTTGGTATTTTATACAATAAATGGATTCACAAAGTGAAAATACAGAGAATGAAGACATCAATGTTGGAGTGAGTCGGTGGCGGGGATGTTCCATTACTTAAAATGTCATCTTCCAGAAAACAACACCCACAATTCCATATCGCATGTTAATAGGCACATTAAAGAAGTTAAAGTAAAAGGCACAAAATTATAATCAAGCCGAAATGGAAAAGCAGGACACTGTCAGAACAAGTTCTTCTTCCTCGGTTTTGTGCCTGGAATAAATAAATGTGACCCCCAGCACCCACCCTCAAGCAACCCCCCACACCCATTCCCCAGCACCCACCCTCAAGCAACTCCCCACCCCCATTCCCCCAGCACCCACCCTCAAGCAACCCCCCACACCCATTCCCCAGCACCCACCCTCGAAGCAACCCCCCACACCCATTCCCCAGCACCCACTCTCAAGCAATTCCCCCAACCTCAAGCAACTCCCCACCCCCATTCCCCCAGCACCCACCCTCAAGCAACCCCCCACACCCATTCCCCAGCACCCACCCTCGAAGCAACCCCCCACACCCATTCCCCAGCACCCACTCTCAAGCAATTCCCCCAACCTCAAGCAACTCCCCACCCCCATACCCCCAGCACCCACCCTCAAAGCAACCCCCCACGCCCATTCCCCCAGCACCCACCCTCAAGCAACTCCCCACGCCCATTCCCCAGCACCCACCCTCA
The DNA here is from genome assembly GCF_964187855.1 of Myxine glutinosa. NCBI lineage: Eukaryota > Metazoa > Chordata > Myxini > Myxiniformes > Myxinidae > Myxine > Myxine glutinosa. The sequence goes on along the minus strand of NC_136264.1, from coordinate 216,389,687 downwards.
AGCAACTCCCCGCGCCCATTCCCCCAGCACCCACCCTCAAGCAACTCCCCACGCCCATTCCCCAGCACCCACCCTCAAAGCAACCCCCCCACGCCCATTCCCCAGCACCCACCCTCAAAGCAACCCCCCACGCCCATTCCCCCAGCACCCACCCTCAAGCAACTCCCCACCCCCATTCCCCAGCACCCACCCTCAAGCAACTCCCCACCCCCATTCCCCAGCACCCACCCTCAAGCAACTCCCCACCCCCATTCCCCAGCACCCACCCTCAAGCAACTCCCCACCCCCATTCCCCAGCACCCACCCTCAAGCAACTCCCCACCCCCATTCCCCAGCACCCACCCTCAAGCAACTCCCCACCCCCATTCCCCCAGCACCCACCCTCAAGCAACTCCCCACACCCATTCCCCAGCACCCACCCTCAAGTAACTCCCCACCCCCATTCCCCAGCACCCACCCTCAAGCAATTCCCCACACCCATTCCCCAGTACCCCCACAGTTGAGCATCAAACAATATGAGACTGTTTGTAGCACGCGCACTGAAGTAGCCAACAGATGTGTGCTTCAGAACTGCTGTTTCTTGCTGATGCATTAGCTATTTTCTTTACTGTATCAATTCATTAATTAACAATGTAAACTTCCTCAGTAATTCAAAATGTTATATTCACCACGTGAACAGACAAATCTGGGATCATAACATTGCACTTGGCAATGGCTAGACAATGTGCTTTTCCTTTCAAATTCATGGGCAGGCTCCACAATCCTTTGTTTTCACTGACGTCACAGTTACCCATCTCGCATTGCGCGGCGGCCATTTTGATACCCAAGCTAATCTGTCCGTGTGCGCTGATATTGATTTGTTGCGTTGGTTTATGGTGAATGCGGATCGCAAAAAGTCTGTTTTATAAAGTAATTTTGTTTGTTTTGTCACATTCATGTGGAGTGTGGTGCCATCTAGTTTATATTACGTATTGTTGCCCAACAAACACAGAACATTCGGTTTAAGTTTGCCGTGGACCAGTGAACTGGTGAACACCTGGGCAGTGGGTCAACCTGCAACCAACTACCTGTAGAACAGACTTGGAGTGTACGTAAGGATACGGTAGATCCAGGCTTGAGTATGGCTAGCAGTGCGAGTGCCAACCTTGGCTACCAAGAGACGCTCCCCCCGGACGTTCTTGTTCGTTACAAAGAGAAGATTTCTGTCATTGGGTGTGACCCTTATGGTCTATCAAATGATCAATTTGAGAAGAATGTGAGCAAGTGGCCTCAGGTGACCCACATCAACGTGATCAACTACCTGTTGTTCAGCAAATCGGCCTATACCAAAGATGAGTTGAAGAAGTATAAATCCCTCGAGGCATACAGGTTGTACCAAGATGGATGGGTGCGCCAAATCCTACACAAAGAACTGAATGACGTCCACTTGATTCGATCCAAGGTATTAATATATTAAACAAACATGTATTTTTTAAAGCTGCTTGTGTTAATGTTATGGACCTGATTGATTAAGTGCCCTCCATTTGTTCAAAAACCACTGCAGTTTTAAGCTGTGCATGCATGTGTGCATACTTTGTAGACATGTGACGCACAGTGCGAAGTGAGTGCCGCCATGTGTGCTTTGTGCGTATGGCCATAAGTCATCACCTATATTTATCATGTAAGCAACGAATACATAGCACGTTCTTCACATGATAAAATCGAGATTCATTTTGACCGAGTTGATAAGAGTACATAACTTTAGAAAGTTTATTGGACAGTTTCAAATTCAATACTTTTATGTTCCAGGTTTCGCATTCCATGAAACATGTTCTTACTTACTGTTAACAAAATGCTCGGAGCAGACAGGTGTGCGATCCCACTGTGATTCTGTTTGGATGTCACTGCGATTGATGGCAGCCTTCCACAAACGCCGCCTCTCTTCACTTAAATTTCTTGTTTCCTCACCCTGATTCAGTAGAAGTTTGGGCGTTTTGTAAAACTTGACTCCTGGCCTAACGCCTGGCCTGTTTGAACAACGAAATACGCCGCAAATTGGCATGACTGGTCGTGAACAAAAACTATTTAATGTGAATCCGCTGACGACGTTGTTCGAGAGGGTATCAAAATGGCCGAGGTGTCCCAGGGTGCCCTGCGCGCGTGCTCCGATGACGTCACAAGAAAACAAGCAATATGCATTAAAAAGGGAAAAATGTCATTTTCCCATCCTCTACTTGACTATTAGTCACATGTGCTTGTTAGACACAGTGCGTGTGAAAGGAAAGAGCCTTCCAGCGTGACCACACGAACAAGCTCCAAACCTCAGATGAGTTGAAGACATCGGGGAGCAGGAAGTTGAGAAGTGCCCAAAGCTCGTGGAGGTTGTTCTGTAGAGGAGTGCCCGTCAGGAGCAGCCTGTTGGTAGATTTGAATTCACGGACGATCTCTGACAGCTGTGTGAGACATATAACTGGCACGTTACAAAAAACAGTGCAAATAGGTGTTTGCTAGATTGTAACTAATCCAAACGGAAACAACTACGTATTTTCAAATCATGAAGTTCAGCAATTAATCTGCTCCAAAGAAATGCACGAATGTAAATTGGCGAACCTCTACAACAACAACAACAACAACAACATGCATTTTAAGGCCATTTTCCCTGCTAGAGCGGGGGTTAGCCTTGCGGTCCCCATGACAATCTTCTCTATTTTGCCCTATTTTCTATATCTCCCCTTGTTAACCCCCTTGCCCGCATTTCATCCACCACCTTTAGCCAAGTCTTTCTCAGCTCTTTTGGGTCCTCTGGGACTTTTGGGTCATCAAGGACTTTTTGGGTCCTTGGGGACTCGGGTCTTTTGGGTCCTCAGGGACGTTTGGATCATCAAGGACTTTTTGGGTCCTTGGGGACTTTTGGTTCATTAAGGACTTTTGGGTCATCTGGGTCTTTTGGGTCCTTGGGGACTTTTGAGTCCTCAGGCACTTTAAGGTCATCAAGGACTTTTTGGGTCCTTGGGGACTTTTGGGTCATTAAGGACTATTGGGTCATCTGGGTGTTTGGGTCCTTGGGGACTTTTGGGTCATTAAGGACTTTTGGGTCATCTGGGTCATTAAGGACTTTTGGGTCATCTGAGTCTTTTGTGTCCTCGGGAACTCTTGGGTCTTCTGGGTCCTCGGGAAGTTTTGGGTCTTCAAAGACTTTTTGGGTCCTTGGGGATTGTTGGGTCCTTGGGGTCTTTTTGGAACTTTTGGGTCAAGGACTTTTTGGGTCCTTGGGGACTTTTGGGTCATCTGGGACTTTTGGGTCCTTCGCGTTTCAAGTGTTAAAGGGTCTTCCAAGGTCTAAGGTGTCTCAGCAGTCTAAAGGGTTAAAAAGTACATTTGAATAGTACATAATTAATTAATAGACACACGTAATAAAGACACAAAAAGTATACCTCAAACACACGCGCGCGCGCACACACACACACACACACACACACACACACACACACACACACACACACACACACACACACACACACACACACACACACACCTCATCCATTTATAGTAGATCGATGTATATAGTCGATATGGATGTATATACCGTATTTTCCGGTGTATCAACCGTACCGGTGTATCAACCGTACCCGTGTATCAACCGCACCCGTGTATCAACCGCACCCGTGTATCAACCGCACCCGTGTATCAACCGCACCCCCGATTTTCGACTTAAAAAAAAAAAAATCAGGAAAATTTAAAAAAGAGAAGAGAATAAATAAATAAAATGGAAAGCGAAATATGATGAAAGGAAAGAGAAACTGAAGACAGAGAAAGAGTGAAAATACATGAAATGAGTTGAAAGAGAATTAAAAAATAATTATAATTATTATTTCTTGCCAATGTGGGGCCCTGAAAAGGGCCGTTGGGTGTAGTCTCTAAAATCCGAAGAAGTCCTCGTCATCCGTTTCTTCAGTCCAATCCGAGTCGGGGTAGGCGAGATCCTCGTCGTCGTTATCCTCTTCTCCATCGTCGGAAAAGGGCCGTTGGGTGTAGTCTCTAAAATCCGAAGAAGTCCTCGTCATCCGTTTCTTCAGTCCAATCCGAGTCGGGGTAGGCGAGATCCTCGTCGTCGTTATCCTCTTCTCCATCGTCGGAAAAGGGCCGTTGGGTGTAGTCTCTAAAATCCGAAGAAGTCCTCGTCATCCGTTTCTTCAGTCCAATCCGAGTCGGGGTAGGCGAGATCCTCGTCGTCGTTATCCTCTTCTCCATCGTCGGAAAAGGGCCGTTGGGTGTAGTCTCTAAAATTCGAAGAAGTCCTCGTCATCTGTTTCTTCAGGGAAGACATTACGAAGATCATCATCCGAGTCTGGGTAGGCGAGATCATCGTCGTCGTTATCCTCTTCTACATCGTCGGTCACTGCCACTTCATCCTCCCAGATGATGTCATCTTGCACGCAGTGCGTGCTGCGCAGAGCGTCGCAAGTGCCTCGGGCAACTTCACCCATTTTACGTTGGCCATTCATGGCGGCTATTGTGTGAGATTTTTCCCGCTGAAATCTGTATCGATTCGTGCTAGAATCGGCTTGAAATGCCTATTGTGATCGCATCAATAGCCCGTGAGGGCTCTTCCAAGACGGTGAAGGACTGGTTTGCGTGCGATATCGAGTTGGATGTTACAATCTCGGACTTCTATGCAGAGTTCTCAGACGGCAAGTATGATGGGGATAGGGAGCCATTGCCTGACGATACACGCGGTACTTTTGTCAAAGTATTCGCCGGCCCCAGTAAAACCGACATGACGAAAGTTTCACCAGCTTGCAAAGTTTCTGATGTGACAAAGACTCTTGGCTCATTTCTCAAATTTGTGTTGGCTGCAGACACGGCCACGGATCACAGGATGGAACCCGATGAATGAAGAAATAAAATCATTTTGAGGAGAAAGGAGTCTTTATTTCATATTTTTCCATGTCAACAAAACTCAATGGAAAGTAGGGGAAAAAAACAAAAAAACAAAAAAAAAACCTCCCTCCCTACCCGAACTTTTGAGAAAAAAGGACGCTCAACAACTTTTTATTTTTATGTGGCCTTACCGCGGCGTTGGTTAGACAATAGGTACGTCATAATGTCCCATGCAAAACATCCTGTTTACCATGTTGACGCTTTTGTTTTGTGACTTAATCCTGTCTTTATTTAGCACACTCTATTCACTATGTGACCTGTCATTCAAAGAGGACTAGTGAAAGTACACATTTTCACAAACACGCATAGAAAAATCAAATATTACAAACTTCAAACTTTCTTGTATTTTGACTGGCAGCAGTAATCGGCGTTGAACCTACCTTAGTAACGTAATTGACGATCATTCATCATTGTATCCCCGCAACCCCAAAGTAATATAAAGATTACGTCCCGTTGATATGACAGTTTTTAAATGCACAAATTTTTCTGTTACTGTGTATCAACCGCACCCCCTTTTTTAGGGGTTTCCCGTCGGTAAAAAACCGCGGTTGATACACCGGAAAATACGGTAGTCATAAGGAACGAATGTATGTATATTGTCGCGTCCCCGGGATTAACACCCGTGGGTGACGGATAGCCAATCGAGCTTTAACTCCGAGGCGTACCCAAACTATGGCAGCTTCTTTTACATGCGCGGGGGTGGAGGGTCACAAGGCTTAACTGCACGGTCGGGCATGAAGTGGGTTTTCCGAACCACCAACAAATAAACAGGACAGGACAAGGAATCGGGAATGCAACAAATAATTAGTTTAATGAAATAAATGCCAGGTTAACAAAGAATGTGCAGTAAAATCGAATTCCTAAATGAGGATCCTCCATACGGACTCATTTACAGACACAGGGAGAAATAAACGAAAGTAAAAATGTGTGTGGTGCGTTTTCCTGCTACTCCGCTCTGGTTTCCTCAAGTGGTCCCGAACCCCGCCGTCTGCCGAACGGGTCCCCGAGTCCATGCGCGGGAAACGCACAATGGCGCAAACTCACGCCACCGCCAGCTGCCGCGCGAGGCAGCCAAAGCTCTCTCCACTGCCACCTCACGCTCCACAAAGCGCCGAGGTCTCTCAGGCACACTCGCCACGGGACACAGCCGTCACAAAACCAGCGCCACCGAGATCAGAGAGAAGGATGCGTCCGCCTTCCACCCAGCCAGGAACAGGGAGAGAGCACGAATGCGTCCACCTACGACCAAGCCCAACACGAGACAGAGAGATAGCATGCGTCCAGTCCGGAACGAATGTTGGAACCAAGAGAGCGAAAATGGCGGTGCTCTGCCTTTTGTCCACCGTGCTGGAACGTTCTGTGATGACGTCATGCGCGCGCCAATCCACGAGCACCATCGCATCGCTCCACGGCCACGACCAATCATCACCTATCGGGGCGGGGCCCCATGGCCCTTCTTGCCGTCCCTTGCGATGACTCAGCTGGTGGCGTCAGTGGTAGTGTTCGAATCCGGTCGGCAATTGGATTATTTAGTGTGGGTACGGATCGCATGGCTGGTGTTGCATGTCTCATAAGGAACGAAGGGAAAACCACAGAGGCAACAACATACATGGAAAGTTACCTTATACCCTAACGCATTAGCAGAGCACTACCCCTCGCATGGAGACACAAATACGATCTTTCCGGACATGCGGGCTGACTGAGTTACAAGAGGGTTTCTTCTTCCTCACGACATTCAGAGCACACTACCCGATACAATCTACTTGGAATAAGGTATTCCATTGTCTACCCCCCATAAACGTAGCAATATATATTGTTACGGATCCAGGGGGCGGCACTCCCGTTAGCAATGGGGGGTTAATCCCCTTGTCCTGTTAAGCTGGCCGTCCGACCGGTCCTGGGGGTATGACGTCACTTCCGGTCGATGGTAAGTCGGGTTGTAAGCCCAATTTGTCTTAATACCTAAGTACTACCACCGGCCGTAAGCGAGGAAATACTCCAACCCGGGCCGCAGCGTGATTGGATTGCGCCGAGCGAAGCGAGCTGCGACTCGGGCCGTTACCAAGAGACTAAACCCGATTCCGAGTGTTGGCCGAATCGTGCCACAGGTACTCAATCGAAAGAAATCACGAAAGCGATCGGATGAGAAAGAAGAAACCAAAAGTAAGAAATAACAGACATTTATTAATTATGTACAACAAACCAAAGGAAGAGCAACAAAAGTAATATACAGGACGAAGAAGAAGAAGATACACAGGGCAGCCTTACGCAGTCTTAATTATCAACGCCCAGACAGAACAAACACAGACTCACACGAAAGGGGAATAGCAGGCAGGAATCACTGGAAGAAGAAGAAGGTCCAGGTGGGACAACAGGGCTGGAAGGTTCGGCAGGGTACAGCAAGGAGGTCCGCTCCAGGTCCACGCTCCGGGCTGGAAGCGAGCAGCCAGCGGCAGGTAGACGTAGTCGTTTCACGCAGTAGGGCTTTTTGAAGCAGCTCGTCACAGAGCTCTGCGCAGCTTTGTCTCTCTCTGCCTTCTTCGTCCAACTCATCCAACTCGTACCTTCTCACCGACTCTGTAAGCAGTCCCTTGCAGTCGCTTTTATTGCTGTGTTCGAAATCAAGCCGCCAGCTCTGATAACCCGCCTACCGGTTGGCTCACTGCGGTGCTGGTTGGCCGGTAAGGGCTTGCTGACTCCACCTCCAATGACGAGCCGACTTGCCACACCTTGTTCTGGTGGCTCCTCCCCCTTCTTTCTCGGCCCGACCGCATGGCCAATGGCGGCTGGTGGGGAGTTAGAACACCACGCGCACCGCTTTTGAAGGGAAGTTTGGGCCTACTCTTATTTGATTAATGCAACGCAGATTCAACTACTCGGAACAGGTCCTTAACTGAAACACATAATAATGAGATAACTACGAAGAGGTCCTATGGTTTGCTACGTGTTGTTCATTGACTAACTAGGGTGCGATCTTTAACCAGCCAATTGATGGGGATATCTGCAGGGGGACATTTATAAGGGATACATTTACTAAAATGTACTAGTGAAGGTTCTAAAAACCATAACTATATATATATATATATATATATATATATATATATATATATATTGTTACTGATCTCGGGGGTCGGCTCTCCCCTTATCAAGGGGGGTTAATTCCCTTGTCTTTTAAGCTGGCCGTCCCGAGTCCTGGGAAGCTATAACGTCCTTCCCGGCGCGGCCTTAGGTAGGGTTTGCCAGGCCTATGGGTTCGCTGCTACCTAAGTACTAACGCCCGCCGGAAACGAGGGAATAACTCCCGCTCGAACCACGGATATGATGGATAATGTCGAGCAGTTAGCAATCCGCGGCCCGAGCCATTAACCAAGAGACTAAACCCGATTCTAGCGGTTCCGAAAGTTGCCACAGGTACTCAATGGAAGAAAAGACGTATGCGATCATAGGGAAAAACCAAGAAAGAACAAGGCGAATTTATTTACAAACCAAAAAGAAGAGGAAAGGAAAGAATGTACAAGAAGAAGAAGAAGAAGGACACAGGGCAGGCTTAACTACACAGTCTTAACTGACGACCCCAGACAAACATACACACTCACACGGGATTGTAGCTGGTAGGGTGGAAGGTCCAGGCGATGGGGTCCAGGCTCCAGGTGAGGCTCCGGTTCCGTGGACGAAAACCCGGCAGGCAGCTTCGCGCGTATCGTTCACCCTCGAGCGGACCTTACATATGGTGGGGGTGGGGGGGGGGGGGGGAGGGAGGCTCGTGTCCTTTAGCGTATGTAACAGATGGACGGTCGTGCTAAACGCTCCCTCTCTCTCTAGTTCTCATTCAGTGCCAGCGAGTGAATCCTCCTTTTCCAATGTGTGCTCCGTATCAAAAGCAGTCCCTCACAATAGGCGCGCCTCCAACAAGTCCTTGCAAGTCAGCCGTCTCCGCGCAGTCCTTGGAAAGAAGTCCGTTTTCAAAAGCGCCGCTGAACAAGTCCGTAAAAGGGCTTTGCGCTCGTGCTTATATATCACGTGCCAAGATTACTACGCGCTCCTCCGAAACCACGCCCGCCACCGAGCTCATCTCAGCCCTGGTTGGTTGGTGGGGGCTTACCGGCCACGCCCTGATGGTGAGTTGACGTGGCCACACCTTCTTCTTGGGGTTCCGCCCCCTTCTTCCTCGAGCCGACCGCATGGTCAATGGCGGCGCTTGAGCGAGCGCTAACCAAGGCGCGTAACAGAATTTGGAGAGAGGTCGCAAAATGAACAAAAGGGCCTACTCCTTATTTGAATGATGCAACGCAGATTCAACTATTGGAAACACAGCCTTAACTAACACATAATAAGGAAATAACTGGAATTTCTAAGGTGGCCTACGTGTTGCTGTGGCCTAACTAAGGGTGTTACCTTTAACCTTTAGTGTCATATTTACAAGAGTTATTTATTTACAAAAGTGTGGGTTCTAAAACCGCAACAATATATATATATATATATGTATATATATATATATATAATATATATATATATATAGATATAAATAAATAAATATATATATATATATATATATATATATATATATATATATATATATATATATATAATATATATATATATATAGATATAAATAAATAAATAATATATATATATATATATATATATATATATATATATATATATATATATATATATATATATACATACATACATACATATATATATACATATACATATATACAGACTTGGCAATTAATATGGAATATTTTTATTGTGGGGGTGAACTTACTTTTCAAGATGACTTAAAACCAAAAGTTCATTGGAATTATGTTGAAATTATTCTAGATTTTGTTAATGTGACCTTTAAAAGAAACAAAAAACACATTTGACATTTCGAAGCAAATAAATTGATCCTTGAAAGTGATGTAAACTGATATTGAACTCAATTCACGGACAGTACTGTGTTAAACTTCTGTGCGTTTTCCAGAAGTATCTCTTTATTTTGCACACGAGCTCAATTTTTTTTTAAACAAAAACAAAAGTTAAATAACGACTGGGATTACGGACAGTAAAATTACAGTTCAGTACTTCGTGTAACCCCCACGAGCATTCAGGAGAGCACGTACACGTTGAGGCATGCTGTTCACGAGATTTTCCAAGGTTTGGACAGGAATCGCTTAGCCTGCTGCAATTCACGCACAGAGGCAGGCTGCTGGTCCAAGTTGTCGATTTGACGCGTTAATTCTGCCCACAAGTTCTCTATCGGATTCATATCCGGGGACATGGCAGGCCACTCCATATGCTCTACACCACGGTCCGCAAGAAAGTGTTGGATCATGCGAGCATGATGAGGCCGTGCATTGTCATCTTAGAAGACAAAGTTTCCTCGAAAGGCTGCACAAACAAATGGAAGCAATGTTTCTTCCAGAATGGTCCTGTGCTTGAACTGGTTCAGGTTTCCATTCAGAACAACCAGGTCAGTTTTGCCCCCTGCATGAAAAGCAGCCCAAACGGTCACCCCAACACCTCCAGCTTGGACTCTTGGCACTATACAATCTTCGTTGAAGGCTTCATGCACTTGTCTGCGCACTCGGACGCGGCCATATTGACGATAGATCAGAAATATAGACTTGTCACTGAAGATCACGTGATTCTAGTGTCCTGGCTGCCATTGACGGTGCTCTCTGGCCCACTGCAATCAGCGCTGGCGGTGTTGTCTGGTCAGACGTGGCTTTCTCAGGGGACGCCTGGCACGATAGCCTGCTTGAACCAGTCATTGGTTGACTAGCCTTCTGGATACAGGCACATTTGTCAGTTGCTGCCACTCAGCCCTAAGCCGATTAGCTGACTTGGTACGGCCATTGCGGACTAACCGGTGCAGCTGGCGATCATCCCTCCTTGTGGTTCTGCGGGGACGTCCTGACCTCGGTATTGGAGTAGGGACACCCCTCTGAGCATTTCGTTTCAGGATCTTTGACACCTGACCTTGAGTGATGCCATACTGCCGAGCAACAGCACGCTGTTTCATGCCGGAATTTCGTAAAGCCACCACTAAATGACAAACAGCATTGTCGAGTTGACGGACCATTTCCAGTGGAAGCGGCAATAACTTTTGTAGACGTGCAGCAGTTGTTTTCCACTAATACAGAACGCAACAACCTTTATATAGCCGATTGTGAAGCCAATCGTCAAATGTACCTGTCCGTACATTTTGTCACGCCACCTGTGATATAATCCTGTTATTGACTTCTTGCGGCGACAGACAGTGACATGGTTCTTTTAACAAAGAAATCACCGAAGCGTAAAAGAAACTCACCAGATTGATATACCGAGTTCAGAAAGTAAACCCAAGTCAAGAAAAAAAAAAAATTCCATATTAAATGCCGAGTCTGTATATATACTGTATATATTTAATAAACAGGAAGTAAATTCCTGCATGGGGCTAGTGTGAAAAATTTCTGAATCGACCTGGGACTCGAACCCACGGACCTCATCACTTACGCGGTGACAGCCCACTGAGCTCTTGAGTCTCTGGGATATCGTCAGAGATTTCTCACACAAACCCTGCGAGCTTCATAATGGCTGATGTCTTATGTGCCTGCTAGGCAGATGCCAGAGTCGCGCCAAGCTAGTGTGTGTATGTATATATACATACACAGGTGGGTGTGCACAACATATACTAGCCGTGTGCACAACATATACTAGTATATATATATACAGTGGAACCTCGACTTACGAGTGCCCCAACTTACGAGTTTTTCGAGATACGAGCCGTCACTCTGGCAGTTTATTGCTTTGAGATGCGAGCCGAGATCCGAGTTACGAGCTTTCGCCACCCGGTCACGTGGTTATCTTGCCGTTCAAGTACAGTATCTCTGTCGTATAGCGCTAATGATATATAGCGCCGCCGATAATGATATGATAATTTATGATAATCTATGCAGCACGACGTGGTCCTCACGTCACACAAGGCGCCTTTGCCGGCGCAAAACGGCTCTCTCAGGGTCAAACTCGGTATCGTTTTGAGCGCACGGTTCAGACCTTCAAGAAAAAGTTTATTTTGTAAAAATCGAGCCACGCGTTCAAAAGATATGACCGGTTTTGTTCGCCGGCACGTCGGCGCTCGAATCGAATCGAGTTAAAACGAACACTGCCGTTGTCGGGTCCGTCTGAGACAACCACCGGGCCTAGAACGCTGGGACCGGTCTCGTTGGATAGGCCTGGATCAGATCTCGAAACGCTGGAAGCTGCACCTCTCTGTGATAATCTTGTGGACCATGACAAGAGATCGTGCGACACGTGGTTATCATGCCGTGCAAGTACAGTATCTCTGCCGTCAACTTGTTCAGAGTGCCGGCGATAGCTCGCCTTCTCTTTGTGGAAAACACGGTGAGATCTTTAACATCCAACAACTAATGGGACGCAAACGGGGCGCCCAGTTTAGCGGTACACCCATTGATGAATCACCCTGACTGTGATTCACCCATGACAGGTTATAGCTGGGTCGGGATTCAAACCCAGGCTGGACAGTTTAGACTTTAGAGTCAAGTGTGCGTACCTCCAGTCCAGGCCATCCTGCCAACTTGTATGCTGCATACAGGTGAAATATAAAGCGCGAGATATTTTTATATATACTGTATATTTAAAAAAAAATTGGTGTGGTTTTTGGCGGGCTGGAACGGATTAATAGCATTTCAATGCATTTCAATGGGGAAATTTGATTTGAGATACGAGCAATTTGAGTTACGAGCTCGGTCACAGAACGGATTAAACTCGTAAGTCAAGGTTCCACTGTACTAGCCGAAAGCACCCGGCATTGCCCGGGTTCTTTTTGAATGAATTTACTACGATAATTCAGCTTTTACTCGCGGCCGTAGAAGATTGACTACTATAATTCAGCTCAGCTTTTAATTGCGAAATGGGCCCAGCCCGGCCGAAGCGGCCTCGCCACCTAGCCTATAACCTTTCCGGGGCCCGTCCCGACATTTTTAGTTCTTTTTGAATGAATTTACTACTATAATTCAGCTTTTACTCGCAGCCGTAGAAGATTGACTCCTATAATTCAGCTCAGCTTTTAATTGCGAAATGGGCCCAGCCCGGCCGAGGCTTCCTCGATCGGCCTCGCCTTCCTCGACCGGCCTCGACACCTAGCCTATAACCTTCCGGGGCCTGTCAAGACATTTTTTGTTTCAGAGGTTTCCTCCCATCTTTCACCGTTCAGGAGATTAGCGCGTGCAGACAAACAAACAAATAAACAAACAAAAACTTTCTTTTATATATATAGAAGAAGAAGAAGAAGAAGAAGATAAACACGAGTTGTCTGTGTCCGCGTTTTATTCAGAGATGGCTGAACGGATCTTCATCAAACTTTCAGGTTCATCAGTGAGTTCCTGTGAGTGTTTAAGGCAAAAAAGCAACAACAAAAAAAGTTCGTTTTTTTGGAGGTAAAAAAATTAATAAATAAATAAATAAAAATAATAATAAAAATAATTGCTCGATAGTGCCGAAGCCTTTTTAAATGAATGACAGTTATATACAAGTACACATTCGCATAAATAAATACAAAACAATTACCAGACATTTGAATACAAATAAATCAAACAATTCCGGAAGTGTACGAATTTGGTAGTATGGATTCTTCTTCTTCATGATCGGCATCACACTTAACTCAGAAACGTGAGCCACGTTCACTCAGAAACGTGAGCCACCCCCCTTCCTCTCCTGCTCTTTGATATATATTGTTGTGGATATGAGAATTGTGTTTTTTTATTGTGTAGTAAATGGTAAAATATCACCCTCCTTCCTCCAGTTGTGTATAAAGGTCAAAAGGGCGTCCCTTAGTTAGGTCATATACAATCGCGTTAGCCAATCATAGATTTCCTGCTTGTTGGTAGTTTATTTCCTTATTCTATGTAGGTTAAGGCTCTGTTCCCACTAGTTGACATTCTCCATTGCACCGAATTCAAATAGAATAGATCCCTTTTCATTCCCAAAGCCCCATTCCCAAAGCCTCGATTGCCAACTGCATTCGCCGCCATTGCCATGTGCTCCGGCTCGGAGAAGAAAGGCGTGTCTCCACCTCGTAATAGAGGGGAGGAGTGAGTCGGCCCCGCTCAACCAACCCAGCTAAAGGGGTTTGGCTTGAGCGGGCGGAGAAAGAACGATCGGGGAGGTTCAACAAGGTTGAAGGGCGGGGCCTATATAACCCGTAGCGGGACGCTCCCCACGAGAGATGAGTCCAGACGAGCTTGGTAAACGCCCGATGGTAAGAGACGAGCCTTCAGAGAGAGACGGGAGACGCGTCCTGAGGTGAGCCAGAGAAGCAGCTTTGAACCACCGCAGCTTTGAAATCCACCACCACCAGCTTGGAGCCACGCAGCTTTGACTCCGCCAGGGTGCTCGTATCGCGGCAGCCCGCACAACCGCAGCTAGGGCATTGACGGCGGCTGCTGGACGTGCCGATCGAGGAAGGGCGGCGGCTGCTGACTCCCGGGTCGACCGTGCTCCGGTTCGAGCGGAGCGTTCCTCTCCTTCCAGTCCTTCCATTCCTGCCTGCAATTTCCCCATTCGTGTGAGTTTGCTCGTAGTCTGTTTTGTGTGTCTTGTCCTGGGGTATTAATTAAGACTGAATAGGTAAGCCAGAGTTTCACTGTGTCCTTCTGGTCCGTCCCTCTTTCTGCCTTTATTTTATTATCCTTCCTTCTCCTTGGTTTCTTTTGGTTGTAAATAGTAATAAATCATATTCGTATTTCCTACCTCTTGTCTTCTTCTTCTTCACATCCGTCGTCTTTGTCTTTTCCAAATTGAATACCTGTGGCACGATTTGGCCAACGTTCAGAATCGGGTTAGTCTTTGTTAACGGTTCGTGCTGCGGTTGCTAAACACCGCTCGGCAATCAATTAACATCTGTCCACGGTACGAACGGGGCTGTGCACCGGCCTTTCCGGGGGTCGCGGTACAGCGCCAGGGACCACGTCGGTCAGTTATAGAGGAGGGGACTAATCCCCCCTTGAAGGGGAACCATAGGCGGTCGGGTTCCGCAACAATTGGTGTCGGGAGCGAGATACGGACCTGAAGCGCTTAGCGCGCTCAAATTACGAGTGGCCCAAAAAAAAAAAATTTGTATTTTATAACATCTGAAATTTAAAATCGTGCCATGGATGGTCAAGGCGACGGGATGCTGGTGGGGGAACTAGAAGAGGGGTTAGGGGTAACCCAGGACCAGAGGGAAGAAATGGAGGAGAGCAATGAGGAGGTGGTTGAGGAGGTGTCAGGTGCACAAAATGGCGCCCTCGCGCACGTGGTTGAAGGGACACAAAATGGCGGCTCGCACGTGGTTGCGGGGGCCACGCCTGCGGCACCAATGGGCGTGGTCCAAATGCAAGCCTTCATGGCCCAATTCATGGTGGAAATGCAGAAAAAGAACGACAGTATGGAACGAATGGAAAACAGAATGAGGGCTGATAGTGAGCAATTGGGAGCAATGAGGGACGAAACGAGGGGTGCTAGTGAGCAATTAAGAGCCGGGTTAAACAATATGGGAAATAAATTTGAGGGGTTAGACAAGAAATTTGAGGGTAAATTTGAGGGGTTGGACAATAAATTTGAGGGGTTAGACAACGGGATAAAAGAGGTAAAGAATGGGTTAACGGGGCTAGAAGATAAGATGGAAGGCAAATTGCGGGAGATAGGGGAGCAATCCGCCCGGGAAATCAAACGGATGGGGAACCAGATAGAGGAGGTGAAAATCGGGTTAGAAGGTAAACTGGATGCTTAGAGGGATGAATTGGAACAGACGAGGGCGGCATCTACTAAAGAAATGGAGGAGATGGGGGAGGAAATAAGACGAGATGTAAGCGAGGAGGTCTCAGGGGTACGCGTGGAGGTAAAGCGAGGTGGGAAGCGTATGGAGAAAGAGGTGAGAAATAGTACGGCTAGGTTACAGGGGGGCATAGAGGATCTGACGCAGGAGGTGGAACAGCTGACGGTGGGACAAAGGGAATTAGTGGACCAAGTGGAAAAGAACACTGCGGTACTAGGAGGGTTGAAAGCGACACAAAAAGAAATCAAAAATGACTTAATAGCGACGAAGAGGGAATGTCAGATGGTACGAGAGGGACTGACAATGAGGTTGGACGAGGTGACAGAGGCAATGGAGACAAAGGACCGGGAGGTGAGGACGCATATAGAAACGGTCAAGGTAGCCTTAGAGGACGAAATTGAGGAGACGCACCGGGAAATAAAAGAGGTGAAGCAGAAATTAGAGGAAGTGGAGAGGGGGTGAGTGAAATTAAGAAGAGATGGAGGGAAACTAAGAGGGAGATAAAGGAGGAGGTGATGGAATATGTGCAAGGTCGGTGCTCAAATCGTGATGGTGCGCTTGCTAACCAAATAAAGAGTTTGCAGGTGGCGAAGGAGGTGCGGAGACGAGGTGCCGAGGTGAGTGGCGATATACGCGGAAATGTATATGGTGTGAGGGGAGCTTCAGTCGGCTTGGGGGTTGGTTTGGACCCGGGTGTTCGTGAGAGGCCACTGGTAAAGTGTCCGACAGGTGCAGAGTGTGAAGGAGGAGGTGTGCGAGAATGTCCGACTCTGGGGTGTGTGAGGAAAAAGTGCGCGCCGAGGAGTGAGTGTGCTGTCGAGAGTGAGTTGGTCGTAGCGCGTGTGCGAGAGGGCACATGGAAGCGTGGGATGGGGAGTGTTACAGGGGATGTGACGGAAGCATGCACACCTGTGGTGAGTGTTACGGAGGGTGTAACGGGAGAGTGTGCGCGAGAAAGGTGTGTAACAGCGGAGTGCATGCGGACAGAGTGCGCGGTCGAGAGTAAAGGTGAATGCGTGACCGAGTGTGGTGGTAAAAGTAGTAAGAGTGACACGGAGCGTGAGTTGGTTGTGGCAGGTGAGAGAGGATGTACACCTGGAATGGAAGGATGCACACCTGGAATGGTAGAGCGCGTATGGTAATGCACACTCGAGTTGGTAGTGAGGCACGTGGTTGGGTGTACGGAGGAGAGCACACCTGTGGTTGTCACAGAGGAGGTGACCGAGGAGGGGGCGCGAAGAGGTGTGTTGGTGAGGTGTGCGAACGACGAGTGTGTGCCAAGGTGTGCGGTGGTCAGGTGTGTGACAAAGTCTGTGAGCGGCATGAGTGTACCTGGGTGTGTAAGAGAAGGTGCAATGACGAGGAGCATGGGAGCGACTGGATGTATGAGCAAGGGACGGAACGCGGGGTGTGAGCATGCAAGTGGAGCATCGACGCTAACCGGGTTAGAGGTTAGAGCGACGTTTAGCCGAAGCGGGCCCTCGGTTCGTGCCGGGCAGCTTCGTGTGCCGCGGGGACCCGCGGGGATCGTGACCGCGGCGGTTTCGAAAGAACCGCCGTGCACGATCCACGCCGGGCCGCGCTCTGAACGGCCGCGTCCGTGCTCCGCTAGGCGGAACGGGCGGCCCGGTAAGAAGGGTCGTCATGGCGACCCCTTTTTGTTGAGGCGTTCCGGCAGGGCGAGATCGGGCCATTGGACGGCTCCGTGCCGAGATGGTGCGTGGGATCTCGGCCCGGGTAAGCGTCCTTCCCTGCACCGAGTGCCGGACGCATCCAACCGCCGGCACCAAACCACCCGCATTCATTGCTTGGCTTTGCGAAGCCGAGCTTTGGAAATGAATTGGCGCACCGAGAGGCTCAAGTGAGTAGACGTGTGATGAGGATAGTGTTTTGGACCCGAAATTGAAAAACAAAATTTGATGATTGGCAAGGATTGGCAGAGTGATGATTGGCAGATGATTGGTAGTGATTGGCAAATTTTTAATTGGCTGAAATTTGATGTGCCAAATTGGTAGTGGGAGATGCCCGATGTAGAGGAGTGGCAACTCTGCCATCCCTCACATACGGGGGCAAAGGAGCACTAGTTATGGGGTTGGCAGTGAAAACTAGCCCGGGAGGGTTAGGATATAGTGTGTAGGGATCTAGAGAAGATGACCATAGGTAACGTTAAGGTTAGGTAGCAACATTGAACCGGTAGTGGGGACATAGAGAGGGTAGTTGGATGATAATGACGAGGGAGCGCAATAATATAAAGGGCGACTGGGAAGCGCAAGTTCCAGAGGGGAGTAGTTAGATGAGATGATGCCGAGTGTTTGAGGATTGAAAGTGGATTGAGCGTGGAAGTGTATGGAGCAGTGAGTGAAGAACGATTGAGATTGCACAGGTGTGCAACTGAACAGGTGTAGGAGCAGTGTATGAGTGAGTGATGGTGATGTGTGCTGTGTTGACCGAATGGTCCAGGAGGGAAGGAGGGTGCAGGTGGCACCAGGTGAGATTGCACAGGTGTGCAACTGCAGAGGTATGGAGAATGTTGTCTGGAATACATGGAGTGTGGAATATATGGAGTATGGAATGGATGGTCGTGGAGTGAGTATGGTGGAAACTGTGGAGTGGAGTGGATGGTGCGAAGGTGTGGATGGGGGAAAGGAGGATGGACCCCCATCACGAATACCCGGGGAGGGTAGTGTAAGTGTTAGGTAGAGGGTATAGGTAAATTGTGGTTGGATATTGGCATCTGTGGTGCGTGTGGAAGAATGGAGTTTGGATGGGTGCATTCGTGACGTGGAAATGGCTGGGCGTGTGGCCTGTTAGTATGTGTAGTTGGTTGAGCACTCCACCACTGTGAGGATGTCGGCCAGGTGAGGCCGCAGGTGGGCTCTGGGAGCCGGTAGAGTTGTTGTGGATGGGGCCCGAGGATCCGGAGGACGGACCCGGGTAGCCCAGTGCCAGAGGGCACCGAGGGGTGACAGAGCCAGGAGGGGCCTTCCCCAATTAGATAGGTTAGGTGAGGAGCAGGTAAGCTCGGAGGCAACTACAGTGGTGGAGGTGTGCAGGTGGGTAGACCTGCTGGGAGAGCCACATGCCCCAGTCCCGAAATTGTGCAAGGGCACAGGAAGTTGAACCGGGGGAGTGAGACCCCAAATTGAGGAAGCACCACAGTTTGGTCAATGGGAATTGGTTCTTAAAACCGCATAGAGTGTAAGATGGCCAATGGTTTGGCAGGGAAAGACCCCGGGTAGTGTAAAGTGTGTTAAAGTCATTTAGAAGGTAGTTAGGATTAAGAATCTCCTTGCACCATCTACATCCACTCACCTGAGGTGACGCTACTCCACACCATGCCATGGATGTTTTTGTTATTTTTATTGTGCAAATGTTTGGAATGCGAGACGCATCATGACGTGGGTGTGACATTGTGCTGTTGTTCCATCTCTCCCTCCTTATGAGGATTGATGATGAATTGGTGATGGCAAATTTTGGTTCGAGGGATTGTGACATAAACTGGAGACATAAAGCTGCACAAGCATCGCGCTGCCACTCTGCATCAACTGAGTGGAATTGAAATGGCCAAACTCTCTTCTCAGGCTCAGTGTTTCCTTGTGGCTTCTCATTCCGCAACTTTAATTTACCTTTGTCAATTCCAGTCTTAGCAGAGTTATAAGTCTTTCGCTCTACAACACGGGCATGAAGCTTCATCTTGGCAGAGTTGGAAGCCTTTCGCTCTGCCGCAGAAGTACATTGCTTTTTGCAGCTGGCTCATCATTTTGGCACACACCAATAAGCTTGCACGTTTTGGTGGCAGATGCAGCAGGGATGTCATACAAGGGAAGGTGTTTTCTGTGGAGTCCCCTCAATCGGTTTATCTCCTTGACACATTTTGTATCGATCCAAATAGATGCTAGGTCAAATGAAATGAGGTGCAACCCTACCAGCGTTTTCACTCTAGAGAGTGCAACATCGGCCATTCCATCAGCAAATACCTTATCGGAAAGGTTTACAATTGCACAATCCAACGGGAACTGGGTGCGATACACAGATTAGGTTTTCATCACTATGAATTTTCCCTTCACTTTCTCAATGTCACAAGGACTGCTCAGGTGGTCAAACTTGACAGATATGCGAACCGGTAGTACATCAAGGATGGTGCCTTTGGCACCATTGACTAGGCCTTCCTTAACATTTATGTTGCTCCTGAGCATGACTCTCGCACCAACTGCCAGGTTCAAAACAGCTTCCAGTCCTGCTGTGTTGTTGCAGTCATTATTGAGGTCGTTCGGCTGTTTAGCTGCCTTGTCATGCCACTTGGCCGTATTTTTAGTTTCGTCAACCTCGTCGGGGCATTGTATTACATGCTTTTCAGAGTCCGACTGATTAAGCATGTCGTGATTCACCTTATTGCACTGTTTTCGAGTGGGAAAGAGACAAACTGGACTCATTCCTGAAATGTTTCCAAGACTGCCATCAACAACCCGTTCTTGAAGAGTAGCAACGCTTTTTTCAGTCAGACAACCACATCTCACACAATCCAGGATAGACGAGAATTTGCCATCCTTCTGTCGTTCATTGATAGTGAGCTCATCATACACTACAGAGTCTTTCCAAATGTTAAAAGATGTTGCACATCCCAGTTTGTGGCACATAGCCTTCTTGTCTATCACTTCAAACACAGGATTGCCATTGACTGGCTGCAGTTGGAGCAAATCACCAACAAAGAGGACACTGATATTTCCAAACCACTCGTCTCCCCCAAACAGTTCTTCCAGCCTCAGGTGAATAAATGCCAAGTTGAGGCTGGAAACCATTGAAACTTCGTCAATGATCAGAATTTTCAGGCTACGAAGTGTGCTCTTCAGGACTTTCTGGGCTGCTTTAGACAGTGATCAGTAGCCTGCTTCTTTGCCTTCGTGCTCTACTGGTAACTGAAACAGTTGGTGAATAGTCACACCACCAACATTGAAAGCAACCAAGCCAGTGGGTGCCACACTTCAAATCATCAGGTGGCCACATATCATCAACCAGAGCCTTTACAGCCTTGAAGAGAAATGACTTCCCAGTGTCCCTGACACCACTAATGAACATTCTCAAAGGCTTGATGACACAATGACATTTATTGGCTTCATGTTGACATTTATGTTGAAAGTGACTCTTCACGTTTTCAAAGATGCGCCTCTGATCGTCATTTAACATTGTGGCCCTCTCTTTGACAGTCAGTTTGATGGACGTATTGCCATTTATGTCGAACATGTCTCGCATGGCAGCCCTAGCTTCGCCAAACAACTTCGAATCGTTGTCCTCTTTGAAGTTATTTTGTTCTACTCCATCTGCCTGTCTGACTTCATCAGTTTTCTTGACTGATGCATAGTCTGCTTTAAGCAGACTGAGCTTTAAGCATAGTCTGCAGTCGTGAGTGATATGCCAAGCAGTCATAATTTACTGGGAAGAGGCGATGAAATGCTTCCTCAGCAGTTAAATTCTCTTTGAGAAGAGAACTTTCGTCTCTGAAGGGTACGAAGAGAAGAATCGGGGAATAGAAGTAGTCTGGTCTCTGATCTTCCCTTTCAGGATCAAATGACATGTGATTTATAAGCCTGGGCTTGGACAGCTTCCTGCAAAATCTATCCCCATTGCTGTCTTTGTGGTACCAGTCATAGTTGGCCACAAAGTAATGCTGACACATGTCCTCTAGGTCGTCTGGTCTGCCGGGATAGTAGTTATTGTAGAGGTTTTGCTCAAAAATTTCTTCACTGTCTGGGTCAATCTCACGAAGTGGTTTGAGCACCTTGTGGTTTTTCAACCTGCGACTCCTCATGTGAGGCATCAAAACAGATATCCACTTTACAACATCAGATTTTTCACAGAGATGATCTCCAAGCAAGATATCAGAGGCTTCATACAAACCACACTCTCTTGAGCACCAAACTCTCACACCAAAGCTCCACAGCCAATTGTAGATGCTATTGGATTCACTGACTTCCTGCCAGATGTCTTGCATGTTGCTCCTTTCAGCTTTTGTGACATAACTAGTCACATCGTGTGCAAGAGCCAAGGAGGATTCAGACACAAATTGTATGTCTACGTTGGCTTTCCACAGATAGAGGAGCAGCGGTTTGTAGTCGTTGACCCAAATCTCTGACTGCACGTGCAAACTGGTATATTTTCTGGCGTTTTTTCAGCTTTTCCTCCACACAGTGCAACTTTGCATTTTCCCACGCTTCACGTGGAAACCCAAATTTGCAATTGGTAATGAAAGTGCTGCCACGCTTGCGCCTAACTTTGCAGTAGGCAGACACTTGTGTAGCTGGTACGTAGTGACTAGGGCATGGAGGTCAGGATTGTTTTCCTGGTCTGGAATGTGGCAGATAATCCTTTGTTGGATCCAGTCCAGCACTTTGCGAGGATCGCCCACACCGATGATGGGTGCATCACGTATCCACAAGAGGACGTGATAGTGAGGAGCTCCACGTGCCTCATATTCTTTCTTCCAGTAGAAATGGGCTACGATTCCCAGAACTTCAACTTTGACAATTACCGTCTGAAGGAAAGTGTCAAACTTGAGAGAGAACTGCCGAGGCACTGATATGGGGTCTGCGGTGCACAGCTTCCCTATGCTGTAATTGTTGGGGACATCGTTCACACTTTTGAGGTAAGTGATGATGTCGGGTGACTGACTCTGCACAGCTGAAGGTGAGGAAACGTGTTGGAGTACCCACCTCACGAACCATGCAGTTAAGCTCACCCTTTCTCATAGACCAGTACTGTTTCGTGCCATGCACGGACTGAAGCATCATATCGAGATTGGTTTCGAGCTGTTGATCACTGGTCTCTACATTGTGCAAGATGATGCTGACAGACATAGGCACGGTCTTGGTGGACTTCATCACGTTGTACAAACCTGACGCAATCTCTCTCGTTTCTTTCTGCCAGAGTGGAAAAAAGACATCCTGTGGATCCTTCCTGAAACGCGAGTCCTTGTTCAGGAGGCGAGACTTTTCATACTCGGAGTGAGAGAGTTTTTCCTCGCGTGGGTGATCTATCTATAATTCCAGTAATCTCTGTGTGTATGTTTGTATGTTTGTATGTTTGTATGTTTGTCTGTGACCGCTGTTTCTCGACAACCACGGGTCCGATATACTTGAAACTTGCCAGGTATATTGCTGGGGACCTGAGGATGTGCCTTTTCAAGGTTTCATATTAATCGGACAAGTAGTTACCGAGCTATGGCGATTTCTTTACCAAACTCCGCAAGCCGTTCGCTTTGGACCAAACCATTTCATGTAAATAGAGGGGGGGGATTGTCACCGTACTCGCAAGCCGTTCGCT
The DNA here is from genome assembly GCF_964187855.1 of Myxine glutinosa. Taxonomy (NCBI): domain Eukaryota; kingdom Metazoa; phylum Chordata; class Myxini; order Myxiniformes; family Myxinidae; genus Myxine; species Myxine glutinosa. The sequence continues at coordinate 216,366,646 of NC_136264.1, read as the reverse complement.
TTGGACCAAACCATTTCATGTAAATAGAGGGGGGGGGGGGATTGTCACCGTACTCGCAAGCCGTTCGCTTTGGACCAAACCATTTCATGTAAATAGAGGGGGGGGATTGTCACCGTACTCGCAAGCCGTTCGCTTTGGACCAAACCATTTCATGTAAATAGAGGGGGGGGATATAATTTTAGATATATATATAGTACGGGCATGCCCTAGTACTTTACAAAGTTACCATCAGGAAACAGTACCGGAAATCACATGACATCCAGGTACTTTTGACAATTGTCCAGTGGCTCCTCATGTATGTTCATCAACTTGTACTGTTCTATGTCAGATTCGGTTGAGAGGTTGCTGTCCAGATTTCTGATGGTATAAAATTGAAATCCAGAAACTTCATTCTTGGTGGCTTTCTCGAGCACGGTGCTCGAAGCCTTGCTGACTACTTCAACCACTTCTTTGGTTTCGCGTCAACAGACACGTCAACTTCTTTATACAGCCAGTTTATTTCCTTGAGTTTTTTCACGGCTGCTTTGATGTCGTTGATTTGTACCAAGCTACGCCAAACGACTTTGTTCTTTGTTGGCTTCCTGTTGACAATGATGTACACTTCTGGATTGCCTCGATGTACAGTAGGCTCACCCACCTCGTCCAATGTCTGAAGTGTTTTGTTTAATGGCAGTGGAAGAAAGAACATGGTGCCTTTACATGCCTTTCGCGAGTTGTAGGTGAGTACTTTTTTTTGTGTACGTACCTAACCCAACAACAGTTTGGTATGCCTTAGCACGCTGAATGAACTGTCTGCTTAAGCAGTCCAGCTTAGTCAGCTCTGTGGGTATCGGAACGATTTCCAAACCATTGAGCACATAGCGCGGTGGTATTTTGTTTCTTTTTTTGGCTGATTTGCAAAAGTTGCACAGAAAGAACGTTTCACCTTCAGTTTCTTTGTCATTTTTTGCAATAAATTTCTTTCTTTCTTGCTATACTTCAGTACCTTGCTTATCTGAAAGCTGGACCCGAGAAACACTCTTTCGCTGATGCAATCGTTGGCAGCTACAGCAAGGATTCTGGGGAAAGTCTTGTGTAGCCCTTTCATGCTGTGATATTAGCTTAGCATGAGTAAGCTGAAGCTGAAATTCTAAATCTGGCATATTTAGTGCAACAACTTTGTTAGTGCAGAACTCATGTGTTGACTGCAGCTCGTTGCTCAATATGGCATCGTAACTGTCTACCACACATGCTTTCATTACATGATTGAAGTCTCCACTCTTGAGTGCTTCATCAAGGCTGGCAGTACATTTGTGGCTTCTAATTGCAGCACAGACAGCACGCAAGAGAGAACGCAAGATGGGGAAATGGGTTGATGCTGATCCCAGGATTCGAAGCCTACTTTTGCACTCACTACCAGCATAACAAAGCAAGCTGTGCCCCTTAAGTTGAACAGACTTATGATGCACCATTTGAAAGTTCTCATCTGACTCGAGGACAACTTTCGTGTAATGATTATTAGGGCAGTTATCATCACAAGTGTGTAAAATTTTTCGTCGCTCATGCATGGGTTTTTCAAAGTCAGACTTGAACTCTAATATTGTGGAAACTTCTGACTCGGTAAGTGGTTTGCACTTGTTAGAGCACTTCTAAATACGATCGCCTTTTTCCTTTGTGCCATCTGCAGACTCATATACTGGCCTGCACGAGCCATTCTGATCAATATTGTCCTCATTAACAGAATTACCTTCCACATTAAACAGGTAGGCTGCCTCATAAAAGAATAGCTCATTATGAGCATCGTGCAAACCTTCACCAAAGTCTCCCCTTTCTTTTATCTCAAGGCTACATATTGACCTGATAGCCTGAAGCAAGACCCCAGCATACTGCTTACGCATCTGAAGGGCATTGTTTACCAATCTCTTAGCTACTAGAGATGACACCGTTTTCTTACAAGAGTAACTCGTCATTGTTTTGGATATATTTAGATGCTTCTTTTTGAAAGCTTTGACTAAAGCTTCAGCATTGCAGAGTAATTTCTTGCTCACCTCAAGTACATGCTGATGCTTTGCATAAGGCTTAGGTTCAGCTAGTTCATACCTCCGCCTCATATCTGCACAACGCTGGGCTCTGTTCTTCGTGTGACATGTCCGAGCACACTTTAGAGTAGACTTGGCCTTATTTAGATAGTGTGCACGACGAGCAGCTAGTTCTCTATGTCTGTGAGTACTGTAGTACTCATGACGAACAGCTTTTATTATATCGCTGTGAGCAATGTAGTCATTTAAAAGCAGCTTTGAGCTCGTCTCGGTGAGCACTATTGTACTCACTACAAGCAGCTTTGAGCTAGTCTCTGTGAGCACTGTTGTACTCACTACAAGCAGCTTTGAGCTCGTCTCTGTGAGCACTGTTGTACTCACTACAAGCAGCTTTGAGCTCGTCTCTGTGAGCACTGTTGTACTAACTACAAGCAGCTTTGAGCTCGTCTCGGTGAGCAGTATTGTACTTGCTACAAGCAGCTTTGAGTTTGTATCTGTGAGCACTACTGTACTCACTACAAGCAGGTTTGAGCTTGTCTCTGTGAGCCCTATTGTATTTATTGAAAGCAGCTTTGCGCTTTACAGAGCCCACCGCATAGCTAGCTTTCGAGGCAGCCTTTTTCTCCTCACTTTCATCGAGGTACTTGTCACGTACCCGTGATAAAATTATCTGCTTGTTATTTGCATAATATTTTCTATTTTGAGTTCTTTTCTATTGCTGAGCAGAAAGCATATTGAAGGTAGCTACTGTAGCGGTTCTTTCCCTTTGATAGCCCGGATAACATCTGTTCGCTCCTCGAATGTAACTGGTGTGGTTTGAAGGTTTCCCTCCAACCAATAGGGTGGCGACAGAGGGGAGGGGAGGGGCCGAGCCTCTCGGGAGGAATTTATGCACGGACGGACGTGAAAGACACTCTCGTGGTTTTTACTGTTTTGCTTACTTGGAGTGTCAATAAAACATATTATATACTCGAACTGCAAGTGCCCTCGACAAACTACCACGAGAGTACGAAAAGATACTCCAACTTTCGTTTTGTATCAGTGGGTGGGGCTGACATTTTTTATCCGAGTCATCCCAACGTTAGTACGTAGGGTCGAGAGTGCCAGTGCACTCTCTGATAATAGTTTTGTAAAATTAACTTCAATGAAGAACTTTATCAAAATAAGATAAAAGTACTCGTCTGTCGTATCCAAATCCTGGTTTTGAGAAATCAGAAGACCTCAGTAATAGTTAAGTAGATTCTCGCCAGACAAATATAGTCACTTTTAATCATCAGAAAGACGTTATTCAAACACACTGTACACGTGACACGCTTTCTTATCTGCGCATGCACATAGCAAGGTTCAGGGTTGAGCGAGTAGGCAAACTAGGATCTTTATATTTAAGTATCAATTAATTGACCATTGACCACTGCAGTCGAGGCAGTATGCCAAAAACAAAGATGAAACTGTTCCATACGAAGGCCTCAGTGATGCGCTGACGTAGCGAATCTGCCGCCAACAACCCGTGACTGGACGGTTCGTGATCACATGTCTGGTGTATAGCACTGGTACCTCACTATTATTTTATTTTCATAAATGTAACAATGAAAAACAAGGCATTTCCCGAGACATGATATTTCTGCTGATATTATTTGATGCCACATAACATTATCACGCATAACACCGACACTGAGGCAAATGCGTCTCGCGGCTCCGCCCCCATCAAGCTGATTGACAGTCATAGCTAAGCCTACCCCAGTCCTATTATTTTACATCGGAATGCAGTTTTACGTACTTTTTGTGGAATCCTTTCAACCCACAAGAATTATAATACCAAAGGATGTTGCAGGAAGTAAAACTCTATCGAATGGTAGCAGAATCATTGCCATTGATAGAGGCAGCTCGGAAATATGCCGTCTGAAGAAGATTATTATTATTATTATTATTATTATTATTATTATGAACAAGAAGATGAATTCCCGGGTTTGACCGATCTCGGTTTTTTGCTTTATTTTGCTTTTGCCTTGGTCTGGAGAACTGAAAAGTGATCCCTACCTCAACAATCAGCTGAACAGACCAGGCAGGCTCTCATATGTAGCCGAAGCGAGTTTTTAAAGAAGATACTCCAATTTTAGTTTTGTATGTAGCAGCTGGGAGTGACTTATTTTTCCACACCATCCCTACATAGAGAGTAATAGTGCACTCTCTGATACATACATACATACATACATATATATATATATATATATATACACATACATATATATATATACATATATACATATATATATATACATATATATATATATATTTTTTTTTTTATTTTTATTTTATTTTTTTTTAAGTCAGGGGGGTAGAGTGATATATATAGAGTCAGATAGATCTGAATAGGTATCATGCTTCGTCTGTCGTGATCAGGAATCTACGTTGTAATAAGTTCTATGTTTAGCCCGGGATGTCGGTATAAGCTGTATTGGTGTCCCCGCCACGAGGGAGCGGGTGTGCTAAGTAGTACAGGGATTATGGATAAGATTCCTTTATTCGTCGTCCCCTCTGTCGCCAAACCTGTGTCCCTTATGGCAACGCACTCATTTAAACACTGAGATAGGTCCTTAGTGCACTCATTAAATAATTCCCCTCCCTTACCACAACGACTTTGGGAAACAGGCAGGCAGCCAGATCGGGGCACCGCCGCACAGGTCGCAGCCAGCCACACCACCAGCTGGTCTAGCACGAGCCTCATGGCAGGCTATAGCCACGCCAAGGAGGACTGTTGGTTGGCCAGGGGGAGGGGCGAGCAACACCACAGGGCAGGAAGCACTTGGCCAATGGGAGGGCACCAGCGCAGTCAGAAGATTTGAGAGGTCAAGAGACGAGGCTCTGATTGGGAACGCGTGAGATCGACGTCACAGGGCAAGTAAAAAAACTGCTGGCTCGCCGGCATTTTGTCTCTCTTCCATGTCCCTCTCTGTGCGTTCCTGGCGTTATTCGTACTCTCTCCCCTCGTGCTTGAAGCTCGTTCTTTTTGCCTGGGTTGATTTGCGCTCCTCCCTGCGTTCGTGACTGGTGGTCGTTGGTTCGTCATCTTCGGAGCTTGGAGTGGTGCTCGGTCCTTCGCGGTGCTTTTGGTGCTGGGAGGGAGGCTCGGTGCTGTGAGCGGGTGGGACCTCATGTGCGAACGGCGAGGAGATTGGAGAGGGGCGGGTCGCTCGGAGCCTGGCGGAGCGCGCGAGCGAGGCTGACTGAGGGAGCCGTGCTGGACAACGGACACACTACAGACAGATAAGGCCGCACCCCACATGTCACAAGTACATGACGATTTCTTTTATTAATTCATTCCTTTGTCTCGTTTCTGAAGTGAGGTGTGCGGGATCCCGATCTAGGATCATTATTTATCTTCCGTCGCGTTCCATTGTTCTCGGGTTCCGTTCAATAAATCTTTATTTTTGTACATTTTACCCCGGATTTTCGTTTGAGTTAATTCCCTGCAGGATCGAGAGCTGCCGCCGGATTACAGGTACGCGCTTCCGCTTCTTCCCCTTCATTCTTCCACCCCGTGTTGTAGTCAAATCCGTATTTGGTCGTCGCCTCCATTAAAGCCGTTTGGGTCATCCGCGAGCCCTGGTATTAAAGAAGGGATCGCGCGACATACATACATACATATATATATATATATATATATATATATATATATATATATACATACACACACACACACACACACACACACACACACACACACACACACACACACACACACACACACACACACACACACACACACACACAGGGTGAGTCAGAAGTAGCACCCAATTTCTGTTTATATATATATATATATATATTTCTGTCAGTTGATTGTTTGTTTGCCATTTGTATTACAGTGTACAAGAAGGTAGAAATACATGAATGACATGTTTATCTCACCATTTATTCAGGGGAAAATTATTACAGAACCGTACCAAGCTGTTTTACTTGCAATTTTCAAAGTGCCCTCCCTCGTGATCGATGCACAATTGCAGCCGAGCAGGCACAGAGTGTCGAGCACAGACCGTCACTCTTGGGTTCTCCGCAGCCCAGTAGACACAATTGTGTCTGTTAATTGTGCCGGCCGTTAAGCTTAACACATGCCTCATCTGACCACCAGATGTTGTCTAGCATTGTGTCCTCTTCGTCAAGTTTAGCTAAGAACTCTTCGCAAAATTGAAGACGGCGGTCGTCATCTCCATCATGAAGGGCATGCAGTAAGTGTGGAATGTAAGGTTTCCATTTTTTCTGGTGAAGGATACGGATAACACTTGATTGGCTCACTTCCCACTCTGCAGATAAACGGCGAGTTGACTTTTGCGGACTTTGTTCCAGTCTCCTGTTGGCTTCTTCAACGTTAGCTACATTCGTTGCCGTTTTCGGACGACCGACTTCTTTGCAGTGGCTACCGACCCTGTTGCTTCAAATTTCTCGACAATCAATCGTATGTTTTCTCCTGGGGTGGGTTAATATCGAATTCCTGTGCCAAACGGCGTGCCGCCATCGTTGGTTGTTCATTACATTTGTAGTAATGTTTCACGGCCGCAATGCGTGATTCATTGAAAGGTAATTCATGGTTCAATTTGGTGCAAATTCAGTAACTTTCCCAACTCTCAGCAATAACCTGCAAAACAAAAACCAAAATAAATAAACTAAGAAAATTAATAATCTGTAAGACAATTATTAACAACATGACATCCCAGAAAGAATCTGACAGCCGAAAAAACCGAAATCGGGCACGGGCGCTACTTTTGATTCACCCCTGTATATGCCAATATGTCGGCCTCACCCATATTAACTCTTAAACTAATCCTTTTGATATTCATTTGCATAATAGTTACTCGTATTACCATTCGTTAAACTTGCTATGAATCCCTTTGTAATTGTAATCTGTAGGGACGTTTAAATAATGTGACTTGTTATGCAATCCTCTTGGGTAGAATTGGGATCCATATATGGGAATACAACCTATGGTATTTCACCGGTTAAACTTGGGTGTTTTTTGTTTTTTGTTTTTTGTTCTTTCTCTTTCTCTTTCTCTTTCTCTTTCTCTTTCCTCTTTCTCTTTCTCTCTTTCTCTTCTCTTCTCTTTCTCTTTCTCTTTCTCTTTCTCTCTCTCTCTCTCTCTCTCTCTCTCTCTCTCTCTCTCTCTCTCTCTCTCTCTCTCTCTCTCTCTCTCTCTTCTCTCTCTCTCTCTCTCTCTCTCTCTCTCTCTCTCCAAAGGATACTTCTCTTTGATTTCTCACCAGGCCCTGATTTGTGCAAAAACCACCCGCTGGAGAAAGGACAATTAATCCCAGCCAGGGCTCCGCGCTATCTCTAAGCAGACTTGGATTCACTCGAGCGTTTGTTGAGACAAGCTCGTGGAGCCCTTCTCTCGGGCAAACGGTCGGATCTCAAATCTCGCAAGGTCATAAACAGCTAGAACTCCCTTTGTCTTTCTCTCTGCTTCACTCTGCCATCTGGCACATGTAAGGTTTTACGATTGTTTTATCTGATGTTGAAATGCACGATTCTGCTTTAGAGTTTTCATGGCAGGGCCACGGGTTGTCCACCTTGTCGTGATCACTGCTCCAGTGCTCCATGGCGCCATGACTGACCTGATTGTCGAATAAACTAAGTTTTCCTGAGAACTGCATTTTGCCTGGACTCCGACCTTCCGACTCCGGGCGAGCGGACTGGCGGTTTGAAAGGATTTGAATCCGACAATATGGCACATTGCTAGAAGGGCGAACACCGAGACTCTCAGCAGGAGACGAGCCTTCAAGGAATACGAGTCGGGAGGAAAGGCTGCGCAGCCACCGATCGGATAAAGGTGAGCCACATTGGCTGGGATAATCTAGAAATTTTGCCCCGACTAGTTCCTTGAAGTTTAGCATTGTGCCAGCTGGGAGCCGTCTGTGCTCGACTCGAATTAAATTACGAAATTGTAAACGCGGGTTTTTTGCCCACTGGAATCGTTTGACAATCAGGTCAGGGTAGGGGTATGTCAGAAAGGAGGGTTTGAGAGGTCCTGCGCGTTTGAGGACGTTGCAGAAAGGGACCAAGAACATACTGAGGAAGGACAGCCATAGAGATGATTGGTTACACCAAGCAAAGTGAATGAGGCTCTCAATTTCCCTTGGGGTATACTGTCAGAATACCCCGAGGGAAATGGCCAGAAGGCAGGAACTCCTGGTTGAAAGATGAAGCTCGCACCAGTTGAGTTGGAAGTCTGGGAACGACAAACTACTGCTAAGCAGGTAGGCTTGATAGGGTAGTGAAAACTACAAGATTAGTTCAGGTGGAGAAACTCACAATTAGGAAATTGAGTTTGAAGCAGTGAAACTCAAGGAGAAAAAGAACAGTGCAGCAGTTTCAAGAGAGACAGGAGGCCCCACGGCAGGGGGCCAGGTGGTTCGACAGGTAACAATCTCGAGAGAAACAGATCCTCCTGGAGTACAGGAATTGGAATTGTCCAGTCAGGTAAAGGGAGGACAGGACGCAGTAGGTTTCATCCCCCCCCCCCCCGAACACCCACTCCCTGAACCCCCACTCCCCTGAACCCCCAAACCCCTGAATCCCCAAACCCCCCGCCACCCCTCTTCCTTCCCCCATACCCCCCTGCACTGCTCCCTTCGCTCCCCACTGTCCCACCTTCCCATACCCACCCCCTCCACACCTGGACCATCTCCCCTAGTACCAGGCGCTGACCCTGTCACCCCATCCTCACCCCCCCCACCCCCATCAGAGTCTCGGGTACTGACCGCTCTGTGGACCCCCCCCCCCCGAAAGCCCCCTGCACCCCCCACACCACCCCCCGGCATGAATGAATTTTGAATGGTGCGGGAGGAACATGAATGAATGTGGATTTTGACAAGGTGTTTGAGTGGGCGAGTAGGTATGCCACAGGATGCGACGTATCGGCCGGCTAAAATGATTGTGATTCGCTGCTTGACGTGCCGGGTATGCCGATTTTAGCGTCTACCCGAGGGTCCTGGTGGTGTTCGTTAAATTGAGCCAAATTGATCGGAGTGTTGCCTTAGATTGATTGCGGTGTCGAGCGATCGTCGATTGGGTTAAGTAAATAAATGTCATTCACCGGCAAGCATACATTATCTCTCTATATTATGAAAGAAAGTTTTGTTTGTTTGTCTGTGCAAGCTAATCTCCTGAACGGTGAAAGATAGGAGGAAACCTCTACTACAAAAAATGTCGGGACGGGCCCCGGGAAGGTTTTAGGTTAGGTGGCGAGACCGGTCGAGGCCCACCTCGGCCAGGCCGGGCCATTTTGCAATAAATCTTCTTCTTCTTTCAAAATTCTCTTGAAGTACAACTTATGCACTTAATAGGATTATCTGACTGATTGCAACACATGCTTTCAAAATTCTCTCTCGCGGAGCCCGACATAAGAAAGAACAAGGAATCGTTGAGCACTAACTGATACTGGGCTCGCGTCAGACCTATGTACAGAAGATTAAATTCATTCAAAATAACCCGGGAAACGCCGGGTGCTTTCGGCTAGTATGTGGATAAGCTAAGCTTCATATATATATTTTCAAGCGGCTTTGAGGTGTGTTTTGTGCACCGATGTCAGTTGGAAGTCTGGATTTTCATTTGTTTGGGACGAGAGGCGAATGGTTTGGCGGCAGTGCCTGGTCGGTGCAGCGATTGGTGGTTCTGTTGTCGGTGTGGTGCGAGCCTGTAGTTCCTGCCGTGCGGCTCCGTGGGACTCAGGTGCGTTGAGTTTGGGATGGAGTTGTTGCACATTCGGGCGGGAGCCAAACAAGTTTCGGAAGTGACCTGAAGGATGTGGATTATACCAGGGGCGCGGGTGAACGGGTGGAAGGATGGAGAAAAATTAACTGTTTGCTCGGTAGGCTAAAATTGCGTACATAATTTGTGAACGAAAAGAGATGGCAGCTTGATTAGGGATACGTGTGAAGATCATTTGGGCGGGAATACTTGCTTTTAGGATCGATCAATTGGAATGTCGGCATCTCGTTCGGAGCCCCCCACCCCAAACGGGTCGCGGGCGGTTGTTATCCCCATTGTGGGGGCAGTCCCCGGCGGGAAGTGACACGAGTGGTCGACGGGCTGCAGACCGGTCGGGGTGGTTCATGTGGTCTTGTGGAGCTGTGCGGATGCGAGTTTCGGTAGGATGTCCGCTCGGATGAGCGTCGAGGCGGGAATGTGGCATTCGTGGGGACAGGTGATATTCGGATGTGAGAATTCATTAAATGTTATTAATTTTCAGAATTATTAATTTTTTTAATTTTCATTAATTTTCAAATTTTATCACCATGTATCACCATTATCACCATTGCAAATCACCATTGAGTGATGTGGCCAACACCGAGTGCCATTCTAGTTGTGAAATGCTATTTGTCCGAGGGCATTTTTTCAGAATTTAATGGAGATATTGGGCAATTCTGGAGGAAACGCCAGTGATCCCGATAGGGTGTGGGACAGTATGCGACAGCCAGAGGCTGAAACAGGTGCATGGGGAACAGGGGCATGGTGTGCTGGGGGCGGGGCCCAGGCAGGGGGCCGGGTGGATTAGGGAAAATTGGTTTGTTTAAAATAATCGTTGGAATAACGGTTTCTGTTGGATGAGTACGACAGGCGTTGCGGAACCAACAGACCACGCCATCCACTGGTAAAACACTTCACCAGGAAGACCTCCCTCGAGCCACGGTGGATCGGCCTCTGCAGGTATTGACCACACCAACCGCAGTCTTCTGCAAGGGTAAGTCTTCCTGAGATGCACACCACTCACTGCAAATTGGCCTTCCACACTGAACCCAAAGATGGGACTACTGGGTAGGACATTGGTCCTGGCATGAGGAATAGGCTTAATCACTCAAGGGGTCACCTCATATGTCCCACCTTTACCACACACAGGGAGGCCCAATGGACTTGGCGTCTAAAGGACGCCAGATTCCACCACCCCCCCCCCCCCCCACGGGGCCATGTGGGTGTGCAGAGATAAGCATACCCTTATTTACCAGACCAGTGGGGAGGGCGTTGCTACCTGGCTATGGTAACACCTGAATTGGAGATGGCAAAAGAGGTCCCAGGACCTATACCCCTCGTCGAGTCGATACAAACGCCAGGTGTTACAGGACATACCATCTAGGGGCCGCCATAAGAGACCTGCCATGTGGGACGAGGACAGACAGACCACTTTGCGCGGCCACGGTTGGGAGAAGACAGTGAGCTTTTTCTGCCCCTTTGTGGTACGGTAATGAACAGCTATCGCTTGGATAAATTGTCCCTGGCCCTAAATTGTCATTGTCATTTCAGTGATAAATTGTCACTGAATGAGGACAATGGTGATGCTAAACCGGGTAGCCCTAGACATGCTATTGGCCGAACGGGAGGTGTATGTGGGATCATAGAGGGATGGCAAAAGAGGCGTCATTGGAGATGGCAAAAGAGGTCCAGGACCTATACCCTCGTCGAGTCGATACAAACGCCAGGTGTTACAGGACATACCATCTAGGGGCCGCCATAAGAGACCTGCCATGTGGGACGAGGACAGACAGACCACTTTGCGCGGCCACGGTTGGGAGAAGACAGTGAGCTTTTCTGCCCTTTGTGGTACGGTAATGAACAGCTATCGCTTGGATAAATTGTCCCTGCCCTAAATTGTCATCGTCATTCAGTGATAAATTGTCACTGAAATGAGGACAATGGTGATGCTAAACCGGGTAGCCCTAGACATGCTATTGCCGAACGGGGAGGTGTATGTGGGATCAACGAGGGAAAATGTTGCACCTGGATTCCGGAACCTCGGAAGGCGTTCAGGCGGCAATTGACGCGATTAAGGTGGGTTTGGGCCTGACCAGAGATAGACTAGATCGCGAGGACTTAGGATAACCGCTTGGTTTCAATCCTGGGATAGTAACGGGGGGGGGGGGGCGGGGGAGGGGGGGGGGAGGGTGAGGGGGGGGGGATAGTAGCGTGGTGTTAACCGCCAAAGGAGGGATTATTGAGGTAGTGCTAGCACTGATTCTAATGAAAGCTCTTGTGCTTGTGTGTGTGAAAAGATACTTTACAGTAGGGAACCCGAAGGACAGCGCCGGTGAAGACTATGGTCCTGTCTGCCGATCCAACCGAGGACTTGGACGACGCGGTTTTCGATAGCAATGATTGCTCTTCCCCATATCTCTCTCAAGATGTAGCAGTTAAGCAGTTAATTCCCCACGTATGTCTCCCCTTGTCCAAATAAATATGATGTTGATAGTTCAGATCCCCATGGGGTTTTTGACATGGAGGACATGGATTTTCTCGATGCGAAAACTGCGCAAGTACTGCAGGAAAACGAGCCGTTGGAGAGTGCATCACTGCAAATTGATGCCGATAATGCCAGAGTCATTTCAGTCAACACCAAAAGACTGATCGGGATAATCTGCCGCCATGGGATGGGATAATCCACTGCAATTGGACGGGAGGATTTCGGGGGTCGCTTCGCCCTTAATTTTGTACATGCCTGTTGCGCTTTCGCCCTTTCGACTGGGGGGAATTTCAGCCGCACCTCCGCCGCAGCAAGGGTGGGTTGGGAACTCCCCGGGCGCAAAATGGTGTAAGGAATTGGAGATTGCAAATTGGAGATGATCAGTTTTCTCCGCTTCCGGTCTTGCCGGCGAGGTTACGTTTTTTCGAAGCTGTCCATAGCTCTCCACGTTATCGAAGTTAAGTAATTGTTCCCATTTGTATTTTCGTCAAAACTGTATTTATTTTATGGTGTGTGTACCTATAATGTGTCTCTAGGAAGATTATCGGTGTTAATCTCCACAAGATTATCGGATTATCCTCCCCCATCCAAATCCTTGATCTTTTCTACCCCCGCTAATTTCGGTCCCCTTGTGTTTTATACCTCTCCCCCCCCCCCTCCCCTTCCACGCCTCCTGCCCCCAAGCCCTCTCCCTCCCACACTTCTCCCTGCTCTCAAATGTTGTGGTTGTGTGCTTCCCCTTCTCTCCCCATCTTGTCTTCCGCTCCCTCTTTTTGTATATTTTGTTTGGTTGATTTGTTTGTGAAATAAATGTTAGCTCTT